>NC_136868.1:26030299-26492799 GCF_951799975.1 Gobius niger | reverse complement strand
GAGTTACAAGTTGCCACCCGTCTGTCCAAATCATGGTTCTGGACGATTCACCATCCAGTCACAGTGCTACTTTGAGTTCATTTCACATTTGTGCCGTCCCGAGAGCTGAATCTTGATTAAAAAAAAAACGTTACATCTCAAAAGTTTGCTCACCAATGTCACACCACTGCCCCCGCTGTGTAAATGATGAATCAGCAGTCACGCGGCGTAACTATAATCACTGTTTACATGATAAGCGGTCCGTCGCTGCTTTATTTGACTGGCGTTAATGAGCGAATGTTTTGGATATGGCCTCTGGAGACCGGTGAGCCAGGCATAATCTAAATGTCACCGATACGGGATCTCACCAGCATCTCCGCCTGCCTCTCCCGTCACCCTTCTAGCGCGCACGTCCGCAAAATACCACCGGCGAGCGTTACCGTAGCAACGCTCCCCTCCTTTTGTCAATAGAGTCCAGCCGAGGCAACACGACCCCCATCTCCCCACCTTGTTGTTGTGTTAAGAGACACATTGCTTGGCTCGGGGAGTTGCCAGATAAAGTGTCTAAAAATGTGTTTCGGTCAGTCGGAGTCTAGCGTTACCCATGCCCTCTTTTACTACTACTTCCCGCTCTCGGTTGTATTTAATAACCCCGGCAACGGCTAACCCAAAAGATCAGGTTTTAAAAGTGACGGCAAACCTGTCATGAGAGAATTTGGGAGCTACTTTGTTGCATAAACGTATTGTATGACATCAGAATATTGCCAAAAGAGAGGATGAATTTAACACCTTTCTGACCACACCTGAGTCATAAAGTAGCTGGTCTTTAGTAGCACCTATTTGCAGTGACATTTATGCTAAGCTTTTCAAAGTTTTGAGTTTCCATGACGAGAAGTGTTTACATAACTGACAGGAAGAGGCTATCGCGGCGAGAATCAGTTTTCCTTGTTATTCAAAGCGCGTGCTGCCAGGTGAATGCTTGTTGTTGACGTGGCTGCGGGTCAAAACAACTAGATGTTGCAACATCTCTGGGACCTCTTAAAAGGACCGTGTGGCATTGCAGGATAGGGTCCAGTGTGACTTTGACTTTACCACAACGTTTGTTGAGATGTCATTCACCCAATGTCGGTAAAAGCACCAGAGCACAAAGACACTCAGGACGGCATTAGCAGTAAATCAATCAAATAACACATGTGAGCAGGCCAGGCTTTTCTTTTCTTTTTTTTTCTATATATGCACATATGCTAGATAAAGTCAGCAATTTTGAAGGTCAGTGATTATAGACTGAAGCTGTAAAATGTTTATCTGGTCAATTTCATCTGGAAAAACTAAACAACATGATCTTGCTTTGCCTTTAATTATTATGACAACCTCTTAAGTTCAGTCTTTATTATCAATTCTTCCACATGTAAAGCAAATACAGCTACTCTCAAAAGCTTGGTTCAAAAAGACAATATTGAAGTAAATAGATACAGGTGCCCCTCCTGGAACCGCCACCTGGACGCGGTGGAGGTGTTTGAGCGCCTGAATGATCCTGGAGCTCTGTTGTCGGGGGCTTCGTGCCCCTGGTAGGGTCTCCCAGGGCAAACAGGTCCTAAGTGACGGGTCAGACTAAGTGAGTGGTTCAGAAGCCCCTTATGAGAGACCAACAGGCCCGGTTTGAATCATGAGGCCGTCCTTCTGTGGACCCACCACCTGCAGGAGGAGCCATAGGGGCTGGTGCAGTGTGATTTGGGCAGCTCCAACGATTGCCCCCACGACCCGGAAACGGACTAGTGGAAGAAAATGGATGGATGGATGGATGGATGGATGGATGGATGGATCGTCATATAATTAGAATATCATGAAAAAGTGCATTCACGTCTGTTACTCAATTAAAACTGTGAAACTGATATATGATAGAGTCATTACATGCAAAGTCAGATATGTATAGGCTTTATTTGTTATAATTTTGATTATTAAGACTAAGCTTGTAAAAAAATGAACTGTGAGCCATAATCATCCAAATTATAACAAACAAAGGCTTGACGTATGTCCCTCTGCATGTAATGAGTCTATATCATATATTTGTTTCACGTTTTAAGAAAGAAGAAATTTACAGAAATAAATGAATAAATGAAATTTGTGATATTCTAATTATACAACGAGCACCTGTATGTCCCTCAGTCAGGTGGACCTGGCCCAGATCGAGACTCCACAGGCATATTTGAATGATATAGCTATATACTAAAGTTCTGAATCCTTATTTTGCTGCACCATGTTAAACATTAGAAAGACTATATGACCAACTTTCATTTAGATTTAACAAAGCATTTTGATATACATGCACATTGATGACTGAAGCTGGGAAGAGATTATTGAAGCTCCATTTGTTTATCTGTTGATCTGTCCCAGTTCTTTCATTCAACAACAGGACACTGTATTGACCTCAGCCACAGCTGCGAGTGCCCGCGGGCAGACGACGAATATGTTACTAGCACATTTGAGGGATTCTTTGGTATACACAAAGTTGTAACAATATCAAAAACAGGTTGAGTTTGAGGTTTCCGTGGCGATATCTCGAGGCTATTGGTGGTTTGGGTTTCTTTGACGGGAAATGTTTATGTAACTGAGAGAAAAAAAAGGTCATCACAATGAATAACAAGCTTTTTTCCGTGTAAACGAAAATACAAGCAATCAGAAACTCACCACAAAGTATGCTGCCGTAAGAAGTTGAATTTGCCAAATTTGAGTGTAAAATAGGCCCTATTTTTTACAGGAAAGGGTTGGTTATAATACAAATGAGGAAATAAAGTGGTCACATGTGGTAAGAGAATGCAAATGTAACTTCTGTTAGACCCGTCGCTGGTCAGGCATGACATACAGTCTGACTATTACACTTTTTATCTCTACCGAAAGATTCCTAATCCTGACAACTATGAAACTCACATATTCACTTTTATACTTCACAGTCAATCCCAAACAGTCATTAATACATTCCTACTTGATTATTACTTTCCTTTCTACCACGCAAAGTCTTACTGGAACCCTTCTGGCAATCTGTAAACACACTTTCCCCTGAAATCTGCCAGTCCCCCAACTTTAAACAACTGCAATATTAAAGGCTCGTTCAGTTTACTCAGCGTAAACTTTGCTTGAGGATTCCCAGACCGTGCTGCATGACACTTTGATCGCTCTGAGCGTTGACCAAAGGGGAGAATGAGTGTGAAAAGCCTGTGCGTCACCAATGGCAGATGTTTCACAGCGGCGCAGGTGCCTTCGGCTTGTTGTTGAATCCATCTTTTGTCAGGCTTAACAATAATCTTTGGAAGGAAGTCCATGCCGCGCCGGATTGTGATCAGGAAATGGACCAGAGGCACAACAGCAGTGACTTCCTCCACACATTGAAGGCTTTGAATCAGTGGGGGGCATTTTTATTTAGCATTATTATTTACCATTTAAAATATATAGTGTGTAGCTGCCTTTTATAACTAACCCAGCCAGTGAGCCATTTCAGAAGAGTTTTCTATGGCAGTTTTATTGAAGGGTCTGTGTTTGTTTTTAGCTGCTTTCAAACCGTGGCAGAAAGAGCTAGCTATGTTTGAACTGTTGACCAAACTCAATCTGAACTTTTGTTATGATTCTGAATAATATTGAATTCCAAATAACTCAGTGTTGTTGTTTGTTTTCTTTTGCGGCGTGGATGAGTTTGTGAGCACACTTTAAAACTTCAAAGGAGAAAAGCGGTCATGTTAGCAAGAGTTAGCGTGCTAACGGCGCATCAATGCCACTTCCAAAGCTTTTCCTTCAATGCTGATTTTGGCCCAATGTCCAGACGTGTGTGACGTCACAAAATACAATTGTAAATACATACTGAAGTATTGTTTATTTCCGGGTTTAGCGGAGCTGCTGCGCCGTTAGCATTTTTCTCCGCTAACCCGGATGTAGCGATTTTGGTAAATATTACTTTCATAGCAGTAGGCACAGAATTTTTGGCTAATGGGCCTGATAAATACGTATGTTCAGTAGCTCTCTGTAAGGTTTCAGAAATATTGATATGGTATTAAAGAGTTTTTTGCAGTTTCTCACACATCTGCCGACCCGGAAGTAGAGCTGTGACGTCACCACTTAAGGTATAAGCGGATTTGGCATCTCACCGAGCGCAAAAAGCACGCTGGTCCAGGTTAAAGGTCAGGCCTACCCAGATCGTATCCCAAACTTTTAACATGACCGAGTGTGACACAGATATTTAATATTTTAAAAGAATTCTGTAAGAAACAGGGACACAGTGTTACTGGGAAGAGAAAAATCTCTAATAAATAAACTAGAAATGCAATTGCTGCGCCATTGCGATTGACTGCGGAATTGCGGAATTGCGGGAAGCGAATGCAGAAATTGCATAAACTGTTCAAATTGCATAAATTGCTTAATTTGCATAATCTAATTTGCATAAACGGGTAAAATGCATAAAATGTTCAAATTGCATGAATTGATTATATGCGAAAAAACCCTATTAAATTGCATTATAGTGCTTTAAAATGCATAAATAATCTATTTTGCATAAACTGGTAAAATGCATAAAATGTCATGTTGCATAAACTGTATAAACTGTATAAAGTGGTAAAATGCATGAATTGGTTCATTTGCATAAATTATGTAAATTGCATAAGCTCTTTAAAATTCATAAATCCTAAATGGCATAAAGTGGTTAATTTGCATAAATTATTAATATTGCATAAACTTTTAAATCCCATAAACTGGTCAAACTGTTGAAATGGCCTCAGTGCTTGATTGGCAGAAGCTGCACAAATGGCTGAAAGGCCTGGACTCTCCCCATTGGCTGGATTCGCACGTACACACCAATGCAAAAATTTCAAACTCTCGTATAAAAAAACTGGAAAACTGCAGAAGGACAATTTTTTCTCAAAACCCACAAGTTGCATAAGCTGAACATGCACAAAGTGCAGAAATTGCATAAAATGCAGAAAAAAGTGCAGAAAAGAATGGATTTGCGGCAGCCCCATTATAAGTCAATGGGAAAAATCTCCGACATTTCGTCCGATTGCGGAAAAACCGTAAGTTGCAGAAGTCCCAAAAGTAATAGCACCCTTCTCCTCAACATGCGGAACATTTTGATGCATAACTTGCATAAATTGCACAAAGCATGAAGGTGCTGAAAGCTCTAGAAAATCGGGAAAAAGATGGAAGAGGAATAATAATAAAGAACATGAAAACCAATAATTGACTGCGGAAGAATTCCGCAGTCAATCAATAAATAAACAGTTGTTGTGTGAAGTAATTAGACGTATCGGTTACAAATAACATTACTAGTTAGCTATATGTCAAACTTGCTAATTTAATCCATTCGCGTCACGACGTCCTGGATCTTTCCCTACAGTAGGTAATGTGATGAGTATGTATGGTGGCTCGCATATACAACGCTGTGAGCTTCCTTTATTGCACTCTTGAATAGAGCAAAACTCTTCCATAGACTGATTAAGCCCACGTGGACAGTCGCACTGCAATGGGGAATGAATGCGAACCTGGCATATCGCCGTAAAACAACTTTAAGCGACGTAATAGTCACTAAATAGCCGGTTGTACTAAAATAGTATGGTTTTAATGGGCTTTGTTGACATTACCGCGCATGTGTACTGACAATGCTGATTTGGCTTATTGTTTGATGCCTTAAATGCAATCCAGATGGAAATCGAACCAGGGACCTGCTAGCTGTGAAGCACGAGCGCTAACCGCTGCGCTACCACCATCCAGTGTGCCGTGTTTACATGCATGAGTCCCATGTATGTTCATTAACATGCATTGTCCCGACCAAATCAACAAATAATGATAATCATAATGCTGACAGCGCCAACAGTTTCTTTATTCACGACAAATGTCTGCGTATACTACATATACAACAAAGGAGGCAACAGAATTCACTCTACTGTGGGGGAAATATATTGGGCAAACCCTTTTTTAGAGATTTTTCCTAAATTTTGTTTTCTGTAACTAAATTTTGCCGCTCTCTCCGCCCCCTGCAGTGTCCGTTACACATGTGGCGCCCCCTGAAGTTTTAGTCCGCCATCTCTTCTTTCTTCACCTACACTCTCTCAGAGACACAGGAACAAAGGGCCGAGCGGGCGCCGCCTGCGTCATTAACTGTGTCACCAGGTCATCCATACACCCCCCTGCTCCATATCAATATGTAGGGCAGACGGTCTATAGTGTCGTATTAGTGCTGTTGGTAAACATGCAGTAAGGTGAATAGCGTCATCATCTTTGTCTGTGAAAGGTAATCGCTTTGGCACATCCCTCCTGTTTGATTAAAGGGTGTTGTTTATTTAACCATATTGATGTGCTTCTTGTTCGACAGTACGTTTTGTTTCTGCTGTCAAGCGTCTAATTGGGCGGTGAAACGAACAGTTCGTCCTCATGAGTCACCTGGTCTGTCAGGTTCCAGTGAATTAGGACTCTAATCATTTTCATAATGTAAATAAAATGTGACATTTATCTTCAGACCATGTTCAGCATTATCAAATGCACACAAGGCATTTTGCAGCTTCATTAAAAAGTAAGTGTTCCTCATAGCTCTAATATTTTACTACTATTGACCAGTGGTTCCAATCCTTTTTACCTTGAAGCCCCGCCTGCTGTAGTTGGGCCACTGCAACATGCCAGCCTGGTTGTGATGTTCACTTTGTGTGTATTTATTACATTTATTATGAAGTTTCTGTATTGCGTTGTTTATTGTGTGCACGTGTGCTCTGAGTGACGCACGTTTGCACAGTGATATAGTTTGTATTTCATGTACTGTAGTGTAATGTAGCCAAGTTGAGTGAGTCATATCAACCACCAATCCATTATTTGCCAAAACTAATCAGGTGTCAGGTCAGGCGTGGAGTTGTTGTTTGACTTGAGCGCTGGTGTTGTATACCTGAGGTGCTCACGTGTCTCCAATGTATTGCACCAATACGGACAATGTGTACCGTAACAAAATGTGCTGCATGACCTTCCTTAAACAGCAGAGCCCATAGTTTAAACAGTCCAAGTGCTAAGCGTATGTGTAGAGTACAGTATATCAGAGAGCCATCAGAGAGAACGTGCTTGATAAGGATGTTTACCGTTACTGTGAAGAAGGACGCGCTCGGTGTTTGTGTCCTTCGTATCCAAGAAGCAAATGAAGGGGAAATTTGAACAACTGACAAATAACAGTCTGTAACAATGAGAACAATGAGAAAGAAGAGCTATAGTAATGTGGCCTATGCAAGTGATGCACATAGGCCTGCCACGATAACAAAACCTATTTCGATATATTGAGGCAGGAAAATATCGCGATAACCGATATTGGAGGCTTTATAATACCACAGAAACAAACAGCTCTGTTCAAAAAGTAGGCTACTTCATCCTAAAATATCCAACAATGAACATGACATACAATGAGACACAACTTACTTTTGGGAAAAAATAAAGTATTACACTAGAAAAATGGGGGAAAAATGCAAATAATGTAAAGATGAGTGGATTTAGTGAGTTTAGTGACAGCCCTAGGAATGTCTGTGCCGCACAAGGAGACTTCACGCACAGTCCGTTCATACAAATTCGCTGCAGACTAAGTTCAGATGTTCTGATGAAACGTTTGCCTCGTGTAGTGTTCTCTGGTGTCTGCGCTCGCAACGACAAGTGAGAAAGGAAAGAAGGGAAGGCGCAGAGAGACATGTCTGAGCTGAAGTGTGCTGCGGCTGCAGGGGTGAAGCAGAGAAACTCAGGTTCAGGGGGCACCAACTCTACACTCAGTTCATTTAATTCTACAAATTGTATTGTTGTAGTTTTGAGAGTGTGGGAGGGGGCACCATCAAACCACCAAAATGGCTCGCAGTGGCCTTGTTGTTACGAATTGGATCCAACTCATGGCTGTAAATCCTTTCAATTGACAACATCGTGCCTGCGTGGTCAAATATGCTTCCACTTATTGATGCTGTTGTAATTCATTCTAATGATCAGGAGGAAATAGAATCATGTAGATTGTTGTGAATTGGAGGGGTAGATACTCCCTTTACCGACAGTGGTTGACTCGATGTGATAAGGCCCTTCAGTTTTCAGTGGAGCTCAGAATTGTATTTTATTTATTTTTTCACTCTAAAGCCCGTTCCGATGTTATGTTTGCTGCTGCTGTCTTTTTTCCGCGTCCTCACTGATGAGATATCCTCTCATGAGGCTGTCCCCACATAACATCGGTGGCACATGGCTCGGGGAACAGGCTCAATAACAGTTGGGATGTGGAGTGGGGGATAATTGGAGACTCAATTGGCAAGGCAGTGTAGTGAAACAATAACAAGGGAATGGGAGGGAAGTATTTGGAGGGGAGACACGTTTTTAGGTTTTTTCAACCAAGTGAAGGGAATATACAGTATGTCATTGTTGACAGACAGGCAACAGCGGGAGACCGTTCACCCACAAAACAGCAACACGAAAACAAAGAGCTTCTATTCTATCTCATCTTCAGGTTTATCGACCTTACTTAGTTGCTAGTCCCTGTATTTATTATGATTATTGGCCATCTATTTAAGTAGTTGTTCAGCTGTATCAATTATGAGATTCCTGTTCATCTCATAGTTTTATACATTTGTTTTCTCAGTACCGAAAACTGAAGCCACTTTTGTAACGTTATACTCAGTTTGACAAAAACATGATGGGACCACTGCAGTATACAGCAGCATTAAAGAAGGTCGAAACCTTTGGCTCTCTTTTGTCACAGAGGTTGTGGGACATAATGAAAGAATGAAAAAATAAAACCCAGAGATACTTGAACTCCTCCACTAAAACTCATGACCAAAAGGACAAGATCGCGAATACAAGCGGCCGAAATGAGTTTCCTTCGCAGGGTGGCTGGGCGCGCCCTTCGCGATCGGGTCAGGAGCTCAGTTACCCGTGAGGAGCTCGGAGTAGAGTCGCTGCTCCTTCACGTCGAAAGGAGCCAGCTGAGGTGGCTCGGGCATCTGTTCCGGATGCCTCCTGGTCGCCTCCCGCGGAAGGTGTTCCAGGCATGTCCTAGTGGGACAAGGCCTCGTGGAAGACCCAGGACACTATGTCTCCGAGCTGGCCTGGTGTCGCCTCGGGGTCCCCCCAGAACAGCTGGAGGAGGTGTGTGTGGATCGGGAAGTTTGGGCATCTCTGCTGAGACTGCTGCCCCCGCGACCCGGCCCCGGATAAAGCGGAAGAAGATGGATGGATGGATGGATGGATGGATGGATGGATGGATGGAAAAAATAAAACAAGTATTTATCCCTAAGCTTCTTGAAAAAAGCGGCAAAACAATGCGATGAAAGTGACGAAAAGCCACAAAAGAGTGATGAAAATGTGATGAAAACACAACAAAAAAGTGGCAAAGAAAGCAACAAGAGCAATAAAATAATGAGAATAAAGTGACAAAAGCTTTCAAATGAGGCGCTACACTGGCTGTAAGCTCCAGCCAAGAAGCTTTTAGATTCGGGTAACGCCGAACTGGAGAAAATGCGCTCGGTTAAGGCAGTGGGTATAAAGCAATAAACGGATGTAATCAAGGGCCAATAAAGCAACATAGAAATAAAGAGAAATGATAAAAAGATAAGAGTTAGAGACCAGTTTGAAAATACAAGCCTATTAAAAAAACCTAAGTGGAGGCCGACGTGCCTTTAGCAGTTTGACAAACACTGCTTTGATCTCCTGTGCAGTCGCAACATTCTGACACACACACATTTCATTTCTTTGCATCACAACCTTTCCAGTAGACCACTCCGCTTCATCCAAACATCGCCATCATGCCTACTATATCACCGTGTCACTTAACGAAAACAGACACTAAAATCCTAAACGGGAATTTAAGATTAGCGTTTTTTTTTCCCACAACGCCTTCCCTGTGATCCGTGCGCGCTCACACGTCTGCACTTTTGCTCCTCGCTGCCAGTAACACTGACTCGCGACTTGTCAATGCAAAAAACGTATACAGTCCGCTTACTTTGACAAATCCGTGCACTCTTCGGCGTTGACTCCGGCGCGCGGGCCTCACAGATGTGGCTGGCGTAAGCGTTTGCTCTTGCAGCCCGTGTGATAGATTTCACGGTACACCTACAAAAACCGCCCGTACCCTAAACTGCGCTCAGATCTCGCCCCTGTTTGTTACGCGCTGGATCTTGGAGACCAGGTGATGTCAGCAATAATATTTTTCTTTATCTTTGGCGTTACAGTAAGCCGTGGGAAATCGTGTAGAAGTCAGCTATGACTGGGGCCTCTTGCTCACCGCTGTCACTGCTCTGTTAGGGCGGATATGGGGGAAGTTGTTTTAGCTTGTTGTGGATACCAGCTTGAGATTGGGTTCATTGTGAGATAGTGGTGAATTGACCCACTATGGCACATGGTCATTTGGTTATTTGGTCATTTGATTAAGAAAAGACAGTAACGAGTGTGGGCTGGTCAGGATTTTGAATTAGCCTGGAGTGCCCTCAGCAGTAGTGGCAATGACATGTTAGATAAAACAAGCTTTCACTTTTAATCTTGATCTTTGTCTTTATTATGGATCCCCTTTACTTATTACCGCAGCAATAACTATTATTCCTGGGGTCCACATAAAACAACAACACAAACATGTACAATAACACACAAACAATCTCATACTAGCAAATCCATGGCACCGTGAGGAACACGTTTTGAGTACAAAATTGTGCAGAACAGATCCTTTCATCAATTATTGGTCGGGTCAATCCACATGTACATTATGACCCCATGTGGAATCAAGATATTTAGGTGTTTAGAGAGGAAACCTCTTTGTCATAATAATAACACTTTAAACTAAAAAAGTAATCTGCCAAAAAAAAGAGAAAGAGAAAACACACGAGATTTGGTTTGCTAAATGAGGAGAGAGAACAAAATTTCAAAAGCAAACAACCAGGCTACTCTCCCCCTCCACCGGGGATTCTGATTGGTTGCTGAGATCAGCAAAGGGAGGGACTGTAAAAAAAAATATATATATTTTTTTTTTTTACATTACGTCAAATTGCAGGCACAGGCAGTCAGTTATTCGCAATCAATACATTTTGTAAAACATTTAAACTTATAGACGATCACTTTAAGCCCACAGGCCTAATTCCTCTGTATAGAAATAAGTTATCTCAGTTTTTCTAATGTTTCATTTTACCTGTACGCAGGCTTTACGATGAACCTTTGCGATTTGCTAATTGTGACCATTTAAACTGTGGTCTTGATTTGGTTGGGATTAGTTGCACAGCTATAAACTTGCTGTTCTAAGGCATGATCTCATAATCTCAAAATTGCATTATGTCTATGTCATAGGCAACATAGATTATTTTATAGATATATATCACCGTGAATTTTCTCTTTCAGTAAAATGGAACTAAATGATTTGACTTGTGCTTTGTCATATACTGAGCCATGACCACAAACCAACCATTGTTAATTCTCAAGTCCACATAAATGCTTTCTAAAAACTCTCAAGTAACCGTGTGATTCGTACTAATGTAAATCCGATTCGTTCTCCCTCTGCCTTCCATTTGAACACTACGGCGCCGTGCACTCACGCCCCATCACTGTCTCTTTTCTAGGAATTTGCCTCATTCTTTCTTGCTCTCGTCCTCTTTGTACTTGATGATGGATGGCAGCTTTACAGAGGCGAGCAGTGGCCCAGTCCAGCTACATGTGTACACTCAGAATGTGTTGCATAAGAGTCATTATCGCTACACGGAATGGGCAGTCATGCTCCTCGTCTCCGATGCAATATTCAGCGCTTTTAATGGTCCTCGTTTTGCTATGTTGTTTATTTACAGATCGGAGCAGTTGCAGGATGGTTTGCTTTAAACCTTTTCTTACCCTGGGTTACAGCAACAGCCTGGCCAATTGAACTGGCCACCCTTCAGTTCATAGCCGATTGCTTCGCCCTCTGCACCACTGGTTCCTTCGAATCAGCGAAAATGTCCACTTTTCGTATTTCGTGATGCAGCTGTCTGATTCCAAAAGCATCCTGTCATATACTGATCACCCTTCCTTAAAAATGGAACGTTTTGAAAAAATATGAAAAATAGTTGCAACTGTTTAAAGCCTTCGTCGCTCTTTGTTTGGGCGGGCTGCTGTTTGGTGGAGACGTTCAGCTGGGGCCTCTCGTTTACATGGTTGTTGCTGCCTCGATAACTCCACATCTGAGAGCATTGCTAGTATCGACTCTTCATTCTCAAATGTAAGAACTTTCCCACCAACAAAATGCAGAAAACAAATGTACCTGCTTCCCTTTATCTGCCCCCCCCACCACTCGTCACATAAACACCGCTTTGCCTTGTCTGTTTTTTGTTTGGCCCATTCTCTTTACAATTTCAGGGCATAGACTCCCATGGCAAATGTTTTAACCCACTGATCCCTCCTGAATACAGCTTTGATGTTTTGTTTTATTCTTTTTGTCACAGTCCAACTTCATTTAGCAATATGTGTTCATGGACGTACTGTGCGTTTTTGGTTCTGGTTGGTTTACAAGCCATCTGTTGATCTTTGTTATGTCTCATAGGAACAACAAATATCCATCATCCTTTTATGGAGTACAACTACTGTATGTACTTAATGATTGTCTCACGCTTCAGGTCTTCAGGTCATTGTTTTCTCCAAACTGGTTTGTATGTCAACACTGCTACTGTAGGATGATCACATAGTTATAGCATGTGACTATATCAAAAAAGATGTCAGCAATTAAGAGAAATCTCGTCACTTTGAGTTTGCTGTCATGTCCATGATCAGGAAAAGCAGGTTCTTTGAGCTGCTCTAGTATGAGAAAACGTTTTGATGCAATTGCGACACTGGGTTTTTGAAATACTCAGGACTGCCCTATCCCAAACGCATGAAAAGGCAGCAGAATAGTAGCAGTTATGCCTTATATTTCTGTATGCCAGTGAAATGAGTGTTGTTCACCCTTTTAGCCATTGCATACAGGGCTTGGTCATGTTTTGCAGGCCAGATTTACAGGCTTGGTTAGTTTTTCCCCAATTCTGGCTTATACACATATACCAACATCCATATCCCTGTCCCTAGTCCTTGCTTGTGCAGCTTTGTGGAGGTTCTAAGCCTGTTGAAGTTGAGTTGTGATTTATCTTTTGTGATTCAATTCGGTTAAATAATAGGCTGAATAAGTGAAAAAGCTCAAACTGCATAGCGACAGTCAGACAATTCCCAAATCAATCCTTTTGAAATGCGCTTTTTTTGAATGAAAGCCTCTTGCTTCCACCTCCCTCCTCTTCAAAGTGTGGCTAAGTGATTATACTCCGTAACCCCACATTCCCAAGGAGACGCAGATCAATCTCAGTGGTTTTAGTGAGTTCACACTTTCACACTTGAAAAATAAGCTGTTGTGTGTTGATAGCTCGCCAGGAATAGCAGGGCCGGCTCCGCTTTTACGAGTTTCTAATGTCATAAACAAGAGCCCGTGCCAAGTCTTTTGCCGACAGGGCTCAGGGTAGACATCGCCGCCGCCGCTGGCACTGGGACAGCCCCAGGACACGAGCCAAGTGGGGAGATCCAGGCCAGATTTGGAACGGGCCCTCCTGACACTTGGGGAGCGGGAGGTGCAGGGTATATGCTTGGATCTGATGGAGGTTGCTAGTTATTTAGAAAAAAGTTTTGAACACTCTATTGTAATGGTATCATTATCGCTATAATGGTTACTAAAGTGGTCCTCATACTGGGGTAGGGGTTCCATTGGGGGTACTCAGGCTCCTTTGTTCTTTCCTAGACAGTTTTATTTATGTTTTGTTATATATTTGGTTAGGGTTGGTGTTAGGGTTGGTGTTAGGGTTAGGGTTGTGGTTAGGGTTAGGGTTAGGGTTGGGGTTAAGGTTGCGGTTAGGGTTGGGGTTACGGTTAGGGTTGGGGTTAGGGTTGGGGTTAGGGTTAGGGTTGGGGTTAGGGTTGCGGTTAGGGTTAGGGTTGGGGTTACGGTTAGGGTTGGGGTTACGGTTAGGGTTGGGGTTAGGGTTGTGGTTAGGGTTGGGGTTAGGGTTGCGGTTAGGGTTGGGGTTACGGTTAGGGATGGGGTTAGGGTTGGGGTTAGGGTTGCGGTTAGGGTTAGGGTTGGGGTTGGGGTTAGGGTTGGGGTTAGGGTTGCGGGTAGGGTTGGGGTTAAGGTTAGGGTTGGGGTTACGGTTAGGGTTGGGGTTAGGGTTGGGGTTAGGGTTGCGGTTAGGGTTGGGGTTGGGGTTAGGGTTGGGGTTAGGGTTAGGGTTAGGGTTAGGGTTGGGGTTAAGGTTGGGGTTAGGGTTGGGGTTAGGGTTAGGGTTACGGTTACAGTCAGACCTTCTTCAGTTCCATTTGAGCCCTAGTTATATAAAATAGCGATGATTAGAAATAAATGTAACCCTTTTACCACCCGGCCCGTTATATTACTGCTATGGTAAAAGAGATATTCCAATGTATAGAACTATCTCAAGGGTAAAAGCATGATCCTCAACTTTTTTTAAATGAGGCTTCCTAGAAATAATACCTCTTTAACAACTTATCCAGGCCGTCAGAGGCACAGCTCTAAGCACTTTTTTGTGTTTTTAGCAATCACAAATCTTCTGTAAGCATCGCCACACGTTTGTTAAGGGTGACATCACGACTTCCGCTTCCGGGTACTAGCAGACCGGCAAATATGCGAGAAAAAAACATCAATAACTTTTAAAAACAACCATCAATATTTCTGAACATCAGCAGAGAGCTACTGAACCTACTTATTTCTCGGACTCATTCGCCAAAAATGCCGCACCTACTGCTAAAAAGTAATATTTACTAAAGTCGCTACTTCCGGGGTTAGCGTAGCTGCTGCGCCGTTAGCGGAGATAAAGGCTAACGGCGCAGCAGTTACTTTTATAGCAGTAGGTAGAGCATTTTAGGCTACTGGGCCTGATAAATAAGTATGTTCAGTAACTCTCTATTGAGTTTCAGAAATATTAATTGTGGTATTAAAGAGTTTTTTGTAGTTTCTCGCACATCTGTGGACCCGGAAGTAGAGCTTAACAAACGTATTACAGTTCATTGCTTCGCCAGCGCAGTCAAACAAGAACAAAATAAAATAGTAATAGTCAAATACAGGGGTTTTAGCTTGTAAATATTAATGAAATGATCTGTATTTATGAGCCTTTAAACAAGCAAAGTGCATATTTGTACTTTTTTAGCAAATTATTGAATTAATAACCACATGAAATTAAACATTCTTGTTAATGAATTATAGATGAAATATCCTGATACCAAACAATCAGGTTATTACAAATAAATACATTCCCAGAGGCACGCTCATGTCCTGTTGTTGTTCTGGTTGCATCCGATATTTCAAGTGACCACCGATGACTAGTGCTGGCGATGAGCTCACTCTGACCGACTACATCATGTATTGTGTGTCTGTCGCAACTAGAAAAAGGATCACTTTTTGCTCGGCCCGCAGAATTGATTTCACAATGTACTGTGTCGTCATGAGTTTGTTGCTATTATCTGAGCAATGTCCTCTTCACAGAACTCCATATCCTGCCTCTTACTGCTACAAATAACATTAACATACAAGTCCTTCCTTGTCATTCCAGAAGTCAATTCTCAAGTATTAACGCTTCTAAATGTGAACATCGACGCAAGCAATATTCTTTACAGCTGATTTGTCCGTCCAGAGCGGTTTTACTTCCAATTCTGTCATCGTTACTCATCCAGGCTGGCTAACAGTGAGGTCATTCAGGCTGACGGCATCATTCACCGAGGAGAAACGGTCCAGGAACTCATCAAGGTGTAATCACTAAATGTTGATGACTTGGTTGTCGTGTTAAGTCTCGAGCTCTGGGACAATGCGCAAAACACAGCGGAGCCGGCTTTACGACCAGCATCGCGTTTTCGGATCAGCCTATGACGATATATGTTTCCTTTTCCATCCCAAGTGGCGTTTCTCCTTCTTTCTTACTTCTGTTTTCACATTCATAGCCGTATAGTTCTTGTTTAGGGGAACTGCTCTTCCCGTGAACTCTCCTCGAGTCTCTCCCTGGAAACGCAGACACATTAGCACACATTTCCACAGATCCTGTCAGGGCCTTTTCCTGACAAAGACGCTGCAGGCAAATCAATTCCATGTGCTTTCTCCCGTGAACTGCTGCTCGATCCGCTCGCTCTGCACAGCTCCAAGTCCAGTTGATTGCGTTCTTGCGCGGCGTTACCGGCGCCTGACACAAACCTTGTCACTCACTGTGGCTAGTCTTTTTCAAGAGTCACAAGCCGATTGGTTTTTAACATGCCGCAATTTCATTAGTTGACCTAAAAGTGGTATTCATCAATTGTCACTTACCATAAATACAATAGTGCAAGCCTGTGTGAAATGATCATACAAGAAAAAGAGAAGATATTATGTTAAAATAGTGATTAGGTGAAACATGTGATAATGATTGCCCCCCATCGCCATCCACCGCCTCGATCCTATATTCCATGCCTGGTTTTCCGCGCCGCCGGCCGGCTCGCAGAGAGAAAGCAGGTTCAGAGAGCTGGAAGCGAGCGCTGTGCAACTATGTGAATAATGCCATTGACGTCAGCGCGCTCATAAAGGAGCCGACTGGCCTTCCCCTGCTGTATTCTCCTGCCAGCAGCCCAGCGCCGCTTTCTCTCTCAACAGAGGACTCTGCAGACAGATCAGCCTTTTGTGTGCACAGCATTTGGAAGCATTTAGGCCGGTCCTCCCTTTCAACACCGCCGCCCATGTCCCCAAAACACTCCACCCGCTGACTCTTAATTGCTAAATCAGCATGGGATTATGGTTATAGAATACATATGCATTCAGCAATATTTTGAAGTGTCAAGTATGTTTAAGTATTGAGTTTGATGCAGCTGAAAATCCTGAACAGTCTTTATGTCTTTTCTTTATGTCCAACATCTGCTCTGCAAATAAACCTGCGCTGCATACTGTATACTACTGCTACTTCTACCACTGCCACTTCTACCACCACACGTCATGCCATACTCCAGAGAGGTTTGTTGAGGCAGTCTACAGCTGTTCTTCACATGTTTGTGGAGACATGATTGTCTGTCTCCTTCGTCATCTCACCGCGCTTGTTCCCTCGCCCGATTCCCTCGGCTCTTCTTCTTCCGCACACCAATCGCAGCTGCTATCATGTCTGCAAGGCCTTACGGTTTTCTTTTCTCCAAACTTCAACTGCAGATGGGAAACTTACGGGAAAGAGTGTTGCAGTCTCTATACAAACGTCTAAAATGCTAAAAGCTTCACATATAAACTTCGTAACGTTCATTGTGTCTACTTGTGTTCTAGTATCACTGTTTTTGTTCGTTTTGTCAGGTAAAAGATCTTTAACATCTCTAACCTTAGTGTCTGACAAAACGAACAAAAACAGTGATAAAAGCTTCACATTAGTTCAACATTCCCATCCGACATGTAGTAGAAGTAGAAGTATTTGTAGATCTGTAGCAGAAGTAGCGGACTGCAGATGGAATTCCGCTCAAGAGCTGAAGTCTGGTCTGCTCCTGTACATGGTCCTTGTCAAATAAATTAGCTAAACTAAAGTAAAACCAGTGTTAGGGAGAATACATTGAAATGGTGTTTTAGTAACATACAAACTCCACTCAGAAAATCTCTGCCTGGTCCGGGAATTGAGCTGGGGACCTTCTAGCTGTGAAGCATGAGCACTAACCACCATGCCGCCCAATTATTGTATTCCGTTGCCCAATTAAAATACAGAACCATTCATGCACAACAATACTTTACAACAATCCAATGCACAGAGGACAGGACAGGCAGCAGTTGTTGTATTGATTGCAGTAATACAGAAACTACTTTATTGTACGTAGTGTATTTGACCAACTGTGATGATGATTCCAAAACTCAAACACAATAAATAATATCTTTAAACACCTAAAAGATTTGATCACCAAAGGTTAATAAATGATGGATAAAAATTGCTCATTTTTAGAGTGAAACCAATGATGGGAATGTGCTGTGTGAGTGAGTGTCCGTCAAATCATTCAATGTTCATTACAACATTTTAAGCCTAGCCAATAATGCCACTCCTGTTTTCACATGTAGAGATTGCATAAAATATTTTAAAAAGCCGTCCAATTCCATGGTCAAAACAACGCTGATTATGCTTGATGAACAAAGCCATGACACAATCCTCTGGCGTAGCCCGTGCGAGGGATGGAATGTGCGCTCCGTCTGCTCGTGCCTGTGTAAGGGGTCTCATGGCTGGCCTCTTGGGGACCCCTGGCCTTTTGCCCTGCTGTGTGAACCAGAACATGGGCAGAATGTGGCAACGTGCGGAGTGAAGCAACAGTGACACAATGTCCAAAGTACAGCCTCAGCCACGACACGTTTAATATGGGGCAAGTCGAGATAGGCGTCGTTAGCTTTACTGTACTTTTGGACGGAATGAAGCAAACTACAGATACAGGACATTATGAGGGAAACTTCCTGCTTCTCAGAACAGGCCCAGTGATGGATGATGGGTTTGTGTTTCATTGATGACACATTGTAATGCATCAGCTCGGAGCGCTCCAGCTGTAGAAAAGGAAATGACTGAAGGAAATGGATGATGTGAAATACCACACCATTTTTAACAAGGAAACAACATTAGAACATGGTTTCAGTGCCCCAAAAAGTTCATATTTGTGAATGTAAGCTGCAGATTGATAGTAATAAAAGTGCTTTCTGTATGATGAAATACAAACGCCTCATTAGCACTGATGGTAATATTCGAATATGAAATGACCTATTAATGTTTCCTGCTTGTCCATTTACCCGCTGCTATTGATCTTCTGTTACAGTCCGCCAAAAAAAGTGCAAAATGGAAAAGTCTACATGCAGAAACTCGCATCAAAAAGCAACACCGACCTTTCAGAGTCCACCACAGGGAAACATCAATGCACTTAGAATTACATAACGTTCTTTCTTTTGTAAATGGTGTGTTCCCACAACCATTCACCTGCTGACACCTGCAATTTGTTTACAAACCGGCCCTCATAAACGCCGGCCTTCATTAGTCACATAACCTCGCAGACGGCGGTTTGTGTTATGATCTCGCGGCTAAACTATTTCCTTCTTCCCCTAAGTCACCTTTGTAATCGAATTCTTCTGGTCACTCCAGCGCGCGAGAGAGCGGACGTGACAGGATCTTGGCGAGCTGTGTCTCCAATGCTAATCAACTAGACGAGAGGGACAAACCGGTTACAAAGAGTCCCTTTCATTCTTTATAGGGCCCTCCGAGTGAGGGTTCACGCTAGGTTTCGACAAAGGCTAGCTCGGCTGTTTCAAGTTTCAAGTTTCAAGTTTAATGGTTTTGTATAGCCCAATATCACAACAGAAGTCGCCTCAAAGGGCTGCAACAAACATCAAGGCAATAAAACACAGCAATAAATATGACAATTAAAAGTTCAGGTGAATCCAGGCAAATATAATGTCCAAAGGTAGCGATGAGCGGCGTGGGCGTCCCCCGTCCTTAGACTCTCCAGTACGGCAAGGAAAAACTCAAAAACCCGGCAGGACAAAAGAGAAACCTTGGGGAGAACCACAGAAGGAGAGATCCACTCCCATGGACGGACAGGCTATAGAGACCCAGGGCCGAAGGATCCCTCAGCAGACGGGCCAAGATCACAGACTGTCCAGTCCTCGGATTCCAGAATGCCAGTTCCTCCGTTCACCCAGGTTCCTCCATTCGATCTAGACAGGCACTCCCGAGGGGGAGTGGGACAGGAGACACCATGTGAATAGTGATGAACAGACTACAGATAAATTAAGTATTGTATCATGATAAAACAAAGTCTGCAGTAAGAAGAAGAGGATAGCGCTCAGTGGACCGTACTTCCCACAGCAGTGTTTCTCCTGAGGCAGCTTTACTTCAGGCTATGGGTTAGTGCTTTACCTAACTGACCTGATTATAGGCTAATTCGAAGAGGTACGTTTTGAGCCTAGTCTTAAATATAGTTGTTGTTGTCTGCTAGCATGCGTGTTTACCAGAGGGGAAATGGAGGGTCAGAGAAACATTTAGAAAGCAGTAGTCAAAACAGATGAGGCAGAGAGAGAGGAGGGAAGAATTCAAGGGCATGTTTATGGGGTAGGGTGCCCCCAGAAAGGCATGCTAAACAATGCTCTCTTTTTGGCGTTTGCTTGAGCTCGCAAATATCGCTAATGGAATGTACCCATTAGCTTTTCGGCTGCAAATTAGACCGATCAGTCTGGTGCGGGCATGTTTACATGCTCTGGTAAATATTCATGAAAGTTTACAAAGATTTCCTTATCATTTGTGACTATGTTATAAGATGCGGTATGTGTTGCCCTGGTAATACTACGACCCCTTTGTTTGGTGAATGGTTAAAGTTAGGAAAAGTGTTGTCAGTTGTGTTTCATTGTCTGAGCAGTTACATTGATTACTCAGCTTAGAAAAAAATATATTAAATGAGGAAAGCTTTGAATGTCTTACAAATGTATTTACCAATGTGTTGCAAACGCTTAATGATGTGTAGCTGTCATTTACATATAGTGTTTTGTAATGTGGATAAACGTCAGGACAAAAGCTGACAGAGACATATGTTTTAAAGCTAGCAAGTAAAGTCATAAGGAAACGGTTTGTGGTTGAAAGCATCAAGCCCTGAAAAAGATGTCTTTCTCCGAGATCTGTACTTCTGTCTCTCAAACCAAGCCTATACACAAACAATGAAGTTTGCCACAGACAATAGATACGACTTACATTATCTTTTACAATGTGACTTTACACGTTGTTGGAGAATGTAATATTGTTCTTTAAAGCAGTACTAAGAAAGTTGTTTACCTTAAAGGGACTATACAGAGTTTAAAAATTTAATAATTATGTATTTCCTTCCTCCTACATGTTCCAGCAATGTTCTAAGGTGTAGAACGAGCCCAGACCTGTTCACCACAACTGCCTCTAAAATCCTGCACTGTCACTCAAGAAGTTGTAACTTCGGGTCTGAATTGCCGTCATGCACAAGCTTAATATAGAAGCTGCAGTTACACATAGTAGTAGAAAATTTTATAGTAGTAGTAGAAAATTTATTGTCCCCCGTGGGGGAAATTCATTTGCAGTGAGTACACAAATACAACAATGACCACAGCAGACAAATCCAAACATCGACAACATACAAAGAACAAACCACGGCCCGTCAACCTCAGTTTAAATTGTTAAAATCGTTATCTACATTCCTTAAAAACCTTCTCTGACAGACCAGCTGTGCAGAATAAAAAAAATAAAAAAAATAAAAATCACTGTTGGTTACTTCGAATTGTTGGTTTGTTTAATTGTAAAATGGCTTGTGGCACAAATGACTGCCTGGTCCTGTTTTTAGTCAGGGCGGGGCTCCTGTACCTTCGACCTGAGGGTAGCAGCTCAAACTCACTAAACAGAGGATGTTTTGAGTCCGATAATATTATGTCTGCTTTATTCCGAGCTCGAGTAAAATAAATGTCCTGCAGACCCTTCATAGGAACACCCAGGATTTTGTTTGCAACTGTACATATTTTCCTGAGGGAGTTCTTTTGTGCCTCAGTCATGGCCCCGAACCAACAGATGATAGAGAAAGTCAGTACACTCTCCACAAAAGCACTATAAAACATTTTCAACATGGTTTTATCCACCTGAAAGGACACCAATTTCTTCATAAAATATAGTCTCTGTTGACCCTTTTTTGTGATGTGATCTGTATTTTTATCCCACTTTAATTTGTCATCTAAGATCACACCCAGATACTTGTGCTCAGAGACAGAATCAATGACTTCTCCTTTGATGATGGTCGGGCTGTGTGTGGACTCCCGCCTGAAGTCGATGGTCAGCTCCCTCGTCTTTAATGACCTAAGGTGGCAGTAGTGAATATAAAATGGCCAACTTGCATCTAGCCCCTTTAATAAATCCTTTCCGTAGTCCCTCTGGGGGTAATACAAGTGTTAATGGGATGATTGGGGGCTTTCATCTCCCCCTGGTGTCCATTGGTTGGAAAACCACAACTGCAACTTCACTGCCCACAGGTCGGCGGCCCCAATACACACTATTGGAATCACGAAGAAGAAGCTAACAGGCTAACGGGCAAAGCTAACCGCGGTTAAACAGTTTGAGTGAATAAAATGATTTCCTCTGTGTAATTGTATGTACAATATCCCTCTCTCCCTTTGTCTTTTCTGTCACCGTAGTATTTACTCTCACAGACGATTAATGAGTAAAAATAAAAAAAACACAGCATGCTATGACACCTGCAGTGGCGCTTATGGCCTCCAGGGGCATGAGTTACTTATTACTGCTTTAAAACCATCACTACTACTGTACTGTTTGAGCCTTTATTATTAAGCTTATACTGTGAATGAGCGGCATTTTGCAGTTAAAACATTGCCCAGTGTTGAAGCTGAACCTCTCTGTGTAGTTAATAACCTCAGATTACCTGGCCACCAGACTGGAAACTTACCATTTATACATGCTTTATGAAGTAGTAAACAATTTCAGCTGTTCATAAAACAAATAAAAACAATCCAGCGTGTTAGAGCACAGGTTCATCTGCAGTGAACCCTGGTTAGATGATGTCAGTGTGACTCTAGGCTGCTCACACTCAACTCCCACCAGCATCCATCACTGCGCTGTGTGAACAACACGCACATATGGCATTCGTACGACTGTGCTGTACAGAGAGAGAGAGAGGAGGGGCAGACGGAGAAGATGGCCCTAGTTTGGGATTTGCTCACTCACAACAAGATTATCTCTGCGAGCCTGTACGTTCATCACGGCAGAGCGCAATGGGTAATTCATTCAAATTAGCATTTAGAAGTAAGTAAGTTTATAACAGTTAAGTAGATCTACTCTTCAGTTTTATGATTTCAGTTTGTAGAGCCCTGTTTTTAGAATGCTTTCAGTGCATTTCTAAAGTATAATATGTTGAAATCAATATAACCAGCGATAGTTCGTTATCCTATATCCCTGTCCAACCAAATGAGCGTTCACGCCTCCTGCTCCTGCTCCTGTTACTATCGCTGCAGCTTTGGGAGTTTAGATTTATGCCTCTCCCTGTTGCCTTCTCACCAGGGCCGTATAGTAAATCAGACTGGAATGTGTGCATTACGGGGAGGACAGGGAACACTGTGTCCGGGGAATGGGGAGTCGGAAGATCAAGGGGAGCTCCGTAGATCCGGCTTTAGCATGCAAACATACTCTGTCACGGGAAAGGCGAAAGGCCAAACACGGAAAGCTCACAAAATGTACACAGTTTATTCCACTTGTTTAGGTTCTACAATAAATCAAATCAATTAGCGTCAGCTGTTTTTGCGGATTTCGCTATGCACGGACTCGCTTCATTTCTCCATAAGCGACGCCGAAAGAATGAAACATATAGTTATGACCCAACACATCAGTTACTTTCTTACTTCACTGACTTCTTGGAAAGGGCTGGTGTTTGAACAGTCCCTTTGCATGCTCAGCGCCTCGGCCTCCCGCACTCTCCAGCCCCTGTGTGTGCGTCGTGTTTGGGTCACAATGAGGACACGCGAAGATCCCACAGTAAATGAACGAGTCTGTTCAGTGACCGCCGCACTGACTGTTGACGTTTCAGTTCACTTTGAGTGCATTCGCTAAGTTTACATCTGTGCAAACAAATCGCAGCTTCCAGGTTCAAAGACTTGAGCCAGGCAGCGTGCATGGGGCGAAATGGTGCATGCTCCGCTCTGGACTGCGTCTGTCAAAGTGGTTACGGAAAAGTGACTAATTGGGTTGTTTTGGCTGGCTTTGCGTTACTGAATACTCATTTCAAAACCTCGTAGGCTCTATTTTGTTTCATATATATATATATATATAAAGGGGTAAGAGCAACTCCTCTGTGAGTATATGTCAACTTTGTCTGGAACTCGCCGGTAGAGCAATGATTTGATTCCAGAGATATTCATATACAGTGATGTTTACATAGAGTTTACATACATTTCATTAATATTTGGTAGCATTGCCTCTAAACTGCATAACTCGGATCAAATGTTTTGGATTTCCTTCCACAAGCTTCTCACAATAGTTGTCAGGAGTTCTGATCCATTTGTCCAAACAGAGCGGGTGTAACTGACACACACATGCCTTTTCAACTGGATTGAGATCAGGACTTTGTGATGACCACTTCAAAACATTGACTTTGTTTTCCTTAAAGGAGCTATACCTGATTGTACAAAGAAACAGGGTCGCTCAAATTTCAAATTCCTATTTTCTGGTCCAAACTCATCTCAAACTTTCCTAATGCATTTACAACATCAAAATTTGTCACAGGGGCTGAGTGTAAACCAGGTTTCACAACTTTCAGAGTTTTCAAAGTTGTCACTTCACTAGCCTGACATTTTATGACTGTTTAAAAGGCTTTAAAACCAGTGTTTTTTTTGATAAATGTCTGCGTTTACCGTATACTAAAGGACAAAACAAATTTGAATCCAATAACAGAAAATAAAAAAAATCAAGGATAGCTCCTTTAAGTCGCTTTGTAACCAGTTTGGCCGTATGCTTTGTGTCATTGTCCATTTGGAAGACCTGTCCGGCAGAGTGCCCTCTCAGCCCATGTCGGTACAGTACTTGTTTAACTGTGGATAATTTACACTTTAAAGGAACAGGTCACCATTTTTCCAAACTGTGATATGTTCTTTCCTGAGCTTAGACGAGTTGATGCGTAACTGTCTGGTCTGTGTCCGTGCCCGTGGAAGAGCTTGGTCGCTTCTAACTTCACCCCGTTTGGAGCTATAGGAATATACTGGGAGAGGCTAAATGCTAACAACATCTTTGGTCTTTTTGCGTGACTGAGGGCGCACAGTTCTTCCATACTGTGATATGTTCTCACCTGAGCTTAGACGAGCTGATGCGTACCTGTCTGGTCTTTTGGAAGAGCGTGGTAGCTTCCAACTTCACCCCCGTTTGGAGCTATAGGAATACATTGGGAGAGTGATAACAACATCTTTGGTCGTTTTGCGTGACTGAGGGCACGCACAAAGACCAGACAGGTACGCATCGACTCGTCTAAGCTCAGGTTAGAACATATCTCAGTATGTAAAAATGGTGGCCTGTTTTTTTAATGAGGACTTGCGATGATCAATAACTATTTGATTTATTCAGTGAATTAGAACTGTAAATTAGATAGATGCATTTATGTTCATTTTTAATTGCTTTATCAAACCAAATAGTCACTAACCACTGCTACACTTGGTAATGATGTATAACCACCCTCAGATTATGTGGTTGAGAGGTCGTGAGTCGCTGAAACATTAATTCAATCTTATTTCATCAGTGCCCGCAGTGCTTGATGGTTAACGCTAATTCTTCCATTGACTGACCTCTTGGAATGACTGTCTTGTTGCTAGCATAACAACCCATCTGCATAGCTCTTCCATGAGTCAGTCGCCAAAACCTGTCATCATGTTTTGTAAATGACGACCACATGAATTGCATTCACTGATTAATTTGCGCACGTCATCTAAATCTGAGTTTGAAAGCCCAGCATTGCTTCAATAGTAGCCTTCGACACCCGTTTGTCTTTTAACCGCAGGCTGCCCACATCATGCATTGGGACATACCCACTTCCTCCATATCACCAAGTCACTTTGTCATTTCACAGAAGCCAACTATTTATTTGTTTAGAAGAACTCTTTTGACCTGGATCGCGAGCTCCTGAGCCACAAACCGTACCACTGACAAAATAGGACCGATTTGGAGAAGCCAACGATATGCCCAACTACCTCTAGCTTTCATGGTTTGAATACGGGAAACGTGTCTGTCGTGCCTAATCTGGATGTTAGGAAGCTTTGCATAGTCATACTTGCCTGTTTCCCATAAATCAGTGGATGAGTCGCAAAAGAACTCCCCATCCTTGTGTCATTGTTGTCCGGTCGGCGTAAGCTGGAGTCGCCTTGAGGAAGCGTGTGGCCTTGTGTGCGTGTGTGTGTGCGTGTGTGTGTGTGTGTGTGTGTGTGTGTGTGTTTGTGTGCGTGTGTGAGAGCCGGTTTGCTGGAAAAGCGGCGCGTCAGAATCGGAGACGTTTCTGTGCGTGGATATTAACTGGAACTGCCCCGGTGTGACTTTGCGAGAAGGAACTGTTTTCATTCTTTCACTCTTTCCTTGTAATGACATTTTTGTGACTTTGTTGCTCACCCACTTTCCAATTGTGTTTGTTATGCAACGTCTATCTCTTCCAAAACCGCAGGAAATAAACAGAACGAAGACCGTATCGGAAACTTAATTGTCGGCCAGACCTGTGCAGTTAGATGTTGTTTTGTTAGTTTCTGTGATGTAAATAAGTGACGGCGTTCTAAACATTTGGGCTGTCAGAGCTGCAACTCACGATCAGTCAAAAGATAATGAACTAATTGACCGCGGATCCATTGGAAAATGTTTTGACCTAACAGCCCTGTATCTCGGAAGTGAAGCACTGGCTTTACAAATGAAAAATGACCAAGCTGTTGGGTTTTTCACAAAGATTCATGAAATAGGGATTTGTTTGTCAATGTCATGTGAGCAATTGCTTTGAATTAGGAAGATTAATGGCAACCTAGTATTGTTTCATTTGATAATTGCACCAGAATTGAATCGTGATTTAACAAAGTTCAAAAATGTGATTAATTGGATTACAAAGAAATGTGTATTGACAGAAACAACAGTGTAAACTATATAGGAAGGCTCTGACTCAAGATAGACTGAATGGTCGATAAGGCAGATGTTTAGAATTGTCCAGTCAGATATTTGTGAGGAATTTTCACTGCGTCTTCTCCTCTGGCTGGTTTGTATTTCTGTCCTAGTTCAGTCTCCTGTAGCTGAGCATCCTTCTGTCTCCCCTTCCTCCCTCCCTTTTTTCCTATTACTTTCTCTCTCTCTCTTTTTGCATCCTCTCTTCTCATCTGCTCAGCCCCTCTCACCTCTCTCTTTCTCTTTCTCTCTCTGTCTGACCTGGCCTGAACCCCCACATACGCGCTGAGCTGTACACAGCAGACACCTGCTGCAGACACGCCGGTGTGAACGCTGCCTGCAAACTTGACGAAATGACGCAGGAGCCGAGCAGAGGGCATGCTAGGCGAGTAGGATGCCATATGATGACACAGAATCCTTACTTTGGATTGAAAGGGCTGTAATTTAATGGCAAACGTAGTGGAGTCATTGTGATTATGTAAACGAGGTGCCTGTGACCCACTGATAGCTTACACCCCAAATACATATTTTATTACACCAAATGTAGCAAGATATATCTTAAAGGAATAGGCCACTGTTTTTACATACTGAGATATGTTCTTACCTTAGCTTTGACGAGTTCTTTAGGACCTGTCTGATCTTCCCCCGTGCCTTCAGTCATGCAAACACAGCGCAGACGGCGTTAGCATTTAGCCTCCCTCTCTCCTCTATAGCTCCAAAACAGGTCAAGATAGAAGCTACCAAGCTCTTCCACGTTTTCCCTATTTAAATATGCTTACGTGAAGTGCTACACTACAAAGTATAATTACACAAAATTAAACAATGTGGATTTTCTAAGCGGATAAAAGGGGGAACTATAATGTAAGGCGTAATAATACCAGGAGTAATTTGGCATCCGCACAGTAAAGTGAAGATTACTGCGCGGATTTGGAACTATCTTGACCAGTTTTGGAGCTATAGTGGAACGGGGAGAGGCTAAATGCTAACGCCGTCTGCGCTGTGTTTACGTGACTGAAGGCACGGGGGAAGATCAGACAGGTCCTAAAGAACTCGTCAAAACTAAGGTAAGAACATATCTCAGTATGTAAAAACGGTGGCCTATTCCTTTAAGGATTTTAAGGGAAACACTTTCATAGCGAGTCGTGCGTTTGAAGACAATGCTAACGCTAAAGATGCTGTTGTATGAGTGCAATGAGTGAAAAAAAGTCAATTTGGCCAAAAAGTGGCTTGGGCAATGAGGAGTCTGACACAAAATGGATCCTGTCATTTAAACAGAATATTGTATCAAGCGTTTTGTTTGTGTGTTTGTAAATCTGTATGTGGTGGCTAACGAAAAGGAAATGTGTGTTGTCCCCTGAGAGAACACTAGCCTACACATAACCATATTCCTCCCATTGCATAACAGGACAAACGCTCAGCCAGAATGTTCATTAGTGCAGTCGATGTCCGTTTAATGTTGTGCACACAGTGTCTGGTTGTGATTGGATATTGGATTTGGTTACAGGGGCAGCTGACCTCAGATCCTGTTAGCGCATGGCTAACCCCTGTCTGCTCAGGAATTTGGGTAGATATTTTACGGACGGCAGTGTGAGATTTGGCCTGTTATTGTGCAGTGTCTCTGGGCCCTTATCAGACAGTTTTTTCCTGTCTGGTTGGATCACAGAGCTCCTGTTGTTGGCCGCGGATAGTGGCTGGGAAATCCCCCCCATGTGCTCTACAGGGACTGTGAGCAGTCTCGTAGATGTTTGACATTTGAGAGTTGAGGGCAGGGAAGAGTTGAGGACAGGGAAGAGTTGAGGGCAGGGAAGAGTTGAGGGCAGGGAAGAGTTGAGGGCAGGGAAGAGCTGAGGGCAGGGAAGAGCTGAGGGCAGGGAAGAGTTGAGGGCAGGGAAGATCTTCTTGGCGCTGATGCCAGAGTTGTGATCCAGTAGTGGCTTGGAATCGATTCATTTATTCATTGAGCAGCGCACCCTGGTCCTAGTTCGATTGGCATGGTGGTTGATTCGCTGGTTAGAGTGTGGGTCAAATGCACTGGCAGTGAGGTCTACGAGTGCACTTAATACAGAGTGGTTGTTTTCATGCAGAATTTCTGTGATTTACCATTGCCATCATTCAAGTGAACTCAATGCATGCTATACAAAAACATTCTGCCTGAGAAAAATGAAATAAAAAGTGGACCTGAATTTCTGTCCTTTTCTGTGGCTACTGCAGTTGGTTCAGTTTCAGCAACACCGTGTGCCCAAAGAATGAGATCAGTTGACGCCCTGAACATCCTGAAGGACAAGGTTATTACAGCAATGGATTTCTTCTTCCCTGATGGCACAGGCATATTCCAAGATGACAAAGCCGGGATTCATTGAGCTCACTTTATGAAAGAGAGTTCACCAAACATGAGGCGTAATTTCCACACATGGATCGGCCGCCACAGAGTCCAGATCTAAACCCCACTGAGAATCTTTGGAATGTGCTGGAGAAGGCTTTGCGCAATGGTCACACTCTCCCATCATCAGTACAAGGTCTTGGTGAAAAATGAATGCTGCACTGGACTGACTGTGGTTTACTTGGAACTTTTCGGTGTCTGGGTTTGGAGTCTTTTACTGGGATCTGTTTTTTATATTTGTGGAGAGCAGCCCGAAGTAGAGCTGGGTAGCTTTCAATTTTTCAATATCAGTACTTAAATGGTGCATTCATAATAGTCAAGATAGTATTATGACGACAGTGATAATATAAAAACATGTACATAAAAACTGATAAATCATTTGAGCTCGAGTAACCAAGTAACTTTCTCTGGGGTCTTCTCTGGACCCACCAGACATCAAAGTTTGGTCAAATATTTATTCTGGTTTTTGATGCCACATAGTATTGTAGTGTATTGTAGTTTTATAGTATATAGCACTCACCATGGGTTGATTAGCGTGATGTGTTCAGTAAAATACAATTCAAACCGTCAAGTAAACTTTATATTCATTCCAAGATGATGTTTGCAACAGTGTTTTTGTGAAGTCAAGTTGTGCCCACTTGGTAACATCTGAGTTAAATCCAGAATAGGAAGTTCTTCCAAACTATTTCTCCATGCCCACTAACAAACCACTGAAAAACACCATTTTGCCAATTTCCCTTTTTGTACATGGCTTTATTTACCCATGTGCTACACTGTTTTATTAAGATGACAGGTGGGCTCAGCGTGACCTTGAAATTTAAGTACGTTTGACATGTTTTGGTCGAGATCTCGCCGATGTTCTGGAGAAATATGTTGGCTTGTGAGTTTCTGCATTTAGAAAGCGTTTGATTGCATTATGTGTTTATCTCAAGCGTTTTAACCGAAAGTCTGAACCGCAGTCTTGGGCCATTGCGCTTTAAATAATAGCATTTCAAGACAAGGCATCAACTTGAAATGTCCGAATGAAACGGAGACAGCATTGGTCCTAATTTGGTCATGTTTTGCTGTTGTTTGAAGCTGTCCTTGGCCCTGCTCATGGTCCACTGTTAGGCTTTTCGGAAAATCCATACAAGGGCCACGTGTCTGTATCGTTTTGAATGACATAAACTTTGCTCCATATTTTCTAAGATCTCTCCCGTACTGGAAGTGCTGGTTCAGGAGAAGTCTACTGGGGGAGGGGGTCCTGTCAGATGTGTTTGATGGAGACAGTTGAGAGCGTGTCCACGTGTCTACGCGGCCGCGCTAGGGGCGCCGGTGTGCGCGGCCCGGGCGGGTGTTGTGCCCCGTTGCCGAGAAACGAGCGCATATACACCGTAAGGGCATCCAACCGCACGCACATTGCAGACGCCCCTCCAACATGTGCTGCTTCTGACTTGAACTTCAAGCATTACTTTGAATTTTGAATTGTCTGTATGAGGGAGGTGGTTAGAACAAGAAGGTTGTGGTTTCAATTCTCAAGTTGAGAGAATATATTAATAGAATGTTTCTCATTCAAATTGAACAAAAATCTGTTGTTGTTTTAATTTACCGCCAGTTTACCTCACAAGTCCAAACGTTAAGCTCTTTCTTGACTCGATGTCTGACCTTTTTGCTTAAGAGCAGAGGATTTCCCAGTAATACAGTGGTCTGGTGGTTGTGTGTACAGTGTGTCCTCATGGACTTAAATACAAATCCTTCCACACCACTCCTCTATGGTTGTTGTTCTGGATCGTGAAGAGGTGGTTTGAGGTTGGCAGCTGACTCAATCTTTATGTTTTTGAACATGTGATATAGTTCACTGTACGCGAATATGTTCAGCTTCTAACAGATTTTTTTTTGCTGTGGTTTGGTGATCGCCTGTTTGCATCCCTTCTCAATAGAATATGCTTCTGAGTGAGCAATAACTGAGGTGTGGAGAAGAGCTGACAGGCACATATAGCAAAAGGAGCCGTCCATTTATACATTGCACACAATGACCTCCTCTGTTTTTTGCATTCCTACTGTACAGACAACACAATAATCACATCTGAAAAGTAGCAATTTGGAGGTTTTGGTTTCATATTGTGGAATTTTTATGAGATGCAACTTTTACTTTAGCTGTGGACTTTGGTTTTTGAAGTTAATACAGAAAAAGTTGTTCTGTTCAGAATGTTGTGGGCCCTTTAAATGCAATGCATGTTTGCAAACTGTGTAAATCATCTTCCTGTAATGTGGTCAGGCTTGTGCATGCACTGGAGATGAGAGCCGATACACGTGCTTCCGAAACAGCTGCATCATATCTGCACACGAGCAGAATGAGAAATGTTCCGCAGACTCTGTGGACTCAATTATGTTTGATCATAACATCCACAGACCTAAACAGGACGCCCCGGGAGATGGATAGTTATACTAATTTTGTGTTTGGAGTTTGTTTTTCAAAGGCTTGTGTGGGATGTGACTTCTTAGCATTGTGGAGTGGAGTAGTAGTCAATATGCTATGCTTGGTTGGCCATGTTATTTTGACCTACAAGCCCATATACTCGACATACTTGGATGGATGCATAATAGTTTGTTTGTCTATTGCGACATTGTTCAGCATTGTTTTTTGATGAAAAACAAGGTAACTATGGACAAAATGTTCCAAAACTAGTCACAAGCTATTCTAGATGAAAAATACAAATTTAAGCTAAGATGGAAATAGAAATAACATGACATAAGACATTTACCTTGCAGCGGGCTAATGCAAACGTTCTTTATCTTAGCATTAGCTTTACATTGGACTGACATTGTAATAATGTCTTACTGATGCTTACTTATTAATTCATTAGAATAATTTAGGACCACATAGTTTCTCATTTTCTCTTCTGCTTCTGTCTTCTTCCTTCCTCTTGTTCTTTCTTTATCTTCTTCCCCCTTCTACTTCCTTCTTCTTCTCCTTTCTTCCTTCTTTTTCCTTCCTTCTTTTATTTCCTTCATCATCATCTTCTTTCTTTCTTCCTTCTTTTTCCTTCTTTCTTTTTCCCCCATCTACATCCTTCTTCTTCTTCCTTCATGTACTTCTTTCTTCTTCTTTCTTCTTCTGTCTTCTTTCTTCTGAGCACTGGCAGTACACTGTATAGGCCTTGGGTTCCCAACTGGTGGACCTGGGTCCAGATCCGGACCTCCACAGGCTTGAGTCTGGACCCCAAAGCCTTTTCATCCACTCAATATTCTTAATATCTCAAGCTGAATGAACAATTATTGAAACAATATTCATAACATTGAAACAAAATGGCATAATGATTAATTCATTGATCAGCTCTGCTATGTAAATAGACAAACTGTGCTCATGTTTTACATTTTTAAGAGCAATTACTGCACATGTACCTGGACATATGTTGAAAGTTACGAAAGTAAAGTTTGCGGACCTCGGGCTGATTTAGTTGGGGACCCCGGTATAGGCTATAAAAACACACATATGTGTGTAGTTGATAACCAGGGGAAAAAAAACACATATAGCATTGATGTAATGCTGAATTTCCCTCTAGCCACCATATACTCCTACAAGAGTGTCTTATATGTGGCGTAGACTTGTGGAGAGGTGGGGGCGTTTCATTTGCCTGCTCTGGTGTAGGCTAAAGTGTGTATATGTCAGAATGCGTCGGGCTGCATTGCTCCGGGGGGGGGGCTGGCTCTGGTTTCTTGCGGTGGGAATGAAGCAATGCAAATGCTGGCTCAGACTTGGGGCGGGTGGGGGGGTGCACTGCACACGTTTTGAGGGCATGTCATGTGCGTCAGCTGTCAGCCTACTACCACGACCACCGTACAGCTACCTTAACCACAATAACAGCCCACTCTGTAGGTGTCGAGTTTATGACGTTTCACTCAATGCAAAACAGGAACGTCTATATGAAATGACTTGTATCAATATTGCTTGGATTATATTTTACTATCATTTCAACGTCATTGACCTCTTGTGTAGGTTAAATGAAGATTAGTGACATACTCTTACCCCCTTATTCAGTAGCCCACAGTATTCCCTTCTGCTTTGTGTATTTGTGACAGGACTTTATCGGCCTTTTCGATTTCAGAACAAACAAAACGCCTAAATCAAGCTACTGGTAAGGCAGGCTTCTGATTTGTAGGCCATTTGAGTGTTGAAATGATCAGGATGAGTCTGAGGAAGCTGTCTGAACTTTGAAAACACAGAGGAGTACTAGCCATGACATCAGCAGGCGGGGGCTAGGGGCTCTAAGATCTTTAGAGGGGATGGACTGACTGTGTGGGATTACGCAAACACGTATGGCTGATGCAAAACGCAAGTCCAGCTATGTTTTTCACAGAACTATATTATATAGTTTAAAGCTCACACAAGTCAATTAACATACTTTGCTCTTTAAGCCAAGCCACGACAGGTGACCTTGTATCGAAACTACTCTGATCAAGATGAATCTGATCACTGTAACCAAGCGTTTTCATGGCCGCCTGTTTGAGGCTGACTTGTGGCCTTCATGCACCCTGGTCTAACTTGTTTGCCTCTTTCTGTGTGTCCTGGCTTCGCTCTGACAGATGAGGCGTACCAGAAATTGGCGATGGAGACCATGGAGGAGCTGGACTGGTGTCTGGACCAGCTGGAGACCATCCAGACCTACCGCTCTGTCAGCGACATGGCCTCCAACAAGGTAAGAGAAATATATACTTACAGATACTTTCCGCCCATGCTTTTCTCTGCGCTGTGAACTCTTCTGAGAAATCTGGGGGTGAATGGTGAAGCGCAGTGCTCGGGTTTTGCATAATGCAGTTAGAAATCGGTAGGTTTTCCTTGGTGTAGGACGAAAGTGATAATAATGCCACCTTTGAGCCATTTCTTTTTTCTTTCTTTGCATTGAAAGTCTTGCCAACTTCATTCATCAAGAATTTACCTCAGAACTAAGATAACCAGTTTGGATCTATGTTTTTTTTAGCTTATATTTTTATGTTACGTGAAGAAATGGTTCTCAAATTGCGGCACAGCTACCATGAATTGGCGGTGCTTGTCCTGGTTTTAGTTTGGGTACTTTAGTCCTTCTTCAGACCTGGTTCAGTTTGGGGCTTGGTAGTCCTGGTAGTAACATTTGAGAGCTGCTGTAATAAATGCATGCCTCTGCACTTAGCCTACAGGTCCTCTATGTCTTGCATATTTTGGGCTTTTAGATCATTTTCCGATGCATTACCTGCAGCATTTTCCATTATGCATTAGGGCTTTGACTACTACAGATGACAACTACAACATAGTGGCTTATTTCCATTTCCTAGGTTTGAACTTTTTTTTTTTTTTTTTTTTCGCAATGCTCAGTGTTTAATGCGTTGACCTGCGCCTCAAGAAACATCACTTAGAGTCGCGGGGTCTCCCACTCGGTCTGTCCTCTCCCCTCTCTCCACCCCCGCTTGTCTGGCACCACTCCTCTCTCCTGCCCCTCCTCTCTGTACTTGCTTTCGGTCCCCAGAGAGATACAATGTAGTTGATTCCATGTGAATGCTGAATACTGTATGTCCAGAAGAGATGGGGGCAAAACTATCCTGGAGAACTTGTTTGTTTTTTTTGCCTAGTGGGCCCCACCGAATCACAGTGGGACAATAAACATTATGCACATTTTAAATTGACAGTGTACAGTCATTTTAGTGAAAACAAGTGAAAGCAAGCTTGTAGGGGACGTCAAGCATTTGCGCCGCATTTGCTGGTGGTAGTTTGGTAATGGCGGAGGATACGAAAGTAAAGGAAGCTCTTCAATCCGTTCTGGCTCAGCTCCGAAATATACAGAAATAAAAATTAAAGCCTTGGAATGTGCAAGGGATGCTCCCAAGAGTTATGATAGAGTTATGATAGAGTTGTGATAGAGTTATGATAGAGTTATGATAGAGTTATGATAGAGTTATGATAGAGTTATGATAGAGTTATGATAGAGTTGTGATAGAGTTATGATAGAGTTATGATAGAGTTATGATAGAGTTATGATAGAGTTATGATAGAGTTATGATAGAGTTGTGATAGAGTTATGATAGAGTTATGATAGAGTTATGATAGAGTTATGATAGAGTTATGATAGAGTTATGATAGAGCTATGATAGAGTTATGATAGAGTTGTGATAGAGTTATGATAGAGTCGTGATAGAGTCGTGATAGAGTTGTGATAGAGCTATGATAGAGTTATGATAGAGTTGTGATAGAGTTATGATAGAGTCGTGATAGAGTCGTGATAGAGTTGTGATAGAGTCGTGATAGAGTTGTGATAGAGCTATGATAGAGTTATGATAGAGTTGTGATAGAGTTATGATAGAGTCGTGATAGAGTCGTGATAGAGTTGTGATAGAGTTATGATAGAGTTATGATAGAGCTATGATAGAGTTATGATAGAGTCGTGATAGAGTTATGATAGAGTTATGATAGAGTTATGATAGAGTTATGATAGAGTTGTGATAGAGTTATGATAGAGTTGTGATAGAGTTATGATAGAGTTGTGATAGAGTTATGATAGAGCTATGATAGAGTTGTGATAGAGTTATGATAGAGTTGTGATAGAGTTATGATAGAGTTGTGATAGAGTCGTGATAGAGTCGTGATAGAGTCGTGATAGAGTTATGATAGAGTTATGATAGAGTCATGATAGAGCTATGATAGAGTTGTGATAGAGTTGTGATAGAGTCGTGATAGAGTCGTGATAGAGTTATGATAGAGTTATGATAGAGTCATGATAGAGCTATGATAGAGTTGTGATAGAGTTATGATAGAGTTATGATAGAGTTGTGATAGAGTTGTGATAGAGTCGTGATAGAGTCGTGATAGAGTTATGATAGAGTTATGATAGAGTTGTGATAGAGTTGTGATAGAGTCGTGATAGAGTCGTGATAGAGCTATGATAGAGTCATGATAGAGCTATGATAGAGTTTTGATAGAGTTATGATAGAGTTGTCATAGAGTTATGATAGCTGCTTCACTCACTCGGGTGCATTACATACGTCACAACCAAACGCTAGCGAAAATCAGATCCAATCTCGTTTCAAAGGAGTTCACCCCTCCCACCTGATAACGGAGCTCAATTGTGAAGGTCCAGACCCTTGTACGAAATGCAATGAGTAAGAGGGTATGATAAAACCAGGCTTGGCCTGGGTTAAATCAGTTGGAAAAAGGCAAAAGTGGCAAAAGTGCTGCTATATTTGCCAAAATATGCTTTGGCCAGGCAGCAGTTTTGAAATAAAAAAGTAAAAATGGCAACTGAGATTAACAAAAGGTTTACAAACATTTTAAGATTTACAAAAAAACAAAAGAAACATACATGAAAACGCATAGTTTTTGTATTGTTTGTATTTGTTTCCAAATGTTCTTCCATTGTGTCCTTCATTTTGTCCTTATTTACAATCCTGTTTTTAATGCAATTTGCGCAATACGTTTTAGTATATAAATTCAAAAGTGGGGGTATGCAAATGACTTTTTAGAACTTTAGAAAAAAAAGCATATCTTGCGTTGGGTTTTGAGCCGCTTGCGCATCTTTGAGTAATCTTTGAATCCATCTGTGAAAAGATGAATCTCTCAATGCCTGTTAAAGTCCCTGTGAGTATAGTATACTGAGTCAGTATAGTGAGTACAGTGCAGCATGAACTTGCTCTGACCTTCACACTGACACTGTGAGAAGCGCAGCGCTCCCGTGGTGGAGGGAGGGGGGCAGCCGCTGGTGTTTTTCAAACCCGCTTTGTGTGCTCCGTGGGGCGGGTTACTCATCTGCGCTGATCCCCCCTCACAGCTGCACCGGCTCCAGCGCGCTTGTTCCTTGAGACAATCAGACCCATGAGTAAAAGGCCGTTTAAGAGGCCTCCGAGTTGGACCGTTCCTTTTGGCTTTGAACTCCCCATCTACCTTTTCTCTTTGTTGTTCCTGCGTCATCCAAGTGTGCATCAGAGTTCGGTTCATAGGTGTTTATATAAGTCAGCCCTCAGCTGCGTTACTCACAAATAGGCGAGAAGTGCAAGGCCAAATTCGGGTATGTGAGTCATTCCTTGGGGCTTATTGTGCGGTAGATCAACAGTGAAAATCAAAGGAATTGCCCTGTTTTCATTATTTATGAATGTGATGGATTATAATGTAAACTTGTGACTATTTTGTCCTGATTGAGAACTGGCTACTTAAGTCATTGGAATAGTACTCGCTTAGTCTTCTGCGCAGACTTGCTTTAGTCCCAATTTGGACCTTGTTTAGTCCCGGATTCCTGGACCTTCTTAAGTTGATCTAAAGCTAGGGCACCTGATTTTTTTTTTCCTGTTGGAGGAAGTGTGTTACTGTTAGGGCAGAGATGGGCAAACTAAGGCCAATCTAGCCCTTTGATCCGGCCCACAAACATGATTAAGTGCATTAGCTGACAAGGGTGAACAACGCCAATACTTTCACTATAACATAAAGAAAGAAAAACCCACACTGGAGGAAGAACTATCATTTTAAAGAAGAAATGATACAAATGTACTTGCATTATGGGACTAAATCTAAAGCTTGAGTCGGTTTGGTCTAGTTTTAGATGAGATAAAACATATTTTTACAAATGGAACAGATTTTTTCCTGAAAAATAATCATTCCTAAATGGAAAATGGAATTTGTCTGATTTCAAGTGGAATTTCTGCTTGTTCCATTGGGATTAGCATCTTTAATCTTATTTTAGACGAGTTTAAACCGGAAAAAAGAGTTCCTCCTTTTGTCATGGTAGATGTTTGTGCCGTCCATATTGTGTAGGGTTCAGTTCCTCCTTCTTGTTGAAAGAAACCAGGAAGCGAGAAAGCAAAAAAGCCTGTTCCATCAGCTGCTGGAACCTGCTTTGAAATGACATGACTTAAATATAAACCCGGATTTCACAGGAACCGTTTCAGCCCATATTGTTTTTGCAAATTTTACATGTTGCTCCTCCCACTTTTAACTACGGCTCTGTCTTCAAAACTGTTCATTCGCATTACTTTTGGAGCTGGTTACACTTAACGTTTAACCTGGAAAGTTCCGCAGCGTGGCTTTAAGCTAAGATGCCTCCGCTTGTCGACTAAGTGACTTCTTGTATTGTCACAACATAAAATCGCGAACACTGTCGTTTCTAAAAGGACAGAAAAATCTTGGGAAAATTACCGGACGGTGACTTAAACACTGTTGCAACAGTCACCGTCAGTGGTTTTTGCAGGATTGTTATTGGTCATAAAAGTGGACAACAGGATGTGAGAGCTCCCGCACTAACTGAAGGACAATAAACCGAGGAGGAAGACGTGTTGTTTTTGGAGAATCCAGTCTGTGGAGCGGCGCTCTGACGGCTCTTCCTGCCTCTTTCCTGCCCCTGTCTGTGTCTCCCTCCTTTAAGCTTCTGTCTCTCTCCTGACCGCTACACTGTACACATCCACTGCTGTCAGCGTGGCCCGCTCTCCTGATTATTTATCACCGCTGCTGTCGTCATCCTGGCCTCACAGACTCATGGTGAAAATGTCAGAAGAAATGTTGTCTTCCCATTTAAACAAACGCACGTGGATGTAAAAAAAATCAACTACTAGGCAACTATGCTTTGCAACATTAATTATACATTGCTTAGAAATCAACTGCTAGACTACTACTATTCCAATCCGCTTTATTTATATGGCGCATTTAAAGCAGTACTAAGTAACTTGTTTACCTTAATAAATCCTTTCTGTAGTCCCTCTGGGGTTAATACAAGTGTTAATGATAGGGATGCACCGATACCACTTTTTCTAAAACCGATACGAGTACGAGTACTTGGATTTAAGTGCTCGCCGATACCGAATACCGATACGAGTACAAGGCATTTTCTTCAACATTCTTACTTTTTTCACAGCAGATTGGTTTGTAATTAGTAAATTTACTCATGTACATTTCCTTAAGTAAAGTAGGCGACAAATTTAAGAGCAGTTATTAGAATAGTGCTGATGCCATTTATTTATTTTTATTTTCATTCAATATAATTTTTAATTTTTATTGCACTGTCCATCGTAGACAGAAAAGCCCATGTCCAAAAGCTCCCAATGCCTGTGCTTTATTCATTTATGTGTTTTTATTAAACAATAGTATTGAGATGTTACTTAAATGGTCTCTTTTCGTCTTTACTTCAGCTCCTGTAGATTTTCTCATGTGTTTGTAGTAACTTAGCGAGTAGCTACAGCGTTTTCACTGTTCTGCTGCAGCTGATTTTCGCTCAATATAAACATGCTGTATCTCTTTATTCTGGATTTTCTGAGGACTTTTTAGTCGCTGGGTTAGTTTAGTTAGGTTTTCAAATAAACCCCTGGGCATAAAATGGCGTCAGAATGGCTAAAACTGCTAGCCGCGAGTTAGCAACGTTAGCCTGTTTGGTGTAAACACTGCAGATGCTGCAGCTCTAACAACATTTAGCTCTGGTTAAATCCAGCTCAGACTCTGGTTTAGAGAGCGCAGTCTGTAATAAAGTCAGCTTTATGTGGATTATTGTATTTACACTAAAGAATTCTCCAGTGTGTCGCTATTTTCTCTCCTCAGCTGAGAGGTGCGCCTCGTAGCTGCGCCTCGTAGCTGCGCCTCGTAGCTGCGCCTCGTAGCTGCGCCTCGTAGCTGCGCCTCGTAGCTGCGCCTCGTAGCTGCGCCTCGTAGCTGCGCCTCGTAGCAGCGCTGGCCGCACGTCAAATGATATCGGTTTCTGGTATCGGGACCTCATGAATGAGTACGAGTATGAGTACAAGCATGTGGTATCGGCCCGATACCCGATACTGGTATCCGTATCGGTGCATCCCTAGTTAATGAGATGATTGGGGGGGTCTTTCACATCCTCCTGGTGTCTCTGGCCAGAAAGCAATTGCAACTTGACTACCTCCGGGTCGGAAGCCCCAATACGCACTAATGGAATCACGAAGAAGAAGCTAACAGGCTAACAGGCAAAGCTAGCTGCGGGTTAGCGCCACTTAAACAGTATTTACAGGAAAGTTTGAGTGAAAAAAATGATCTCCATTGTGTAATTGGATGTACAATATCCGTCTCTCCCTTTGTCCTTTCTTTGTATTTACTCTCCCGGACAATTAATGAGTAAAAAACGCAACATGCTACGACACCTGCAGTGGCGCTTATGGCCTCCAGGGACATGAGTTACTTAGTACTGCTTTAAAGGGACTATACAGAGTTTTTTTTTAACATAGAGACTGCAGTTACACGTAAGACCTGAGGTGGCAGAAGCCAACTTGCATCTAGTCTCTTTAAACAACAAAAACGTGCTGCAAGTAAAACATTTGAAGAATACACTAAAACCCAATAAACAGGACAAAAAAGACATAAATAGATATAAAATAAATAAAACAACAACATTATGATTTCTTTTTTTTCTTCTTATTTTCTATATACAGTATTACTTTTTATTTGGACATCTGAACACATCATTTGTCACTGCGTCAATCCTGGCTGAAATATTAGCTCAATGATTAAAGCAATTCATCGCTGCTTGTACTTCTTCATTCACTGCCTCAAATACAAGTAACAGTGCTTCTACCCCTTAAATGCTACACGCCTGAGGACTGTATCTCTGCACAATCGCTCCATTAAAGGTGCGCTTTGATCAAAATGTCGTGCTGCGGCTGAAGAGGCGAGAGCTCGGTGCGTCAACCCCGCGCTCTTGTTCATGAGGTGAGAAATGTCACAACATCTGTAGCCCTGCTCCTAACAGCCATAAAAGCCGGCAAGCTCACATTTATGACACAAAAAGCCTTATCTCATCCCAGGTTTATGGACGCTTTTTTTTAGCACTTTTGCAATCGCTGTGAAGTTGGCAGGGGGGTACGTTCAGACGGATATTAGGTGGGGGGGGGGAATGTCCGAAATCTTTGCCTAATAAAGAAAGTGAAAGATGTGTTTGGACCTTGTGCCAGGGAAATTTTGGCCATAAATTGAGTCACCGTCTGCTGCCAAGGAAATCACATGCAGGGATTTCAATGTAAAGAATAGTAGAGCGTGTAATCAGTTACTCGGGAGGAAGTTTGGCTCGGTGAATTTTCCAAGCATATGGTTTCAGGTTTGCCATTTTGACCCCATTTTAGAAGCTCTTGAAAAGATTGTTACATTATCATTTATATATTATGGACCGAGATGCCTGATGTATTTCCTGGGATCAGTTGGAGCCACTCCTCCAGTTTGGGGGTCATTGCCCCGAGTGCCCCAACGACCACGGGCACCACTGATGCCTTCACCCTCCAGGTTTTCTCCAGCTCTTCTCTGAGCCCCTGGTATTTCTCTAGTCTCTCGTTTTCCTTTTTCCTGATGTTGAAGTGAAAATGTGTCTCCGAGCTTGGTCCAGAACCTGCTGCCACAGTCCCACCTGATGATTCCAGACCACCAGCTGTACCACTAGTGCTGTTTTATAGCTCTGGTAACAACAAACCGATTTGGCGACGCTTTCCAAGATAAAAGTGCAGACATCGGTGCAACAGTCACATAACATTTTGAACGAGTTAGCGCACGTGCTACAAACACTTGACGTACTTCGTAGACTAGCCAGAGCACGCTATCACCATGTTTACAGTGTTCAGCTCTACACTTACATGATAGTACCTTTATCTGGTCCACCATCTTGTACCTGTCACCTACTTTCAACATTGTAAAACCCACTGTCCCATTTATCATTCCACTTGACCTGGATACTATACTGCGCCCCTACCCCTCGACAGCTAACGTGCCGAGTGACTGTTTGGGATGGAAACACCAGTAACTCAATCTGTGGCAGGCTATGAAACCGGAGCGCGGGGGCCTGTAAGGAGAAACTCTGTGCCTTCAAGGTCAAATCCGGGGCAAAAGGACTCAAAAAAGGACTTAGTGTTTGCGACTGTGCATGGTATTCTGTCTGTCTGAAGGGTGTCAAGGGGAGTTGGGGGGTGCTTCCATCTTTGATTTCAAGGTAATGGTCAAAGCAAGTGCTGTGAGAGGTGCGCACGAGCTAGCCACACATGCACCACGCTCCGGACTGTGGGAAGCAACTGGATAATATCAAATTAATTGACGATGACAGAGGGCTTGGGAAGAAAGCCGTTTTAAAGGAAAAGAGGGGTTGAAGAGCACGTGCTGGAGGATATTTTGGAAATGCATGTGTTTGGCTTGTGATGTTTTCTGCAAATAGAAATGTGAGGAAAGAGTTTAGACTTGATGAAGTCCTCGACCTCTCTGCCCTCTCTACCCTTTTAAGGTGCAGTAAAATCTAGCTATGAGGTTTGGAATTACAGGCAATATTTTGAGTAATCGTCTAAAGCAAAGAACATTGTGCTCCATTGTCGGTTTTGTGGGAAATAAGACGTCCTCAACTGTGAAAAACTAAGTGGGGCAGAGCTAAGCACCCGGGGTTCATCCTTTTTGTTTAAAGGGGGGGGTATTATGCAAAATTGACTTTTTCAAGCTTTACATCATGTTATTATGTCATTCCCTCATTAAAAACATGCCTGAAGTGTTGCCTTGGCACATTCACGTATTTTTGAGTAATCTGTAAAAACTCTGATGGCGGCCATTTTAGGGATAGGTTTGCCTGAGTCCTCCTAGGAACGCCCCCACCTCCTGGAGACGCCTCCGAGCTTTCATCACCAGCCGAGTAACCAACCACTGCTCCTCAGCAGAACCCCCTCCCCACTGATGCCACAGACAGCGTGTGGAGGGGGCGTGTCTGAAAGGGTCAGAGGTTCTTAAAGAGACAGACGCCTATTTCAAGACATTCACTACAGCCATTTTGAGAGAGACATTATATACAAAGCAGTTATTCTAATTTACTGCATTTACAGACCAACAGAAGGTTTGTCATCATTGTAGTGTGATATAGACTGGTGCTATGGGACTGAAAAAAGCATAATACCCCTTTTAAAATAAACAAACTGGTAATCAGTAATTAGATTAGGTGTGAAATACTGTAATCAAAGAAATATAGTATGTTACGTTACTTTTATGGAGTACTCCCAACAATACTGATCACGAAGAACGTGTATGGTAGAAATACATTTAAAATCATGAACAGGCTTTGACCATACCATCAGGTACAGGGCCTTTAAGTATGCCGTTTTTTCTAAAGTAGTTTTTTGCCTAAGCTACTTCATCTCTATCCATGCAGTCTGAGGTGATAAAAAAAAGGTTATCAAAGCTATTAAGAATTCAAAGCAAAAACAATATATGTTTTTGAAAAAATGAACCCGTTCATAAGAGTAGCTAAAGCAGGGGTGTCCTCACTGTGTTCACTGGGGGCATGTCGAAGCGTATGGAGGCCCAAAGTCAAACACCCGGGTGCATTTGAGACACTCCTTTATATAGGCGTGGAACCTGTTTCACAATAGAATGATGGTTTTGGAGGTTTTTAATGTGTAATTATGAAACTTGCCGTAAAAAGTACCGTCTCTGGAGATGTGCGCCAATTGAACAAGAAGTCTGACGGCTGCCAAAAATGAGTCGCATTTAGGGCCGCTTATAGAACATACAAACTCTATGCAACTCCCAATTCTTCATGAGCATGTTTCACACCTTTTAAGGCCGCAAAGTGGTGCTTTACTGTCACAGTAACGCTAGCAATAACAAGAACTGGCCTGCTACTTTACAGTCTATATAAAAAAATCGTCTTACAGTTGTGCATGTTGGTACTTTTTTCATCAGTGTCAAGTCTGGGGTGAATTCCACCTGTTTGGCCTCGATACCAAAAGGTACAGCATTATCAGCCACAGTGAAGCAACACTGCTCGCACAATCTACCAGCGCAAAATATGCTTCTTTTGTCACGCCTAAACTTTCACCCAGATCCTTTCTATATTTCTCCTCACACTCCTGCCTGGAAACCCTCCACAGCTACGCTCCGAGATTCAGGAAGCACCAGCATCTCTGCAAACGAGCTATTGACAGTGCACACACACACACACGCGCGCTGCAGACGTGCAACAGGCGGGCGTCCCATCACTGAGGGGAGGGCGGAGCTTACCCCCACGAGGCCCGTTTCTTTTTGGACCGCCCCCCTGGCTCACAAGTCAAAGCGCAGGGGGACGGAGTTAGTCAGTGTGGCTCTAGCACTTGGTCCTGGCTTTGTGTTTTTCAGACCCATGTGGTGATAAGAGGTTTGAACTTTTTTCCAACATGGGAGCCTGCTGTTTTGACAAGAAAGAGAGGAAACTAGGGAAGCTCAATGGCTGGAGAAAGGTAGGTTTGAAATGTTGCACAATAATATATATATATATGTTTTACTTTGCCATGTGGTTGTTGTGCAGTTTGGTGAATCGGCGAAACGATCCCAGAACTTTGCTCTATAGTTTGGGGAAAGGATTCTGTCCTGGGACAAGTTGTGTGTTGTGACTTTGAAGCGCGTTTTATGGACAATCACTGTATTTGAACATGCATTTTTATATTCCGGGTTTTGAAGTGTCACTATGGGCTCACTAAAGTGTGGTTGGACGGTCAAACTTTTCAGTAGGGTAAACTTTTGTTGGAACTTTGAAGCACTTTTATAGCAATTTCGGCGTATTGTGAGAATGCTGCGGACCATGCTTTGAACACTCAACTTTGATGAGTTGAGAATAGGGGAAACTGATGGTTGGAGGTCATTTCCTGGGTTTACTGTAAGAAATTGTCGTTTTCGTTAACCTTTTGGCAAAACTGCATTTTTTGCATTTCATTTACTTCCAATGTTTGACTTAAAAATAATGCAGGAAGTGTTTGTCTTTCGGGAGTAATAGTGCAAACAGTGGTCTGAATTCTCTTGGGTTTGTAAAACTGGGCAACCAACTGTCAATCTGAATCCAGAGAAAGAGAAAGATATAGAACAGCACCAGCCTACAGGCCCTCAGGTATGAATCATACTGTACAGAAACATTAGCGCGCTCGTCTCCTTTTTCTTTTCTTTTTTTCTGGTTTTGCCTTATTGCAGAGGTGAAGGCGCACAGACAGGGTGTGAGTCACAGGGAGAGCGGTCTTAATGCCGTTTCAGTAAAGATATAACTATATAGACTTTAAAGAGTCAGCCGACATACGCACAATGCATGCGCAGCTTTCCAGATCTGTACCCGGCCATGTCATTCAAGGCCCCGGTATTACTTTCGAGGGACGTCACCAAGGTGAGCTCGGACTGGAGCGCCAGCTGCCGACCAAGTTATGAGTTTAATTTGAGTATATGTAAAGAAAAAAGCATAGAAGAAGCTTGTTGTTTAGGTACTCAGTTTCCCCTGTGCAAAGGTTTTACATGGTTGTAGTGGCAGAGAACTTGTTTCAACCCAATTGGAAAAGAACATTGCTTCCTGATATATAGTCCAACATATCACTAGGTCATTTTTGACAAGGCAACTTTGTGAAAAATGTGTAAAACCTCAACTAAAATTAACTTTGATCATTTACTGATGCTTCTCATTTGATTCATTTCATTGTTTCTGTGTAGTTTTGTTGCCTGAGAAAAGTATTTTTTCAAAAAGCACAGCAAAATACAGAAATGAAGAGTCAATACGCCGGCGGCGGTCGATATCTATTTGAAAAGGTCCATGTGTGGGACAAAGAGATTCCAGTTGGAGTTCTGCGCTCAGAGTCGGGGGTTAAGCGGGTCAGCCCTGCAGTCTCGCTCGCTCGCGACTGAGCAGGGAGCGCCCACTAGTGGCCCCAACGCAGCATAAAGCTTTCACCCACCTCCGCATCCCTGCACAGGCATGTTTTTTTTATTTTGCATGTGTGATATCGACAACGTCACATGTTCCAGTCTTTCATGATTCAGTCCCATGATGTCACTGAATTAGCTTGGGATAATAATGAATAAACAGGAAAACTTGCTCTACATTTACATAGAAAAGTGCGGGAGGTGTTATGGCAAAGAGAGGAGTACTTTCTTGACAGTTTGTAGCCAAGCTTCATCGTATTGGCTTAAAGGCTCCAAAACGGTGCTCATCGCTCAATCATCTGTGTGTCCTCCTCAGTGTGCACATGTGCCAGCCTGTGCTTGTGTCAGAAAAGCCCTCTCCTCCTCCTGCTGCTGCTGCTGCTAGTGCTGCATGTGAGCCGTTTCTCCCGCCTCTGGGGAACCTCTCTTCCAGCACGGCGCGCAGACATCCCCCGCTGCCGTCGGGTTTTCTGCTTTTTTTTTATGTTTTATGCAGCTAACTCTTATATAAAACCCCGCCCCTCTCCATGTCTCCTCGAACTTCCCATCTTCTGACTTGTTCCTTCTTGTGGGAGGATCCTCTGATGTCTGCCCTCCCCACGTTTAAAAAAAAAAGAGAGAGAGAGAGAGAGGGAGGGAGAAAAATATTGGTTCCCACATTGAGCTGCATGATGTTTACAGTTTCCCATGGATGCCACTGCGGATTTTGCGCGTTAGGTGGTTAGAGCTCACGCCCACTCAGTGAATTTGTGTTGCTGTTTTGCATCGTCCGCGCGAGCCGAGCATGGTAAACATAGGGGCTCACTGAGTGGGACATCTTTGCTAAACTGACTGTGGTGTGGGACACATTTATGGACAGTGCTTTGTAACCAGCATAAGCTTACATATCCATATTTTACCCGCTGCTTACATGAGAGACTTCCTCAAACATTGCCGGGTTTGGGACTTAAAGCCACACTGCGCAACATTCCAAGAAACATATGCAAAACTCTTTTTTTTTTGACTTGGTTATCAGATTATGAATCTAAACCCCATGTTTGGCCACTTGTGGTCAAAGCAAAGCTGCAATGTCTCCACGGAGATGAGCTGGTGACGTCCCGCTCCCGGCAAATGAATCATTTAAGACACATGATTTTAGATACATTTCACCGATAGATGCACCTGTCAGGAAAGTCATTTGGGTGTTTATATTTTGAAACGTTACACAGCATGGCTTTAACTGACCATCAGTTTGTTTACATGGCGGAAAATGCTTACACTGCAAAAAGTCATTTTGAAATAAATACAATTTTCTTGAAATAAGTTAATGCGTCCTTGATTTGAGCAATTGATTTGAAGAAAAAGGTGTTATTGCACTCTAAATCAGATTTTTATTTTTTTTTCATAAATTTTCTTGAAATTTAACAGATGTAGTTATTTCTCAAACACTCAAATAAAGGACACATTGATTTATTTCAAGAAAATTTCACTTATTTCTAGATTACTTTATGCAATCAATCCAATCGAATAGGCTTTTTACTCACACTGTCAATAAGTAGCATTGTTAATCATCAGGAAATACATATAAAATTATGAAGTCATTTTAAATTGTTATGATTTATGCATAGACCTAATTTGTTTTCTTGCTTATATAAATATGCCGTATTTTAAAGCTCGTGCTAATGTAACAGTCTTACCCTATAGTCCTCTTATACAGCATCTCTTCAAATCATCACACACTGAGGCTGTTTTCATAGTCGAGCCGCATTGTCTGGCATGGGGGAGGGGGGGGGGGGGGGGGGATCCCACCAAACCAAACCTGCGTCGTGACTGCGCTGCCCGAGCGTCAGGGCGGCGCGCATCCCACCGACTGTACTCGCAGCGACGGGGGCTACCTCGCAGCGCCGCCGCCAGGTCGGCCTAGCCCCGCGCCGCCTCAAGGACGACCCATTGATCGCGGCCGCGCTCGCAGACAGGCAGGGGGATTGATGACAGTGTTGGCGATCGTAGCGGGGCCGGGGGGGGAGAAATTGACATGTAAGTGGCAGGGAGAGATAGCGGAGGGAGAGGAGAGGAGGGTGGGAAGCGGAGGGGGGGGTGAGGGGGGACAAGAGGAGGGGAGGTGGGCGACTGCAGCACTGGGCCGATGCGAGCGGTGGCGGCGGAGTGTGGCGCATCCTCGTGACAGCGCGGGCGACCCACGGCACATGTCTGCCTGGGAACAACAGAGGGGGGGGGGGACGCCGCTTTGCTCACTTCCAGCTGCAGCTCTTAGATCTATTTTACAGAGTGTGCGATGGGTCTGCTTGAAAACTGTTTCATAAATAACATTTAATAACGCTTCATCATGCATCTTATGAGGATGGCCTTTTCATTCATGGCATCAACAAACAACACACACTTAGTGGATTGTTCATGATGAATTAAGTGTTAACTCATCATTTATTAAGGCTCAATAAGGTGTTGTTATAATAAAGTCTTGCATAGGCCTTTCATATGATCAAATACAGGAAAATAGAGCAACTTTCGTCTCATTTAAGAACCCAATCGACTCCTAACTAAGGGTATGCAGATGACGTCACAGTACGGCAACTGAAACAAAATGAGTCCAGAGCATTGAGGGTTTTGTTTAGGGTGTCGGGGGGTCTCATTCTACTGAAGTTTTCGACTTTTTTTTTGGGGGGGGCCATGTAGTCAGAAACTCCCTGTCCTGTGGAGCTGTGAGCACCTTCCGCGGACCCTGCCCCAGATCTCGGTCTCTCGGTACATGAGCTCGTTGTGCATGTTTTATTCTCACTGCCCGATGAATAGGCAGGATTCCCACTCCATGCGACCATAACTTTACCGCACAGGAAGACTGGTGCTGTTGCTATGGCGCCCGGTACGAGGCACAATTCATATCCCCTCTCTCCCTCTCTCTCTCTCTCTCTCTCTCTCTCTCTCTCTCTCTTTTACTTCGATTGAGAAAAAATAAAAACAATGAACACAATTATCTCCAGTGTCTCTCTCCGCCTTTCATTCTTGCTTCTTCTTCTTCTTTTCCCTCCCTCCCATGCCCGTGTGTGTGTGCGCCTTGGCGTTTAAAAATAGCCCTGCGCAGACACCCTGACAGCGTCTAATATTGTTGTGGGAAGAAGATAATGAACAGGCTTATGAGTTCTCTCCGCCATGGAAGGCGATAGAAGACTCCGGAGAGGGGAGCGCGGGAGCGAGGGCGGCGAGGGGCGGACGGGTAATAGATATAATGGCGATAAAAATGCCGTTTCGGAGAGCAGGCACGGCGCTCCAAATGGGCTCCCCGTTTACGCCCGCCCCGCTATTGTTTTATGGAGGGGGAGAAGAGCTGCACGGCTCAATGGCATTCCGCCACAATGGTGCATAAAAAGACGAGGGATTACAGAAGAAGAAGAAGCAGCAGCGGTGGAGAAGGAAGACTCGAGCTGGAGGACGTTGCAATCAAAAAATAAAAGTAGATTATGGTTTGATGGGCTGAACATGCAAAAGGAAGGAATTCCCTTTTCGGAGCATGTCGGCGTAGTGTTATGTAACATAAAGGCACATGCTTCATATGCTTACAGTAAATCCCACCTAAGCATAGCCCAACATGATACAAAGAAGCCCCCAACTCTAGTTTATTTATAAGAAATCTAATCAATTTTGTAAGGAATCAGGGCTGCACAACATGAGGGGGAAAAAGTACGCACAAAAACCGCCATTCCAATTTGCGTAATGCATTCGAACGGTGTTTCCTACCAGCAGCTCACGGGCGCAGTCGATGCGATTCGAGGCCGTATGCGAGCTTTCTCACGTCGATGCATCACGCCGTCAGTGTGTCGCCAGAGCAGCTGCAGGAGGTTACGGAAATGCGCAAACGCTTGATCCTTTTAACAGACCGGCTAATTCGCATCGAGCGTTCCTAAGCATTCGTACAGTAGTGTGGGAACTTAACAGATGTCGGAAAGACTGTCTGTGGCAGCACTGTTTTTGTCCACGTGTGTAGATTTTGTCCCAGTTATCAAGTATAAGTTGCAGAAATATACTGAAATGACTGACACTGCAGGTGAACAGGAGGAAAAAAAAGACATCAAATTCAGAGATATCAAACCTTTGCTGTAGATTACTGTCACAAACATGAGGGAAAAGAAATGCATTGCAAGTTTCCTTCATTTGTTGTTGCTTATATTTTGCGGACAAAATCCGAATAATGAACAGAGCCAAGTTTGAGTTCAAGGCATTATTTTGTATATCTTGTTTAGTTTTTGAACGAGTCATTATAGAAAACATCCATAAAAATTGAAATCGAAACTGTTTTTTTGTGTGGTTCTAAGTCCATTAAGTCAGGTTGGGTATTACACATTGAAAACTGGTCAAAGATCTGAAAATGGAGCATATGTAGTTTCCCCCTTGTGTCATTGTAAAGCCATCCCACAAGCCATAAAACATGCCAAATGGTGAACTAGAACCAACCCCTCCCAAACACACAATCACAATCCCAAAACAACGGCAGCAGGAAAAAGCAGAGAAACCCTGTCGAATGTATTGGGTTCAGGCTGGTGCGGCAGCGGAGCTTGAGGAACCCCCCCCCTGCAGATAAACATCACTGCCCTCCCCTCTGCCTCTCCTCCTCCTCCTCCTCCTCCTCTTCTCTGCCTCTCTCTGGCTTTCTCCATTTTTCATCAGTGCGCTCCGAGCCTGCCGCGGTTCCAGTCCAGCTGCCGCTTCCTCGGCCCCTTATCCACCGAGCCGAAAGCCGCCGCTGGCCGGACCGCCCCGACACCGCCACCGTCACCGTCCGCCGCAGGGGCAGGAGACGACCGCCGAAAGAAGAAGAAGAAGAAACAGCCATGGAGCTTCAAAGACACCATTCCAGTTTATTTCCCAGCGCGGAGATGCAGCCGATGGCACGCGATCGCTCGGTTCACTGCTGAAGAGGGGGCATTTTATTTATTTATCCATTTTTGTCTTTTGCCGTTGAAGAATCTTTTCTTTTTTTTTTTCTTTTTCGTTTGCGGTTTCCGGTTTTGGACCTCATTGGATTACAGTTCTGGCTTTGGTTAGGAATCAACGAACGGGGTCCAAAATGCCTGAAGCAAATTACCTGCTGTCCGTTTCGTGGGGCTACATCAAGGTACATCTATGTCCTATTTCGGGATCCCCTTCACCCCCCCCCCCCCCTTCCCACTTATCTATTCATTATCTGTCTATCTTTTCATCTATCCAGCTCTTTGCCTTAACTCCTCTGATTGCCGCGTTTTCTCGGTCTTGATAATGATGATGATGGGGTACGGGGGGGGGTAGTGTTTTGTGGTTTTGGTCTCCATCTTGAGCCCTCCGCCTGAGCGCCCCGTGTGTGCGTATGTGCACGCGCTCGCATCCCAGTCATAAACAGATGCTGCAATGTCTGGTCCACTGTGCACTGTCAAATGCATCTGGTTCCTTCACGTCTCTTCTGAATCCCCTCCTTCGCACGGTCACAGGCGTCAGAGGGATTTCATGATGTCGGGACGGAGTGTGAGCAGTGACAAATTTAAGGGAATTTCTTTTTTTTGCCAATGACGCAGCCTCCCCAGCGCCGAGTGTTTGGCTCATTGTGCTGTTTAAACGCTCGCAAAGAGGGGAGTGCGGTGCATGTGTGCGAAAGGTGACAGCCCCCCCCCCAATGTTAACACAAATAATTACGCACGCTAATGGGTTTAATGGAGCGCAATGTACGGGGGCCCCCCCACTGACTCTGTGCTGTAATTATGGAAATGCTCGCTGCGCACTCTTGTGTTTTCCATGAAACGTGGTCACGTAATGTCTCCCAAGTCCCAAACTGACGGCCCGTGTCCCCCCCCCCCCCCCCTTCTTCTCCCTCTCTACCACCCCCCCCCCATCCTCCCCACCTTCTGCTTGTGTCTTACAGTTCAAGAGAATGTTGAACCGGGAGCTGACGCACCTCTCGGAGATGAGTCGGTCGGGGAACCAGGTCTCCGAATTCATCTCCAACACCTTCCTAGGTAAAGAAGCGAGCGAGTCACACGCACATGCACGTGAAAGACAAGCTCACTGTTGCCCTCACATAACACACCACAAATGCTCCAAACTCGACCACAAAACTCATCACACTCATCAGGTTGGATGTTGGGGTTCCGTTTTTCGCATTGCCGTGCGAGTTGCTCCCGTTGGTGTGGGGGCGTACGGTAAAATACTGCGCCATCGAGCTCTTTCTAGAAGCTCGAGGCGAATGGTTGAGGGGGGGGGGGGATTGTCAAAATGCGATCAAAATGTCAAAGAAATGTCAAATGTGTTCAAAAAGTTGCGTTTTCCGTGACTGTTTCGTGGACGTGATTGACGGGCGAGTTGGTTGTCCTGAATCGGAGGAGTGGCCTGGGACAGCGCTGCGAAAATGGGAGTTCTTGAAGAGAAAATACTGGACAATCCGCCAAAGAGCGTCGACGATTGTTGGTGCAAATGCGGGGTATCCTCTAGAAGGTTGATTCCCCACCCCCCCACCCCTCCAACCTGCGACGAGATCCCGGGCTAACGAACCCAGGGGGAGGACGTGCAGGCACAAAGCAGCAGCGAGCCCTCACAGTCTATTTTTAGGCCCCTGGGATCGATCGGCCACCCTGCTCTCCTGGCTGTCGCCGATCCCTTGTCCCTCGCAGCTCGGAGAGGCGAGAGTTTGTTTTTTTTTTTTTTTTGGGGCACTGGCAGCTGAGCAGAGCGGGTGACTCATCCCAATGTTAATGTATGTCTATCAGGCAGGGATACCGCGGAGTTACCCCCCCCCTTTTCCCCCGTGAAAAGGCAAACCCCGGGAACCACTGATTGACATCGCAGAGATAAGCCCGCCGTTAAGTGTTGGATATACAGATAGTGTAGGACGGAGAAGTCCAGGGGGGTCTTAGTCTAGTCTTATACCAACCACTGTATCATGTTCAGCAAGAAGAGCAACGTGCGGGGTCATGAGGACATATTTGTACACTCATACTGGCTTTTTTAGCATTTTAAAAAATATTTAGCAATCTGCCTTTAACCTCATGCTTAATAATTCTGTAAAATACCCCAAAATTAAACGAAAATGCAAACTATGTGATATCCCATGCCCCAACTATTTGGCACCATGTTGCTACCATGAAAGGTTTGTGGAGCTACTAATAGGAAAGAAACGATTAAGCTCTATTTTGATCATACTGCAAATGGTAAATGGTCTCAACTTATATAGCGCTTTTCCACCTACATTAGGCACTCAAAGCGCTTTACAGCAAGGATCCACTCACCCATTCATACACCAATGTACGCAGACACTGGGGGCAATGTGGGTGAAGTGTCTTGCCCAAGGACACAACGACAGTGTGCACTTTCAGGAGGTGGGATTCGAACCCCTGACCTTCCGATCATGAGACGACCCTCTCTACCATCTGCGCCACTGTCGCCCAAATGACTTTGTAGCGTTTTTCAAGTGCCCTCTAAATGTTGCATGCCGTATTCAATCTTCAAAAGGAATTAGGGAAGATGAGGCGTTTATATATTTGAAATGATTAGTATCACACAGTCCGTATAAGATTGTATTGAAGTACATACAATCACACTGTAAAAGCTACATCAAAATCAATAAATCATACAGGATTAAAGTAGGGGCAGGGAGGGCCAATTCAACATTTCCAGCTGTCAGACACACATTTGAACAGAACCGTTTTCATCCCAGGTTTGAGCATTGTCAGAGCAGAGGCCTTGTCTCACATCTAGATGGGTCATTTGTCTTCAGCATAATTAAATCTGGAAAAAAAAAAACCTGCTGTTTTGACCAAATATGGCCTTTTTCTCACGTGTCTCTGACGGCCCTGCATAATCCGGCTGTAATTGTCTTTGATGGGCCAGTAGTAGCAGCAGCAGCAGAAAAATAAAATCGGAAAGAAACCATTCTTCTCTGGCAGCGCATCTGCATCACACAAGAGGCCATATGGAGGAGGATGAAAGGGTTGGGCAGGGCACAGCTGAGAGGAGACAGAATAAGCAGAACCTCAAAAAGAGCCAAAAGTATTAGCGAGAAAGACGAGCGTAGACACAGCTGAAAACTTAAGAGGAAAGGAGAAAGTAGTGGAAGAGGGCGTAGCTCTGCACAATACATAGCAATGTATATCAAGCTATTCCAACCAGAGAGTTTCCAGTTCAAATCCCTGTTGTTGTTGTTGTGTGTCCTTGGGCACGAGTCGACACACATCTTAGTCAAGAACAGCAAAAAGTTGGTGGGAAAATGGCTGCTCTGTTTGGGTTTTTGAAGGTCTGGCGGTCACAGCTGCACATTATGTCTCTAAATGTGCCACCAGCTGAGCGCAAGAAATCATAGCAGACATTGGAGGGAAGGCGGGAGTGGGGGGGGGGGGCGAATGAATGAAAGCTCGCAAACACGCGGGACACATGATGAATGGACGGTTGCTCTTCCCCAGAGGAAGTCACCCGCCACGCTTCATTTTTTACGGTGCACCTGGGATCCGGCCTTTTTACGAGCACCTTTTTAACAAAGCACACACATGTTTGTTTGTTTGTGTTTTTTTTTTTCTTTTATAACAGCCTCTAACTCATACACCCCCTCCTTTCCCCCCCGGCAGACAAGCAGAATGAGGTGGAGATCCCGTCGCCGACCTCCAAAACGCGGGAGAAGAAGAAGCAGCAGCAGCAGCAGAAGCAGCAGCTGATGACCCAGATCAGCGGGGTGAAAAAGGTGTCCCACGGGCCGTCCCTGTCCAGCAGCAGCATCGCGCGCTTCGGGGTCAAGACGGACAAGGAGGAGCTGCTGTCCAAAGAGCTGGAGGACCTCAACAAGTGGGGCCTGAACATCTTCACCGTGTCCGAGTACTCCCACAGCCGGCCGCTCACCTGCATCATGTACGCCATCTTCCAGGTAAAAAAGAAACCTATGCATGTCCTACACACAGACGGCCTGTTGCGGGTGTTTGTGGCTGCACGGTCGCCAGTTTATATCTGTAGCGCTATGTTAAGAAGCCACAACTTGTCACAAATTCACTGACTGGTTTTTGCAGTGTAAAACAAATTGAATTAAAAAAGAAAAAGCTCTATTTTAGTCATGATTTTCCCAAGTTACTTCAGCTTTAGCCTTAAATCGGTCCTGACGTAGTTTTTTTTTTTTTTTCCCCAATACACTGCGGTGTTAATTTCGTCGACTAAAATATTTAGTCTTCATTTTAGTCAAAGTGATATTTTTGACGACAAAAATTGGACTAAAACTAAATTAAAAGTTTTTCATGAGACTAAAACTATGACTAAAATGTCCAGATATTTTAGTCGACTAAAATAAGACTAAATAAAAATGAAAAGGAGAGACTAAAATCATCCAAACTTCTATTGAGCGTCTGAAAAAGCCTCATATCATTTACAATCACTGCCGAAGGATCAGCTCTGAGCTTTGTTCACGTGGAGCAGCTCCATGAAGCAGAGGAACAAGATTAAATATGATTATAATGAATATTATCAGTGCAAAGTCGACTACATTTAAGAATTTAGTCGACTAAATTTACTTGCAATTTTAGTCGACTAAAACTAGACTAAAATTAAAAGATATTTTTTTGACTAAAACCAGACTAAAATCGAATTACATTTTTGTCAAAAGACTAAAACTAAATTAAAATATGTTGTCAAAATTAACACTGATACACTGGTCTACGGAATGTTCCATAGCAACATGATGCTAACTTTCTAGGGTAATGACAGTTTCCTCTCTTCGTTTATTCCTCTGGAGAGTTAGCCATGTCGCGCTTAATACAATTTGTATTCAAACAGTACATGGCGGAAAAGTAGTTTTTGTATGGACAACTTTACTCAGGATGGAAATACTTCACATGTAAGTGTTTTAGCCTCGACGCTAAAGCCTCACGTTAATTTACCGCCAATCAATAGAAGGAAGGTATAGAAGGTATAGAATAGAAGGTAGAATAGCTTCAACGTCTGAACACATTTTTTATGATACACATTTGGCTTGGCGTTTAAGTTTTATTTAGAAATTCCGTTAAAATCTTGACAGGAAGTAGCCTTTACCCCACATTGGCCAACAGGAAGTTAGCCAAAAACACTAGTTAGCTGTTCGCTTACGATATTAGCTTGACATTTAGTTGAATTTTTTGATAGTCACAGATTGAAGCTACGTTTTCTGAGGAGATACTTGGTTGGAACAAAAGAGCAACAGTTTGAATCATGCCTCCTACTGGCTGCATCTTACACATTTCTACCTTTCTACCTTTTCTAACTACACATGGACCTACTTTGCCAGATCCTACATACTACATCCTTCATCTCGTGTACTTTCATGCGACACATTGTACAGTCCAACTTTACTCACTGCTTCCTACTACCTCCTACATACAGTGTTACCGCATCCTACTAAACACACTACCCACATTATACTGTACACTCTAACCTTTGTTTTCTTTCTTTTTTTTTTCTTCGTCTTTTAGGAACGAGACTTGCTAAAGACCTTCAAGATCCCAACGGACACGTTTGTGGCCTACATGATGACGCTAGAAGATCACTACCACGCGGATGTGGCCTACCATAACAGCCTCCACGCCGCTGATGTAGCCCAGTCCACGCACATCCTCCTCTCCACCCCTGCCCTAGACGTAAGCATCCCCCACCGCCGAAGCTGTTTAAACCTTAGTAAGGGAAACGGGCGAAAGGAATAGTTCCATTTATGCCTGACGTGCTGCTTGTAGAACTCCCCCTTTGCCTGTCTCCTGCACGCATCAACGCGACTGGGGGAAACTTTAATTCCGGTTGTTAAATGATTTCCTGGATTGTAACGGAGCTTCCATAGGATTTTCCACATTCTGTCTACCGTTTGCGTGACGAAATGTCTTGATATTTTTATTAGATTTTCCTCTTGCAGTTTTCTCCCTGTGTTGCAAATTTGACTGGAGTTAAATAAAACAATATGTCTAAATTACGGGCTCAGCAGTACTGCCTTAAAAAAACCTCTTTTCGATTTGCTAATCATCTGCGCAGTCCAATGAACCAAGCTAGAAATCTGCGGCGCGTTTCACCACTGACACAAAATTCTTGGCCGTCTAGCATTACCTGGCACGGATTAACCGTTCCGCTTTCCTCTCCGCACAGGCCGTCTTCACAGATTTAGAGATTTTGGCAGCCATCTTCGCCGCAGCGATCCACGATGTCGACCATCCTGGAGTATCGAACCAGTTCCTGATCAATACCAGTGAGTCGAAGACGTACACGATGAGCTTCGGTTTGTCTGCCTGGCTTCGGCCCGTGCTAAAACCCGTACGTCTGCTGCTTCCCCTGCAGATTCCGAGCTGGCGTTGATGTACAATGACGAGTCGGTGCTGGAGAACCACCACTTGGCCGTGGGTTTCAAGCTGCTACAAGAAGACAACTGCGATATCTTCCAAAATCTGACCAAAAAGCAAAGGCAGTCGCTGAGGAAAATGGTCATTGATATGGTGCGATATCAGACACTTTACTTGATTTTCGTAAGCATTGTTATTTTGCAGCTTCTTAATTTTTGGAATATCTTGGGTTTTTTTTTAGGTTTTAGCCACTGACATGTCCAAACATATGAGTCTGCTGGCCGATCTGAAGACAATGGTGGAAACGAAGAAGGTGACGAGTTCGGGCGTGCTGCTGCTGGATAACTACACGGACAGAATACAGGTATGCGCACTATAGAGTGTGGGGGCGATGCATAAAATGAGCCCTTCAGTGCTTTAGCTGTTTAAACGGTTTTCAACGATGTGATCAACACTCGCTGTTGATGGCTCCAAGGGCAAAGGTCATCAGCCCTCCTCCACCTCCCACATGAATGACCTCTGCTCTCCTGTCACTGTTTCCCCTCACCTCATCCATCACTTTCTACGTGGACCTAAACTCTCTACTAACTACTAACACCATGGATAGACACTAGCTGCATGTAAGCCCTATCAGCTGTATCTAAAGAGGTTTTTTTTTTTCTAGGTGCTTCGAAACATGGTGCACTGCGCAGATCTGAGCAACCCCACCAAGTCCCTGGAGCTGTACCGACAGTGGACGGACCGCATCATGGAGGAGTTCTTTCACCAGGGCGACCGAGAGAGGGAGAGGGGCATGGAGATCAGCCCCATGTGTGACAAGCACACAGCTTCAGTGGAAAAGAGCCAGGTATGCACAGCCTCCTTCAGCTGGCACAGAGATGGATGACGTGGCCAAATATACTGCACATATGGTTGGTTTGTGACTAAAAACGGCTAACGAACTGTGTGACCTTGTTCTATTCCAGGTGGGCTTCATCGACTATATCGTGCACCCGCTGTGGGAGACATGGGCCGACCTGGTGCATCCTGATGCCCAGGACATCCTGGACACGCTGGAGGACAACAGGAACTGGTACCAAAGCATGATCCCGCAGAGCCCGTCCCCGCCCTTCTACGATCAGGGCTCACATGGACTGCCCCAGGGGGTACAGGGAGGGGGCGAGAAGTTCCAGTTTGAGCTGACACTGGAGGAAGAGGACTTGGATGGGATGGATAAGGACGGGGAGCCAGAGGAGGAGGAGGAAGAGGAGGAAGAGGACAGCCTGTCCCGCTCTCCTCCTCTGGACTATCTGGACAGTCAGGAGCAGGAGGATAACATGGAGCCTACCACTGCAATAGAGATCGTGACACACGAGGCGTCTCCCACCGACACATAGGGCCCACAGCCTCCTCGTGGCTCTGAAAGGTTTTAGAAAAAGAGGGTGGATCCTCTTGCAGTTGAGCTTTTAACAAGCCCACAAAGGCAAGGCCTTAGTTTTAGCCCACACGTGGTCGTCTTGCACTTGGGTGTTTGGAGCCGGATTGGAACGGACTGTCTTAGAATGGCGGCTTCAGAGTTCTCAGGAAATACTTACTGCGAACATTTGGTCTGGGTGGACAGAAGACTGATGGCGAAATTGAAGGATTTTGGCCAGTTTGGGAAATGGTTATTTTTCTTTTCTGGACTGGCATTAATGGACATTGACACTACTGAGAGATGTTTTGTACTTTAAGACTTTTGTACGGACACAATATGATCTAGAAGTAGCATATAGTAAGATCTACTGATGGAGAAGTTTGTATAGCAAGAGAAGTGTTTACTTTTTCCTGTACCATTTGTCAAAGGACTTTTGTGTGCCTTTTTTACTATTGTCTTTATAATAGTTTTTTATTTATTGAACACTCTAGTTTGTCTGTGAAATGTTTTCTTTTCTTATCCGAGAGAGCAGAATCTTTTTGTATGTTAAATACCAGTCTTCCATGTATTGGGCAATAGAGAAATCCAAACAACATCGACAAACAACGTTAGGACAAATCCATTGAACAGACAAACCATCGGCATGTGTGTCATCGTATGTTTTCAGTCGAGCACAGTGTTTTTGTGGTAGATGAACTGCAGTCACGGTGTTCGCTTTCATCTGAACCTCATGTAGTTGTGTTTGTTATAAGGTCTGCAACCACCGGTGCTTCCAGCCTTTTCACACCGAAACTCAATCTTTGATGCAAACTTCAGAGCAAAGTAATAATCCATAACTTCAGCACCATGTTTTTGTATATCTGCTGCATAGAACAAACCACAAGTGAATGTGAATTTTCTTTCCTTTTGGTGTGAAACGGGGGGAAGGCCATTTCAAACATTTACTTTTCAAGCCAATATGTTAATATATAGTATGCGCAGCTGTGAAGAGCATCCGAGCTTTAACCCAAATCACCGCTGAGGCCTGAAGGTCAAAGGCACACGACATGAGCGAGTATTTTTAGCCCACACGTATATGCTGCACTTTGAATAATCCTGTTAGATGTAGGGCCCCGCAATGAGAGGTGCTCTTCCAGCTGCTGTGTGCGTGTGGCTGCGGCCCTCATCAGTGAAGCCCACATGGTTTACAGACCCCCCCCCCCCCCCGGGCCCCACGCACACCGACCCCAAGACAATCAGGACAGCTATTTCTTCCACAGCAGAAAAATCCCTCAAGTGCTGCTTTTGCCCGATGACGTCAATAGAAGTTCCCCTCCTCCGTTCATCAGTATCAGGTTTCCAGGACAGTGGAGTTTTTGGGATCAGGCACAAAAGTACACAACATGCTGCATTCAGCACACTTTGACCTGCATGTTACAAAAGATGTTGCACTAATCTAAAGCAGAATTCATTTGAGAGTGAAAAGAAAAGTGTTTGAAATGGTGTGCAGACCTCCCAGCTGGTCGTGTTCATGTTGGTTTACTGGGTAACTCTAAGGTACTCCATAGTTCAGATCCGCATGCTTCAGTCTTATTGATACCATGTGAATGCTGTCATCTGAGTGTTCAGTGTGTCTGACGTTTCAGCCTTACCCATCACTCCACCTCTTGTCTATACTGTTTGTCGCTAGGAGCTCAAGTTGGTCCTTTTTGCTGTTTATAACAGTGTGTATTTATTCTATACTTTAAGCTTGTAAATAAGAAATACTGGTTCAGTGTAAGATCTATTTTAATTTATATGCACTTGCATTACCTGGAAGTGGTGGTGTCTAATGTGTAGAAGACTCTAAATGAGTCTTTTTATATATGTATTATATATTGTTTTTATATATAAATATATAATTCTAAGTATATTCACACAATATTTTTGAGTGCCCAGCAGAGCAGCAGCTAAACACTGTGCTGCTGCCATGTCAACACTTGCTCCACAAACTTCAAGTTGTCATCTTTTTATCTGTACACTTATCTCTGTGTATGTAAACCAAAACCCTACTATGTTAAGAAACATTATTTATTGATATGGACATCTGAGCTAATTGCCAAAGTTTACTTCAGTGGACCAATTCTTCTTTTGGAGCTCCAGAGTGTGGATGTGACAGCAGCGCCGTGATAACCCAGAGGCAACATAGAGGACATGTTAAACTGCATAGACTTGGATAGAACTCACTGCAGATCTGTCAAGCTTTCTGCCTAGTGTTACACTTACGTAGTTTATTTTGTCACAACCTAAGCTTCCTCATCCAACAGTTTGATTGCAGATTGCTAATATACGAGGCCAGACACAGTTCGACAGACACATCCTTCACTTAAGGCACTTCATGTAAAAGTAGTCAACACAGCGGCGTGTTGGTAGCATGCTACAATGCGCCCGGCACTAACGTGAATGAACAACTAAATCGTATGTATCTGATTGTGCTAATGTGTGAACTATCTGACCAAACTTGTTAGCAGTTTTGAAATTCAAATTTGTCAGTATTAACATTGTTTATCTATGTTTAAGCTTTTTTCGGTCCTAGTTGTGTCCAAATGGTTAGCCCGATTTAGCACTATCTGCATGAAAGACGGGGTTTTTATTGTCAATAATATGTTCAAATCCGCCAGGTGGGTTCTTCAATGTTTCACACAATGTATGGTAATATATTGTATATTGTGTCCAAAATAAATCTGAAATACTTTTTCTATGAAGTGATTAAAAGCATGAATCTACTTCTGTGTTTTGGCCTTTTCTTTTCCTTTCTTGAGAAGTTCTCATAACGCTTGGTTGAACAAAAAAAAACTGGGTCAGCGTGCTTTTTCTTCTGGCACTTGTCTCATCATTTAGCAATTACAGTGCAGCGTCTAAAGCAGAATTCACTTTTTCTTGTTCATTAAGCAGTTAAATATTCAAAAGATTCAGTTGCGTTTCAGGGTCAAAATAAATGTAATAAAAAAAAGAAAGAATTCCACTTAGAAAAAGTCATGAATCAGCAAACTTATAAGCAAGGTAAACAGTATGAGTCCAAAGCTGAGACCTGTGGAACCCCTCTTACCAATGTGTTTACCAATGTTATTGCACTTTCTTTGACCCAAATATCTGCATAATCAGTCAAACTATACAGCATCTCCATATTGCATGGCTAATAAGCTACATTTGTAGAAAAGCAACATGGCTATATGCTGCTGTGTGGATAAAAGAGGGTCATCTGTAAAGATATCACAGCGACCAATCGGTCACAGTGACTCAGCAGCACACAAAAGGACTTGAAAGGCTTGGTTATGCTCAGGCGCAGCGAGTGCACTTCTTTTAATCGATGATAATGCGCCTGATGGATGGGTTAGTTAAATGGGCTGTTGCCATGAGAACTGCATTCATGTGTTTGCCACGACCCTGGAGAGTTTGACGGTCACTGAGGTATTATTGATCAATGATTGAATGTCATTTGGTGCCAATGCAGTGACGTCCTCAAGAATGGATTTTTCCTATATTACAATCACTTTGCAAATTATAAAACACATTTCCTTACAAAATATGGATCTGGTTTTGCTTATGATACTTTTTAGAGTCCTTCTTTTTAGGCTATTTTTATGGTACCATTTACAGTGTAGAAAATTGCACATGGACGCCGCCTCATCATATTTCCACTGGGAAAGAATTCTGATGCCCGAGTTCCCAACATGAGATAACCTTTGACCTTTCATTACAACTTGTTCCCTGCATCTTGGCCAGGACACTCTTGAAAAAGAGTTTTTTAATCTCAATGAGTTTTATCCTTGGTAAATAAAGGACAAATAAAAACCACAGAGAACAGCGATAAGATGTTTTCGTGACTTTGTTATGAAGCCGATACACTATGCATTTAGCTACTCAATTTTGATATTGTGTATTTTTCCACTTATCGTCACGTAAAACAGCATTATTATAAGTTTTACCAAACAAAGCAGATGCAAAGTAACTGTAGATGATTTTCTCTGGTGAATGTTTTTGTTTATGGTGTGTTCTTGTGGGTTTTTCTACGATCCACTTTGCTACGACACAAAAGTGCTTGAATTCAGTGCACTCATAATTTCCTCTTCATAACTGGAAAGGATCTTCTTTACCAGAAAGCAGCATAATGCTAAGAATCAAACTTGTTAGTCTAGACCTGTGAGGGCCCTTCGCAAAACAACCTTTTTGTATAAACACTACACTATAAACAAAAATGTATTTTTATGATCATTATCACAATTAGCCTATTATTTTGGTTTTGGGTTTAATGTGGTGAGCAGATGTCCTCTTAATCAGTGTTCCCTCTTTCCTATTGAAGGTGAAGGGCTGGATTTCACTCCACGAGAAAGGCATGTCTTTAAAGGAAGAGGCCACAGTATCTGCAAACTGAGATATGTTTTGACCTCAGCGTTGACGAGTTGATGCGTACCTGTCTGTTTTTTATGCGTGCGCTCAGGCACACAAAAAGACCAAAGATGTTGTTAGCATTCTCTCCTCTCCACTATGGGGCTAAAAGGGGGTGAAGTTAGAAGCGACCAAGCTCTTCCATGTTTCCCCTATTCCCCCGCTGTAATATCTTCACTTTACTGTGCGGACGTCGAAGTGCTCCTAAGGTGTAGAACCCCTTTTATTCGCTTAGAAAATCCATGTTTAATTTTGTGTAAGTATACTTGGATCGTGTAACTACTTACGTAACCGTATTTAAATAGGGACAACGTGGACTAACTTCACCCCCTTTTAGCCCCATAGAGGAGAGGAGGAGAGAATGCTAACAACATCTTTGGTCTTTTTGCGTGACTGAGCGTACTCACAAAGACCAGACAAGTACGCATTAACTCGTCTAAGCTCAGGTAAGAACATATCTCTGTATGGTCCAATGTATGTGTGTGGGAAAACCATCATGCTACGTTTTTGAAAGCTTTTATATTGACTCAAAGCAAAGGCTCTTAACAAAATATAGACAATATTTATACAGGGAGAGATTTTTCTTTTAACAAAATGTGTGTGTCCACTGCACCACAGTGAGTCACCTGGGTGAATGTAGAGGACTGTTGGTCATGACCGAGCATGCATCATCGCAGCTCCATCTCTGTTCTGCTGAGAAGGGAACGCAGTGTAACATGGGCTCAGTGGTGCAGCAGCCCACACATGAGCTGACAGGGCTGTCCCGTTGTGACATAACCTTCACACCACAGCACATACAAAGCACCGACATGTTGTCAGAATGTACGCACGCTCCACACCATGCACTGCACATATGGAAGACATTAGCTGAAGCTTAGTTTAATGGAGGACCTCACTCCCTAAGGAGGAATATTCGTATTAAAACTCCATAGATCCCAGTGGATTCGTTCCATTACTCAAAAACTTCCTGTTTTGGTTCCCACAAGGGCTCATGCAGAGTACGCAAACTGTACTGTTTGAAACTACTGTTTTCAGGCTCATTAGTGCACCCATTTTCTTGTTTGTTTAAAGAGAGCAGTGTGTCTTGGCTGTCTTTTAGGTCATCACAGGCTGCATAAAGACAGTACGAGTATATTTTAAAGGGATCAGACCGGGTTTAGTTTACTTTACAAGAGAGTGAATCAACCTGCTGATAAAACTTCTATAATGTAACCTCGCTCTTGGGTATCCAGTGTTTTGCCTGGCACACCTCCTGTGGCCATTTCCCTGTTTCTCTAACTACAGCGGATACAGCCGCTGAGCTCCCAGCGTTTTATTGGAGCATTATTAACTCTGGTTATTAAACGTGCGGGACGGCTCACAGGAACAAATACCTAATGAAGCTCTCAGGAATTTTGCTATTAAACCAGTCACCAAGAATGCTCCCGCTGTGACTCTCGCTTTAACTATGGAAATGTCCTGGAGAAGTTTAAGGAGTGTGCTCTGGGTTATTGGCCTTTTACAACAGCTTGACAAAAGCATAAAAAAAAACCTGCAAAGACGTCACAGGTGTTAGATAGAGTCAAAAGAGATTGGGTCCCACAATCAGTCCGTCTTTGAACCTCGTCGTCCACAAAGAAACGTGGACTCGGGCAGGACTAAGTTGACCTGTGGGTCAGATATACAGCACCACAGTTGGCAATGACCATGTTAAACCCCAGATCCACACTGTCAAAGTGACCTTGCATAAAAATGATGTCCACTTCTACTTCTAAGGAGATCGTTATTGTATTCTCTGCCCCCCAAAATAACACGACAAGAGGCTTGTGTAATAACCCTCCACGGCCTTTGATTATCCAGTTTCATAGTAAGAGGCTCGGGGGCTGTCTGCCCTTGAGCCGACTCCGATCACACACTCTGTAACAAAAGGATTTATGTCAGCAGGGCCAGGCATACTTGTGCTTTTTAATACTGAAGCTCGACGGCCATTTTACAGTTTGTGGGGCAGAAATAGCTCAGTTGAAGAAGAAGAACTTTATTTAGTTGCTAAGTAGTCTCCAAGCGATGGGAGTGTCTTGGGATTACAAAACTGTGGCATGAAATGGCCAGTAAGCAGTGAAAAGAACCAATGCCGTGAAACTTCCCCAAAACTTTGGTCTTAAAGGTTGACTAAAGCTCTCCAATGCTTTTCATTTTTTTTGCAAGTGTGCAGAGGTGTTCCAGGCATGTCCTAGTGGGACAAGGCCTCGTGGAAGGCAGGACACTCTGGTGGGACTATGTCTCCGAGCAGGGGCGGACTGGGACTGAAAAACAGCCCTGGACTCTGACCAGCCTGGCCCAAATTAGCGTAATTGTGCACTTCCACAAATACATATTTTAACCTCTTACCACCCGCCTAAACCAAATGCATTCTGTCCTCTTTTGGCTGTGTAACACCTCATTTGAAAGCTAAGACCCACAAAACTGACCTTTTTCCTCGCGTTGTTGCTATGTTGTGTCACCTTTTGGGTTTTTTTAACTTATTTTTTTTTTCATTTTTGTCACATTTTTGTTGCATTTTTCCCCAAGAATCTTTTTGATTAGGGTAAAGCCAAACTGGAGAAAAGGGGATCCGTTCAGGCGGGAGTTAAGAGGTTAACCTCTTACCTCCCGCCTTAACACTAACGAGTGCATTTTCCCCAGTTCGGCTTTTTATCATTATTTTTTGGATTGGTATCATCTGTTGTTTTTTTAATTACTTTTTCTATCATTTTTTGTTGTGTTTTTTGTAAGTGTTTTTCTCATGTTTTCATCCTCTTTTTCTCGCTATTTTGATGCTTTTCTTTTTAGCTTTTAGATTTGCCAGTGGCCCTTCTGTGCTCTTCCAGAATGGACATATGGCCAGTCCGCCCCTGTCTCCGAGCTGGCCTGGTGTCGCCTCCGGGTCCCCCCAGAACAGCTGGAGGAGGTGTGTGTGGATCGGGAAGTTTGGGCGTCTCTGCTGAGACTGCTGCCCCCGCGACCCGGCCCCGGATAAAGCGTAAGAAAATGGATGGATGGATGGAGTGTGCAGTGACATATAAACAACTTTTTTTTTCTTGGAAATCTCATGCTCTACGGTCCCAGTGGAAGGCCGGCTGTTGTATTACTCAAAAACTTCCTGTTTCCCACAACTGCCCAAAGAAAAGCCCTTCACTTTTTGAGGCTGATCTACCACATTGTGTTCGTTTGTTTGTTTGTTTAATATGCAGAGCAGCATGTCCTTCCTGGGCCTCCATAGGCGGTCATAAAGGACATTGAGGTGTGGAGACAAAAAAAGCAAAAACATGCACTGATCAAATTTCATAACAACGTCGTGCTTTGCCTTATTTACCGGCTATATTCTGAAAAAACATGACCTCCAAATCTTCTCATGACCTCCTTGTCTCCAATCGAAAAAAACCTCTAAAGGCTTCAGAACTCTAAATCATGAATGTGAAATACCTTAGTTAAATGGGACACATAATTCAATAGTTACACAACACTCTCGTACCATAATGAAGAGAGGACACTGACCCGCATCGTGTAGTAGTCCTTCGCTGAATACATTTCAGTTCAGCTGGCTCTGGAAGTATAATACCGCCCCTTGTATATGTTATCACAGTACCATCTGCCTTTGAAAATGTTCCAGCTTTTTATTCTTTATTCCGAGTGAATCATAGACTCCCGTGTTTGGTAAAGGGATATTAGCAATGAATTTCTTTCTCATGCCCCCTGTCAAAAAGCCTCTGCAATGTCAAAAGATTCATTTTTTTATACCAAGATCTTGTCTCGATGGGAGAGTGTGGTCACTGCGAAAAGCCTTCTCCAGCACACCTCAGAGTTTCTCAATGGGGTTAAGATCTGGACTCTAAGATGGCCAATCCATGTGTGAAAATGATGTCTCGTGCTCCCTGAACCACCCTCCCACAATGTGTACCCGACAAATCCTATTGGAATCCATGGATGGATTAACCTGGTCATTTGTAATGTTTCAAATGATCTCATTCTTTGGAACACACTTTGCTGAACCTGGACCTGACCAACTGCGGCGACCCCAGATCAGAACAGTTCAAAACGACCTTTCCTTTTTGTTCAGGCAGTGCGCATAACCAGCTCTGCCTCGCTTCCGAGTTTCACTTCAGACTTGACCTCCACCTCTCCTTGACTCCTTCTATTCATCCTTCTCGTCTAACGCGCCGCTTCCTCCTCGCGCTCATATTCCCTTCGGCGGAAGTCTCCCCTGTCCTGCCTCTGAAACCGCTGTAACATGCACGGGAGATTTGATGGCCCAGTGACGACAGTATGAAACCAACACTGATACCGAGAGATTTGAATCCGGGACAGTAATGCTCCCTCGACACATTATTTTGCAGAGGAGTACAGAAGTTATCAAATAGAGTTCAAATCCAGGCAAGCAAGGTGACACCCGTTTTTCAGCTATAGGATTATGCGCAAATTCAAGGTCGACCAAACTCTGATAATCGTCTCGGATACAATGTTATGAACTGAACATCATAGACAGGTAATAGATACACTGTATGTAGATATATCATTTGAAATTTCCATTGGTTTAACATAACACTAACTGAATATGTAATGCAATCCCAAATTCTGTGGGCCCAATCGCAGCCGTAATGGACCCGAACAGTCCCGCCCACTAAAATCGATCGCAAATCAATGTTATAGTGGGTGGATGCCTGCAGGGATCATTGGACCTTTTCAAGAAGCGTGAAATCAGACATTTTTTGTTTTGTTTTGCCTGCTCTCAATGGGTTGGAAGTGGACCAAGTGTGCCCACAGCGAGAAGGGGCCACAGCCCACACCGCCAGGAGCCTTCCCCGGGCAAATGATCTCCATAAGAGGGGGGCGTAAACTGGCCTGCGTGCTCGCCTGATTGAGGTAGTATCATTTCAAGTTATCTAAATTCCCGTTCGTGATGATTGTCCACAAACACTTGAAGACCTACAGAATAATGTCTGAACCAAAAGCGCTTATATATATACGGTCAATATGCTGGAAAGAATATGGGCCAAAATTTAAAAGATATTCTTTTAAAAACTGGGCCCAAGTAACTCTCCAATGTTGTGTGACAGACAAAAAATAGGAATTTTGAAATGTGAACAGCTTTGTTAAATTTAATTTTCACGAGGGAGACGCCACACCCCACCCTGCACAATGAAAATATATAAACCCATTAAGTTTTGGGAATTTTCTTTCATTTAAAAATATTTATGCAATGTTTAATACTCGCTACCAGGTTAGAATTAGTCAAAATGTCAATGTAAGAAATGAATAAAAATGTGACTACTGGAACCGGAGAGGGGTTTGGCATATTATGATGCAATGAGCTTTCAAATCTGTTTAGGATTTTACTCCTAAATGCATTGAAAGACGTTGAAAGACTCCATTGTAGCGAAGTAAAGTGACCTAAACACTAACAGCATGTAGCCTAGAAATGACCCTGGTGACACCACTTGAGATGAACAAAATGAAGACCATGCACCTCAGAGATCATTGCAAATGTGTTTAAAGCTTAAAATAACGAGGAAAACTGCTCCTGGAGTTGGGGAATTAGCACGATTACCTCTTCTTGAATTGCTTTGGACAGAAATCTTTTGGAGAACAGGAACAAAGGCAGTGGCTGATGAGACAACCTGAACGGAGCTGAGTGGGCCAAGAGCTCATTGAGAGGCTGAGTAACTGAATTCAAATCGATCCAGGCCATGTGTATTGTCTAAAACAAGGACTAAAACTGAGTCCAAACTGAACCCATTGCCTGACCGTGTCATAATAAGCACGGCGGCTCAGCAGTGACTGTCGTTCTCCCACTGAATTTGCGCTAACATTGCAAGACACACTACTTTTTATGTTCTGTTAAATACATATATGACGTGTATTAAAATGTATTTGTGTACAATACATACAAATACCATAGAAATGACAAAAAGGCCTTCAGCCATCTGAGCCTGTTCCTACAAACGCGCATATTTTATTGGCTGTCAAATCCCCGATACCTGTTTAAACTTCCCCATACAAATAAATAGGGAAGCACCGCCCATGCTCACGTGTAGGTATGTTTGTCCTTTTCATGCCATTTTCATAATTTCTACGATTTATCTTTATTCGTATCCGACCTCACAAAAAGCAGAAAACTTAGTTTGCATTTAGAGGACACTTTCATACGCTAATCAGTATCTTAAAAGATCTGTACATTCATGACTCGTGTTTTTCCTCACTGTATATGTGGTCGATGGGTTGACAACAGCTGAAAACATCTGGATCGTTCATTTGTTTTTTTATTTTTTCAAACTTTATTTATTAAACTTTTTTAATATAACCCGACATACAGTTGCAAGATTGTAAATATAGTGTGTCACATTTCTTAGAAATTAACTGCATGTAAAAAAAAACTCCACCCACCCTCCTCCCCAACCAAAGGCCAATCAACCAATCACACAAAACATATACACACACACACACACACACACACACACACACACACACACACACACACACACACACACACACACACACACACACACACACACACACACACACACACACACACACACACACACACACACACACACACACAAACACAAACAAAAACACACTTCCTTAAAAATACAGAATTTAAATTGAATCTAGAAAAAGAGGGGAAAAAATATATATAAAACAGAAAGAAATAAAATAAGTAAATAAATAAAAATAAAATAAATACCAAAATGAAAAAAAAAAAAAAACTATATGTAGGTACGTACACACATTCTAATCATCCTCAAAAGGAATATTCAAAGAGTCAATGTGTCGCAAAAAGGGATCCCATGTGTCGTAGAATGACTTTACTGCTCTATTGAGCGAAAACCTCAGCTTTTCAAGCTTCAGATTATACAATACCTCTCGTATCCAACGAACATGTGATGGGGGACAGGGAAGCGTTCATTTGTTTTGGTAGCTAATGCTGGCTACTGGACTCTGAAAAGTATCCCGGACGAGCCTACTTCTATAACGAAGCCTCTGAAAATGGCCATGGACACAGTGCTTTGGAGAAGAGAGGCACAAAGGAAGTGGCTGATCTAACTGCCTCTATATCGAGCTGAACGGCCCAGACGCTCATTGAGATGTTGAGTAATTGAATTCCACAGCTCTCCGGCTCAGGTCTTATTTCCCAGCTTTCACACAAAAAGAGTTCTTGGAAGGCGCTCTCTGTTATTGTTATTGTGAGCGGCGGGCGCTGCAGGTTCGCTGTTTGTTGCAACCGGAGCCCGGCCGCTTGAATCAAACTTTGGGTGTCGACGCAGTCATTGCATAATAGCGTGTGCGTCAGCGGTAACTCGGTCGCCATGTTTCCCGGGGGTTGGTCAAAAGGCTCAGATTACACAAGATCATCTTTTCACAAACTTTCTTGCACTGTTCGATAGTTTTGAGTGACACATTCAAACAAACTTAGGCAAGGGGGGGCGATTTCGACAGAACATCGGCGTATAGAATTCTTGGCTTAGTTACGTCACTGTAGTTTTACGGCCGCTCTAAGGTCAGCCGGGTCACATACTGTGGCGCTCTCAAGGGAAACATGCGACGGCCTTTCAGAAGCACTAAATAGCTCGTCGTACACGGTCGGGAAACACAATCAATCTCAGACGTCTGCATTTTTTTTGACCATAAAGTAGAACACAGTGTCAAAATGGCCTGTCCGCCTGTCAGGAGGGAGAGCGTGCCCACGTGGACGCATTAACCTTGAAACAAATCAGCCCCGCCATGGAAATGCAAGGCTATTTTTATCCCCCGGACCAATTAGAAGAGATAATGAATTAGAGGGTAAAGTGAAAAGCCTGGCACACCCTGTTTCGCACGTACGTCATTCATAAAGTGTAGTGATGGGATTTGTGGCGATTACAGAGCGAAGGGCGCTGTCGGGGTGCGCAATTAAAAGCAACCCAATCAAGGTTTGAATGGTTGCATTGGCAAAGACTGTCATTATTTACGCAACACAATATATACAGTGTAGTTTAGGCCTCATGCTCCGAAACGTGTGAAACTTTTGCTCATTTTGGCCTTCTCTCACATGTTATTGCTCGTGGACATGTTTGAATGTGCTCTATCTGAAAACATGAATCACAAATCAAATTGTAAATGTCAATTTTTTTCCATTTTTTAAGGCGCACTCTGCAACTTTTTTTTTTCAACTTTTCTTTTAGTGCGTATTTGACCTTTCAGTGACCCAGCAGCTGTATGGGTGGTTAGCTTGGCGCCTTTACTTTCCGTCTCGGTGGCGCCTTCAGGATCAATTTTATTTTTCGTTTTTTTTTTTTTTACCATTTCTACTAGGTTTTCGGACTGTAATGTGTATGTAACCATGGATACACTTCAATTAGCAGTGAAAACCTAAAAAAAAAAAAAAGATCCTGGAGCGCCCTACAGGCCATCGGGATGGTAAGGAAAGGCGCTATGTTAACCATCCAAGCATCCGTTGGGCCACCGTTAATATCAACAAGTTGCATAGTGCACCTTTAAATTCTGCCCTACTCAGAGGTTATAGCAATTGTCCACGGCTCTAAAGATCACTGTTGAGTTCTTGGGCAAGACACCTGACTGATGTGAGAGTCAGAGATAGTGGTGGTAGAAGGGGCTGATGCATTAAAACTAATGAAAAAATATATATATATTGTGTGAAAAGAGACCAATATCCGTCACAATATGGACTATGAGCTACTTTCATTCTTTAGCAGCATTGGTGTTTAAAAGCTGTTATGTCCTAAATCATGGGATATGATGTAGAGAAACAATAATCTCCCAGGTTAGGTGTATTGTAATATTGTATTAGCATGTTCTTGTGGTGTTCAGTAATGGGATTTTAAATGATGTATTTGTACATGTAATGATGTTTTGTGATATTTTAAATGTAGCATTTTCATGGGATCCATTAATAAATAACCAACTGACTGCACAGTTCATTTAAATATGATTTTTTGTTTTAAGCTGGTTCCTCTAGGCCAGGGGTCACCAACCTTATTTCAGCTGAGGGCTACTTTAAGAGCATTAAGTTGTTCGAGGGCTACCAGTTAAAAACAAATCCTGAAGACTTAAACGTACACTGTTCACTTATAGGATATTGACCCCATATTATATTAAAATAGCTTTATTTTAAACTCATACTGAGTCACAAGAACCGAAATAACTGTAATTTTAAGAATTAGATTCAAGAAAATGAAGTGTTTTACACTTTAGAAAAAGTCCCAATGGCTACTGGACATGCCCCAAAGGGCCCCTGGGTGCCCACGGGCACCACGTTGGTGACCCCTGCTCTAGGCCATGTCATATTTTCAGTTGGAGCAGGACCCTATGCATCTCAATGGGATAAAAAGTTTTGGGAAGAAATCTCCAAACAGATAATCCCCAAAGGTTTTCCCTTATAATCATTTGGAAGTGACCTGCCACATTCCTCTTTTGGTTGAAAGTCCTTTTTATCGGACCAACATGAAGCACATGTAGTACTTTTCTTTTACTATACAGTCACCACTTTTGGACACCTTCATAATACATTCATTTGATCTCAAACTTTAAGATTGTTTCATGTGGATAGGAGGCATCATCAATAAAACAAGTTGAAAATTCAGCACCTGGACAGTTACTTACAACAACGTGATTTATTGTGACGTACGCAACCTATTGCAACAGGTATATGACCCTTTTTTATAAACAACCCTTAAGGTTGTGTGGTTCTATCATTAGAGTATATTTTTAACAGTGCGGTGCTGTAACAAGCTGTGGTGCAAAAAACACATGGCTGCGTGTTCAGTCTGACAAAAACGTGTTCCTCACGATCGCTCACGTGATCTCTATTTCCGAGGCACTTATGACAGACCCCCCTCCCACTGCAACCTACACAAAATCGATTTCCTCAGCAAAGTCAAAAATATGTGTACTTCACTCTTTTTTCTTTAGTTCGTAAAGAGCTAAAAACAACCTGTTTGCTTGAAGATATCGAACTCTCTAAATGCAATTAGCCGCTCAGGTGGACTGTCTTTGAACCAAGTGGCGGCGCATGTGAGCGTGTGCAGGGCTACACGTGCAGAAGAAGCCAGCGCAGAGGTAAATTAGAAGTTCAACTAGGTCCTCCCTCACATGGCATCAGAGGGACCACCGAGCCCTCCGTCGATGCGGTTTCCCTGGTAACGGCGGCAAAGCGGAGACACGTTCCTGAGGCATTTCTCGGTACTGTGTAACATCTTAACTGACATGCAGCTATGGCTCACGTAGCAGGGGTCAACTGTGAGGAGAACAACATGTGCGGGCCAAGTTAGTCGTGAGGCTCGTTAAAAAAGTCCAGCCGTACACAAGAAAAACAAGTCAGGAAATGTTCAAAATAACAAGACATTTGACCTAAAGTCTAATCAACCCTGACTTTCAATTAAGAAATGAACAAAAAAAAAAACAGTAACCTGCAAAGTTTAGTCTAAACAAACCCTCATGCTGGTAGAGAACGTGATGGGGGCCACACACACATCTGGAAAAGGCTGAGATTCATAAAACTTGAAGACTCTTGTACTTGCAAACCAAAAGGTCAAATAAAAGACAGGATTAAAGAGAGGAACTTTGGGAGACATGTGACCCTACAGCCAAAGAAGAGTCCTACAGAGACTATCTCTCGTCTATGAAAAAGAAATATGGTTCTGGGTTACACAGAATGTCCAGAATGTGATAAAAACCAACATAAATGAAATGGTATGAACATGCAAACCCGAGCAACTGTAAAGGCTTATGCAATTAACAGCATTATTTATAATTGATAATAATCCAATGTTAAAAGTGAGAGAGTTTGAAACTGTTCTCCGATCATGCACTATAAAATGTTTTTGAGGTTTTAAATGACTGGAATTTTTGAACTCGTAGTAAAAAGTAGCCAATCATGTCCGGCGATGTGTGCCAAATCAATAAGAAGCCCGAGGGCCACCAAAAGCTGGTCTGAGGGCCGCATTTGGCCTCCGGGCCCCACTTTGGGCCTCCCTGACTGAAATGGTTGTTCTGCTTAAAAAAAAGTAAGGAATTGACACATTTCTAGAGTAGCCTACTTCAACAGGCATTTCATCTGTGGTTTGTGTAATAATATTCCTCAAAATCACCTTGTGGGCCACAGGTTCGATGATGGAGGGCCATAGACTGTAAAAATAATGGACGTCTTCTGCTCACTCCTCCCCGTTTACGATAATGACCACGGTCGAGGGGGGATTCATGGAGGATTTACAGACTCCCCCCCCCCCAGCTCGGACGAAGCATGTTCCTAAAAAGGACATACGGGCGGGGTTTTACTCGGCCCTTGCGTGACGTGTAGCTCGCGCTGCTCCAATGCTAACAGTCCGACCCTCATTAAGTACAAGATTTCAAAAATTCATATTACGAAAACCAGCCTGGTTTCATATATTGTGACTAACCCAGCGTCATCTCAGGAGGAAGATCTAGCCTAGTCTAGTGTTGAAAACATTGAAACCAGGCGTTAAAGTTGTTTTTAAGGCGTCTAAACTCCAATGCTTTTCAATGGGAGCCTAGTGGCGATATGGAGGTACTACAGCAATGGCGGAGCAATGGCGGCCCCAACGTTCGTGGTCAAAAAGGCCTGACGTCTTCTTGATAATGAATAGGTTTAAATAAAGTATCAACAAATATGTCAAATACACAAATTGCTACATATATTTCTGGCTGAAACTAAATAGGATGACATAAAAAATGGTCTCTTTAGAAAGTTTAGATGACCTCTTAACCCGGTCAATTAAGGAACACGTCACTTCCGGTCGGCTCAACCAAAACCGAACAACAAGCAGCGTGAGTTTTCTTTCCCGTCGATTTCACGCAAACTGTTTCAAATAACGCAATACTTCCGGAGAAATGGTACGTTTTGTTTTGTCCTTTCAACCAACGCAATGACACGACATGTCCTGCCGCGTTTTCCCCGCGCACGAATCGCGAATTTACAAACTTGCTTTTTCTTCACCAGATTCTATTTTTTGTTTTTTGTTTTACTCCTCTACACCGCATATGTCTGACTAGGCCTGCGGAGCTGATATTCCTATTTTCACCTGGCCATGATACAAAAAAAAAAAAAAAAAACACCTGCCACATACGATGCTTTATTTATCACGACCGTGTTATTCTCGGATCTGTCCTGATCTTCTCTGGAATTTACCAATGTCCCCGTTACCATGGAGACGCGAGCAGGAAGAGAGGGGCGCATCCGAGAAATCCAACTTTCCCCTAAGTCAAGTTACAACACACACACTAGACACCACTTCTTATCTATAAATAATAACTCGGGTTTGAACAGGAAGTGGCGGAGAGCTTTCATTATGCAACAACTTTTCTGAAATCTGGAAAAACCAATCTCCCAAACTAGAAACCAACGAGGCCAAATAGTAGAGCTCGGTTTTCATTGTGACTGTGCGGTGTCCCGCCTTTACTGAGCACATTTTCTCCAGTTTGGCCAAACCTAAAAGCTTCTTGGAATAAAGCGTTGAAATAGTGACAAACAAAAAGAGAGACATAACTGAGGATGAGGACGCTGTAAGAAAAAGCATAAAAACAATGACAAAAACAGGCAATGAAAAAGTGATGAAAGAGCAACAAAAGAGCAACAAAAAAGAATAAAAACGCAGCAAAACAGGCGACGAAAAAGCAACCAAAAAATAAGGCTGAAACAAGTAATCGATTAATCGACAACTAATCGATTACTAAAATAGTTGTCAACTATTTCAGTAATCGATTAATCGTTTTCTAGTGAACACAGACTAAAATAGAGCAACCTACTTTATTTTTAAAGTGAGGGTCTGCAGTGTTTTGTACATTGTAAATTTCATAAATATCTGTCTTTGCCTCGTCCAATCAGAAAGCAGAATTAGCACAAAGAGCCTCCTACAAATGTTTACTTTAAGTTTACTCCATCAACATGTCCTCAAGCGCCGCCACTTTAGCTTTATGTGGTCAAAAAATTGAAAAAATACAATTTCCGTGCACCTTTCACAGCCAAGCGATTAATTGTGAAAATGATAGGTAGATAAATCGATTATCAAAATAATCGTTAGCTGCAGCCCTACAAAAAAAACCATAAAAGCATCAAAAACGCAGCAAAACAACAACATAGAAGTAATGAAACAGAAGAGCATAAAAAAAAGGAACCAACGCAACAAAACAGGCGACTATAAAGTGATGAAAGAGCAACAAAAGAGCAACAAAAAAGCATGAAAATGCAACAAAAACGGGCGACGAAAAAGCAACAAAAACAGCGTCAAAAAAGCAGCAGAACCGCAACAAAAGAGTGGCAAGAAAGCATTAAAAAACGCAGCAAAACAGGCGACTAAAAAGTGACGAAAAGCATCAAAAACGGCGACTGACGACTACACAGCAGCAATGTGAGGAACAATCTTTTAGTAGCTTTTAGATTTGGGTAAAGCCAAACTGGAGAAAATGTGCTCCGTTAAGAGGTTAAGCTATTTCAAACTTAAAGAGGGGGTATTATGCTTTTTTCAATCCCATAGCACCAGTCTATATCACACTACAATGATGACCAAACCTTCTGTCGGTCTGTAAATGCAGTAAATTAGAATAACTGCCTTGTATAAAATGTCTCTCTCAAAATGGCTGTAGTGAATGTCTTGAAATAGGCCTCTGTCTCTTTAAGAACCTCTGAGCCTTTAGACACGCCCCCTCCACGCACTGTCTGTGGCATCAGTGGGGAGGGGGTTCTGCTGAGGAGCAGTGGTTGGCTACTCGGCTGGTGACGAAAGCTCGGAGGCGTCTCCAGGAGGTGGGGGCGTTCCTAGGAGGACTCAGGCAAACCTATCCCTAAAATGGCCGCCATCAGAGTTTTTACAGATAACTCAAAAATACGTGAATGTGCCAAGGCAACACTTCAGGCATGTTTTTAATGAGGGAATGACTTCATAACATGATGTAAAGCTTGAAAAAGTCGATTTTGCATAAGACCCCCCCTTTAACAATTATATATCACTAGGGGTGTAACGGTACGCTAAAATTGTATTCGGTTCGGTTCACGGTTTTGGAGGGTTCGGTTCGGTTAATTTTCGGTACAAATAAATAAGAACTAACAAAATTTTTCTTTTGAAAAGCTGCCAATACACAATAGAATTCTTGCATAAAATAAATAAAAGTGACCCATTTGGGTGATATTTTAAATAAATTGCACTCTCATGAGAACCATGTGGATTCAACTCAACAAAAAGGCCACAGTGAACGGCTTTTTACTCTCGTCTACTCGCCAAACTACTGTCCTGATACTCTAGACTCACCAGACACAGTAAGAAGAGGGTTTAAATGAGAGTGAGGCCCAGAGTCTGCGCAGAGAAAACATGAGAGCTGCGCCCGGGACACAGGTGACATGATGCAGCCGCGGAGGAGCCGCGCATGAGGCGAAGCGAGCACCGGGAGACAGACGGCCGAGCGGGACACGAGCGGAGAAGCACTCGCGCTTTGGATGTGACAGGGGGAAGGCGGTCGGTCTCTCCGGCTCATTCACTTCACCAGACTGCTCCGTTTTGGTGTTATATGTGGCGAAGTAGGCGGAGAGTGAGTGCGCGCTGGAAGAGCCTGTCCCCGTAACAACGCGTTGATTAATCAGTGAAGCAACACTACGCACCTTGCGTAGTTTGCGTATAGGAAGAACCGGCTCTGAGCGCTGGTGTAACTTTTTGGCTGAAGTGCGGACGTGATGGGATATTGTAGCGAGGCTCAAGACTTTTAATCAAATACTTAAAGCCAGCGCCTTCAACGACTGTAGTTTCTCTCGGCTACTCATGCAGCTTCAATGTACGTCACTCAATAGCGTCCGTGCGGAAACTCGCGTAGGAACTTTGTTCCGCGGCACTTAATATGACGCTAATAATAAATTTACATTATTTAATGAAAATAATACACCGAAACGGTACGCAAGTGGACCGAACCGAACAGGCCGAACCGAACGGTTCAATACATCCCCGTGAACCGTTACACCCCTATATATCACAGTTTTTTTTACGCTGGATGAGCAGTTCACATGTACACAATGGGGATGAATGTGCGTGCCCTTTGCTTGAGCCTTAAAGGCGCATTATGCAACTTTTTTACGTGGAAAAATAAAGTTGATATTTGTGGGTGTTTGACCCTGTAGTGACCCGGCGGCTGTGAGTGGTCAGCGTGGCGCCTTTCCTTTTCATCACGGTGGTCTCTAGAACGCTCCAAGACCAATTGTTTGGATGGTTTTCACTGCGGACGGACCCTCTCCCCAGAAAACTGACAAAACAATTCATCCTGGAGGCAACCGGGATTGGAAAGTAAAGGCGTCTTGCCGACCACTCACACAGCCACTGGGTCACAACAAGGTCAAATACGCAAAAAAAATATCAACTTTTTTTCCCCACATAAAAAGTTGCATAATGCGCCTTTAAGGCTCAAGCAAAGGGCACGCACATTCATCCCCATTGTGTACATGTGAACTAAAAAAACTCTGATATATAATTGTCAAGTTTGAAATAGCTCAACCTCTTAATGGAGCACATTTTCTCCAGTTTGGCTTTACCCAAATCTAAAAGCTACTAAAAGATTGTTCCTCACATTGCTGCTGTGTAGTCGTCAGTCGCCGTTTTTGATGCTTTTCGTCACTTTTTAGTCGCCTGTTTTGCAGCGTTTTTTTATGCTTTCTTGCCACTCTTTTGTTGCGGTTCTGCTGCTTTTTTTACGCCGTTTTTGTTGCTTTTTCGTCGCCCGTTTTGCTGCATTTTCATGCTTTTTTGTTGCTCTTTTGTTGCTCTTTCATCACTTTATAGTCGCCTGTTTTGTTACGTGGGTTCCTTTTTTTATGCTCTTCTGTTTCATTACTTCTATGTTGTTGTTTTGCTGCGTTTTTGATGCTTTTATGTTTTTTTTTGTAGGGCTGTAGCTAACGATTATTTTGATAATCGATTTATCTACCGATTATTTTATATAATAAAACACCAGCCGCTCCAAGCAAGCAAGCCACAGAAAAAGAAAGAAAAAAAATCCTATCAATTTGTGAAAACCTTTTATATAACTCACTGAGCGCGAAAGTTGTTTACTTTGCCCGGAACAGCTCGTAATAAATGTTTCGGGAAGGGGTAAAACAAACATGTACAAGAGCTATAAATGGCCCAGTAGCGTGGTCGTGCCTGGTGGAATACCAACAGTGTAGCCGCTGCTGGGAAGGCCGTGACTCACTCACTGCTTGTCCTGTACACAGGGGAAGCCGACTGAGCGTGTGCGGAGGAGCGGAGAGTTTCCTGTCTGCATGAGGTAAAAAAAACAAAACACCAAACACGCTCCCACCTCTCCACCTGTCCACTGCTGAGTAATCATCCACTGGGCCTGCACCATATGCGGGAAAATATTTGTGTTACGTCTTTGCCTTTTCTGATCAAGGGGAGACACTACAGGCAAAACTCAATTTTGGGCCAAATTGGTCTCTGAACATATAAGCTTTCTCCCGGAAACAGAAAATATGCCTAATCTTCGCAATAACATTTTTAAATATTGCGCTGATTCAATGTTCCCCCATAGACTTATATGGGACAATGCAATTTCAAGGGCCTTTTTCTCAAAACACATTTTTCTGACATTGTAGCGACACCATCTCCACGTCAGTCGGACCTAAAGACTTCACATTTTCCAGCCTTGGACTGAACAATATTTGGAAGATTTTTTCAGAGGAATTTTTTATTATTTAATCCCTTAAGCCCCATGTATTGAGTTTTGAATGTCAAAAAATAATAATAAATTATTTTAAAACTAAACAAGAAATCCTAAATCCCCTCTGAAAAAGTCTTGGCAACTCATTTATCAATAAAATGGAACCATAAATTTGAATGTAGCTCTATCCATTATTCAGATTTCGTCGCCGAAAAGATGGGAAATTTGGGGCATTTTTAGGCATAAAACACCTTGTTCTTATATGAAAAGATAAAATGACAGAAAACTTGCAATGTATTTTTTTCTCACATTTATGCCAGTGATTGACAGCAAAAGTTTCAAATTGATATCTGTAAATATACATTTTTTCCCCATTCACCTGCAGTGTCTCGCCGTTTTTACATACTGAGATATGTTCTTACCTTAGCTTTGACGAGTTCTTTAGGACCTGTCTGATCTTCACCCGTGCCTTCAGTCACGTAAACACAGCACAGACGGCGTTAGCATTTAGCCTCTCCCTCTCTCCTCTATAGCTCCAAAACAGGTCAAGATAGAAGCTACCAAGCTCTTCCACGTTTTCCCTATTTAAATATGTTTACGTGAAGTGTTCCACTACAAAGTATAATTACACAAAATTAAACAATGTGGATTTTCTAAGCGGATTTTCTAACGCCGTCTGCGCTGTGTTTACGTGACTGAAGGCACGGGTGAAGACCAGACAGGTCCTAAAGAACTCGTCAAACCTAAGGTAAGAACATATCTCAGTATGTAAAAACGCTAGCCTATTCCTTTTAAGGCTAATTTCTGTTTCTTTCACCGTCATTTTTGCAGTTTCCGAATGATGTAGCCAAACACCGTCCCTCTAGCTTCTCAGCCTACACGCATGGTATACAAGAAGGTGAGAACACAAAGGTCATATACGACACACATGTTTTTGTTATTCACATTCGAAATAACATAAAAAACATTTAAAGACACTGCCCTCTTCTTCCTGTCTGTTTCTCATGGACTACCACTGCAGTGTTCCCTCTCTGCTCTTTTCAGATTGGGAGTTTTCCAGAAGCTTCCGCACGGGTAGGATTCGGATGAGCTGAGTCTGCGTGGGAGAGCCGAGGCTTGCTGTGAGGGGAAAGAAGCAGTACCCTGCGCTCTCATATTTGACGGCTTTTTTTTTTTTTTAAAACAGGTGAGAAACGAACCAAGCAAGTCTTTTTTTTCGCCAAGTCTAATCCAAACTTGCTCAGATGTCACGAGGAGAAACATATGTTGTGGTAATTAGGATGAGCCAAGGAGACGGGACGGTTTGAGGGGGGTGATGGAGGCTGTCTTTTGGGAAAAGAGCCTGCTACTGAACATATCGGCGGTACACACTTGATTAACACCTTTTTTTTTAAATGTAAATTGGATTAATGAAATTGCCTGGTCCTATCTGAAAACAGTCATTTCGAAAAATACTCATTTCAAAGAGAAGTGGCCCGTTATGTTTTGGCAAAAGAACAGTTTGTGATAAAAGCGTGAAACTTGGTGCCAATGAAAAAAGGTTAGTGCTAGATCGTATGCTCCGGAGGGACGGTCTGCTGTGAGTTTGTATAGATCTGTGAGTTGGTTTGTCTAAAAGTACAAATAATCCTAATCCTTAAAGTTAACCCCTTAACTCCCACCTGAACCGAGCACATTTTCTCCAGTTTGGCTTTACCCCAATCCAAAAGCTTCTGGAAAAAAGCTGTGAAAATAGCAACAAAACAAGGATGGAAATGTGACAAAAAAGTGACGAAAACATTGACAAAAAAGTGACGAAAAATTTATGAAAAAGTGGCAAAAATGTCACAAGAAATTGACAAAAAAATGACACAAATGTGACAAAAAATGTGACGAAAAATTGACGAAAAAATGACAAAAATGTGATAAAAATGACAAAAAAAAACAAAAAAGTGACAAAAAATGTGACAAAAAATGGACGGAAAGAGTGACAAAAATGTGACAAAAAATTGATTAAAAATTGACGAAAAAAGTGACGAAAAAATGACAAAAATGTGATTAAAAATGACAAAAAATTTACAAAAATGAGTTGAACACCCAACAAAAAAATGTTGGAAAAAAAAAGTGATGACGTGAGGAAAAAGATCCTCTCGGTTCAGGCGGGAGTTAAGAGGTTAACCATTTCCCTGGCCCTAACCTTAATTTGTGTCATGATATCTCACGTTTTCACAGCAGACTGTCCCTCCGGAGCAGACGATCTAGCACTAACCATAAAAAAATGTACTGTTCCACTTGGAATTCTGTGGCGGCCATTTTCCGGACGGCCAAGATAAAACAGAATGCAGCGCAGTCTGACTCTGACGTTTGAGATGGATTGTGTGGATTGTATGTTTGCGAGAGACTTGCTTTCTTGAGAGAAGTGTTTGCATGGAAATGTTTTTGTTTTCCTTTCTGTCGAGAGTCAGTGGAAGCATTTGGGTAGCATGGTGGCACAGCGGTTAGGGCTTTCGTCAGACAGTGTTTTGTGTAGGTTTTCCGTTTTGCCTGAAAAAGAGACTCTTAAAATCTCAGTGGGACTTTTCTGGTCAAGTGAAGGTAAAACTATATGTTAATAATATAATAAACCAAGTGAGGACTGATCATTAAAGACACATTGAGCTATAAATCTAATAAAGTGAAGGCTTATATGAGCCCCATATGTTGGCCGAATGTACGGTAATAAATAATAATCGCATACTAGCCTTTTACATCTGTCTGTGCCCTTGTGCTGTGCTGAGGGCTTTATATGAGGATTTCATTACTAGATTCGTTGTCTGCAGGCAGAGCCTCTCCATCCTCGTTCTAAAGCAGCTCCCAAATGCTTTTAAAACTGGAGCATGTATTGAAAAGTGGCCAGTAGAAGGACAGGATAACCATTTCTAACTGGCCTGAATCACAGTCATGCTCGGGAGTTGCGTACACACTCCAATCACTTCCTGTTGCTCTTGACTCACGACTTATGTGACCGCATTGGAGGGTTTCATTGTTCGAACTACTCCATCTTTTCAAGCCCCAAACTAAAAGTCTGCTCTCCTATTTTGGGCCTCCTCATGAATTATGGGTATAGTATTGAAATGCGTCACAGGGAGGCCTTTCCGGGCTCCCACCAGCACGTCACAGCGCTCACACACGTAACCTACATTAGCAACAGTGTTGTGGGTGTCCAGCTACTGAAGTGAGCAAGTGAGCAGCCGTGGGCATGCCTCCTTACTGGCATTTAGGCCAAAAACAAGCCAGGATTGTTTTGTTTTGTGTGTTTTTTGGTGATATGAGCTCACAAGAACAGAATATAAGCTTATAATGTGTGGTTGGTTTATGTTGGTGTGCGTGTGTGTAACGTTACTTGCTTTCATTGTGTTCAAACTCATTCTCCACTTTCCCGAACACATCCCAATTCTTCACGGGGATGAGTCCATTTCACAACTTTCAGGGTCACTTTTGTTTTTGTACTACCGTCTTAGTTGTAGCACACCTTGTAGTGAAAAAGTAGCCCTGGTAGAAAGAGCAGTGGGGGGCGTACAGTATATTTGTTCAATTTATGTCAAGAGAGCATCAACATGTCTTCATGCAAGTGCTATTTTAGTGTCTTTAAACTGCTCCTTTGGAAGTCCCAGCAGTGAGCTCATCCGGCTCCATTCTGTCATCTCGGCCCGGCCGTCCGAGCTACGTGCCGTCCTCCTGGGAGTGGCCTAATTTAAACGGCCTCTCTGTTTGTAGATGGGAGCCGATAGCTGTGTTGGGAGTGTCTATTTAGGCCTGCGCCCTGTGTAGAAATGGTAATTGGTGTGAGAAAGAGGGGGCAGATTGGACCGGTGTTGACATCCAGAAGACCATTAGGGAGCCGGAGTCCGAGCGGGCCAGGGCCAGAGGAGTGAGCTCATCTTTTCCACAAGGCTGAGGTGACTTGGGGTTGAAGTCGCTGCTAAATACACAAATAAGTTGAATAAATATGAATGTCTTATCACTGGTCTCAGACTCTTAAGCTGCTCATGTCACTCAGTGCGTTTACATGGAGTATTCAGAGTAGGCTCGCTGTCTGACGCCTCTGCAGGGAAGTGGTCAGATAACTCTCATGGAGGCGTTCTACATGCAGAAACACACATTTGTAGCCCAGGATAGTTTCAGTGTGTGTGTGGTGAATATTTCATTGGTTATCATTTAGTATTATGGATTGTTTCCCAGTGCTAAAGCTTTGTAACCCCAAATGCAACGAAATCTGGTTTATGTGCTGAGTGAGGGTTGCAAAGGAGCGGAAAATTACAGATATTTTTTTTTCCCTCAGAAAATTACAGAAACTGTCATTTGGAACTTTAGCTTGGAGAATCTGGGAATTTTCAAAAATGTCAAAATGTTTAAATAAACATGATATTTTTGCGTACTATTACCTACCCATGTATTATATTTTTTGGACCATAAAACAGACACTTTTCTAAACCTATATTCTGCTGAATTCTCTTTCTAATGAGTGCAGCAAAGTTTTCTATAATTATTTTGTTCGATCGTATTGTGAATGGTTGAATTCTTTCTCTAGCTCGGATCGTGACTAATGCTGATCATTACTGTGCGAGGAGCAAGTTGCCATTTTTAAAACCTATTCATTTTCCGTGAGAGTAAATACTCCGCTGACAGAAAAGGCGAAAGGAGAGAGGGATATTGTGCATCCAATGACACAATGTAAATGATTTTTTTCCACTCCAACTTGGCTGTTTATACTGTTTACGTGGCGCCAGCCTGCAGTTAGCTTTGCCCGTTAGCCTGTTAGCTTCTTTTTTTTCAAGAGTGTCCTGGCCAAGATGCAGGGGGACAGCACACACAAGTTACATTTGTACACAGATGATCATAAATAAACATTGCATCTGTGACAGACTTTGTTTCTAGATTTGTCAATAATGATTTATTTGTTTTTTATACGTGAAACTCCTTTAGTTGATTCCAAGAGTGCGGTGCAGCAAATCTAAAGGCCTAGTAATCAGGAGAAGGGATCAAATCACACCGCCGCTTCAGCCAGACGGTGTTTTCCTGTCTTGGAGCGCGCCCCCCCCCCATGAGTCGAGCTGTCCCGGTAATAACAACGGCTGGCTTTTTGGACTTGGGGCATCATGAGTGGCTGACTGGCACGTAGGCACTGGCCCTGGCATGCCGCCATAGCCCCGCCCTCCGCGTCTGAGTGGAATTTTGTTTTGGTCTGGCCTGCGCTCTCCCTCTCCGCCGCCTAATCGGTGGGTGGATGATTGCAAGGCTAAAGTTAATGGCAAGCTAATCAGTGTCCCTCATCAGGACGTGCAGAAGGCGAGGAGGGGAGGGGGGTTATGGGTGCACGGAGCAGGGGGTTTGTTTGCTTTCTGTTGCTGATGCGGGACTGTAGACGTCCCATTTATGGACATGACACAGCACACAATCAAAACGTGATGTTGCTGTGATGCTGTGATGTGTCTGGTCAGTTGATTTCATGATATTTTGGAGGAAAAAGTTGATCTGCCCCTTGTCCTTATTAAGAGTCCTGTGGCCACGTTTCCATATCTCCATCCCGCACTCCTTGATCACATGTATCGAATTGTAGCCATCGTATTTTTATATATATATTATTTCGGATTTGCACTTACACTCAAAACACCCACAACCACCATCTGAGCACCCTTCTTTCTTAGTTATAGAAAACAAAAAAAGGTGTGACTTTAAGGTACATAGCCATACAGTTTGAGGACACTTGTTTCCAATGGGAAATGCCTCAATAGGTTAAATTGGTCTCCTCACGTGCGCCCAGGCTTCCCGAGCTTCTTTCTGCCCTCAATTCTTGTTGATGTAAATGGAAAAAATCTTCTGTGCACATTTGTCAAGCCAAAATGGTGCCACTGCTCTGCTTCTAGGGCATATTTTTGGCTGTTACTTTTTGTACATCATGTACATCTTTAAAAAAAGCAACTTGTTTCTCTGTACCAACACCTCAGCTAAGGCAGGATCATGATACTTTTTACTGTTAACCTCTTTCCACCCCACCTTAACCGAGCGCATTTTCTCCAGTTCAGTTTTACCCAAATCTAAAAGGTTACAGCCTATAGGCCGCTTCATTTGAAAGCTAAGACCTGCAAAACTGATCTAAATGGATCTTTTTCCTTGCGTTGTAACTTGTTGCCGTGTTGTCATTGGATTTTGCCACTTTTTCATTGCTCTTTTGTTGCTTTTTTTTTAGCTCCTTTCATTGCTTTTTCAACCAATTTTTAATTTAATTTGGTCACTTTTTTGTGGAATTTTTTTTATCGCATTTTTGTCACTTTTTGTCACGTCTTTGCCACTTTTTTGTTGCTCTTTTGTTGTAGATTTGGGTAATGCCAAACTGGAGAAAAAGTGCTCGGTTCAGGTGTAATGGATTCAAATCTAAATAAAAAACCAAGCCAACAGCTGTTTGGTTAAACCAGCACCATTTCCAGCCAGCCTCTCTGCAGCACTTGCCAGCAGTTCTGTTTTGTACCTCAGCTATATCCAGTGCCCTGCCCAGTGCATTTGTGCAACGTTGCTATATTTGTGGTGGAAGAAGGGAGGATGAAACTGGAACGCATTTGATAAATGTTGAGTGATTCCGGAGCCAAAAGTGGCCTTTCCATAGCTCATCCCGCGCTCCCAGTGGCTCCGTGGCTGCCAGCGCAGTCACCTTGTAGATGAATGCCGTTCTGTGCCACACAGCCGCATCTGCAGCAGAGCTGAAGGATGCCCCACTTTAATGGACCTGCTGTTGGCAGGCACAGGAACGCTTTGTAGCAGATGTTGATCAGAGCCAGAGCGCCACCTGCTGGAGAGAAAATAGTGTGGAGAAACTAGGTCAGACAGAAGTGCTCAGGGAGGAGGTGGGAGATTAGAGACTGCTCTTGAGTGATGACCTACAGTTCTTATGAAGCATCAGTCATCAAATACTTCTGTCGCAGCGAACAGAGATCGATTAAAGCATAATTAAGGCTTTTTAAGGAATGTGTTGAGGCAGAGGAAGTCATTAAATGACACTCATTAAATCAAACCTGCTGTGAATGGCTGTTACCGTACGGAAGAACATTACAGCCTGTAGCTAATTAAAGTTACAGAGGCTAACCACTGGGGTGTAACCATGCACCGTGCCACAAAAATCTGACAATATGCACCGTACGAAAGTGGCGGTGCAAGTTTTAGTCTGTATTTCTCAAAATGTAAGCTCTGGCATGTGTGTCATCATCACTTACCGCTAAACTGAAGGCTGTAGACTTCCACACCTGTACCTGTTCTCCTGCACTTTGTAATCGTTTCTCCTGACCAGGCTGCAGTGAATGATAGATCTAGTGCACTGTGCATCGTCAGAGGCACGGACAAATGCGGAAAGTCAGATACATACATAGTCTGGCTAAAAATGTTTTGTCTCCAAAAAAGTACAAGCATAATGTTGTCCAACAACATCCAAAACACCAGCCGGGAATCAAACGTGCTGCTCGGTGAGTGCTTTGGCTCCGTCTAATGAAAGCAAAATTGAAACTTATCAATGAATAATTGCATGGCCTACATTTTTTATTCTTTTTTTTAAGTTGTTAGAGCACAACCATTTTGTTTTGTTTTGCAGAGGCCCATTTTATTATAAAGCAGCTTTGAAAGCTTTGACAATTTTATTCTGAGATTACAAATACTGTTTTGAGATGGAATATTTAGGCTGTTTTGTTTCAAAACTATCTTATTGCTTTTTATATTGTACTTGCACCGTGATGCATCGAACCATGTGTCCTGCACTGTGAACCGTTACAGCCGTACTAACCACTGCTTCACTTATGACTGCGAAGTATCATCACACTGGTTATTACAGAAAACATTACAGGTCAAGTCATGTCTTTCTCTCTAGTTTTTAGATGATATAAATTATCATTTTATCATCTATCATAAATAAATATGGTTCAATCAGTGGTTTCCAGATGGCCCACAAAAATCATATTTTTTGCACATTTGTGTTATTGATCACACTCTGTAACTTTGAGCCTTTGTTGAAGTACACCAGCTAAAGTTACAGGTAGTGTTCACCAAAACACACACATGCATTTAGACAATAGAAGGAACAAAGGAAGAACAAAGGTAAATCAGGGAGGATGTGTAAGGGTTATGGGCCTAATCCACTTTTATCAGTGCTGTGAAACTGGCTTGACACTAATAATGTAATAGTATTATTGCATTTTCAGAATGAATAAAGGGTACATGCTGTATTAAAGGAAACAAATCCCTGCACAAACCAACAAGCGCATGAGATAACTTACTGATTGAGCACTAATCAAAACCAGCAGTAGATGGCGCCAACATCCTGTGTATTCATTGGTCTTCTATCAACATGTAGAGCCTATATGGAAATGTGTTTTCATTCGTCCCATCCTCAAACCAGCGCCTCAGAAAAACCCGTTAGGAGCAGTGGTGAACAGCAGTGCAAACTTTCCAGATTAATAAAGGTTGTATTGTGACTTTCTACTTGGGCCGCAATGTTGCTTTTGCCAAGTGAAGAACATTCACGTTTTCAGCAACTTGCATCACAATGGCTTTGTAGAAGTGAGCAGCAAACATCATTATTACATCACTTCATGCATTTGTGATCTGCATTAACCATAAGGTCATGCCCGTTCACCGGGGTCACTCTCCCACGTTACTCCTCAGCTCGTGCTGTGCTCTCGTCTGCAAACACGCTTGGCTTAATGCGGCTTCCTCTGTTGAAAAGTCGCCCTTCCTCTGCAGTCACACATCGTCCTCATTTTATCTTTTTTCCCTTTTTTTCGGCAGGAAAAAAAAAAACCCTGTCCCTGTTTGGACCCTTACTCCTCTCACGGGCTTGCGTTGCATGGGTGAAGATTCAGGACGTGGCCCACGGGATGGTCTCACGTTGTTGCAGGTATGTGATACTTATCCTCAACCTTGCTTTACTTTTGAGATTGTGAAATGGACCGTAGCTGTCATCTGTGGTCAATGTAACATTACAATATAGAAGACAAACAAACAAACAAACCAAAAAGATTGTTGTTCCAAAATTGGCGCCGGCTGATACTCCCACAGGGTTTATGCTACTTTTGTTCTAAACTTATGGCCACTGACTGACCACTCCGAAAGCTAACTGAATAGTTCTCTAAAGCTGTAATACAAGCGTGGTACACTAGAGGGCAGTGCAGGAGAACATGAGGTCTGCATAGAAATGGAGTTAGATAAGACCCTAGCAGCATGAGCAGGTGTAGCACATAGAGCAGCGCTTGAGTGCCATGAGAGATGAAAGACTGGCATGGGGAGGGTCTCTAAAGTCATAAAACGGGCAGACCAGGGGGGCTCGGCCTGGGGGGGAGGGCAGTCAGAGCTGGGGGGTGCGGGTCAGAGCCTCTTTCTGGAGCATCTGCTGAGTGTAAGTGTGGGAGTAAAACGACATGAGCATGAAAAGAGGGAGGAGGCCAGTGACAGAGGCAGCCACATGGAGACTGAGCAACAAAACAGCGCAGTACAGCCCGAGCCGAGGACCATGTGATAAATGAAGAAATCATTTAGCAGGGGAGTCGCCACGGCACGGCTTTTAGGGTGAATCTAAAGGAGCAATAGGGCACCATTTAAAGCATGAAAAACACATTAGCCAAGCAGTTTTCCCACACTTTTACCGACAGATGCATGTTTCTTGTTGTTGCGATAAACACACAGACACACATTGACCATGATTTTGTTGATTTAGTTCGTCACTAAGCTAATTCAACTTTTCCAGCCCATTGTTTTTTTTTCCAAATTCCAAAACAAATGATATGCAATTGTTTATAGTATTAACAAGCACTCTTGATCCTCCATGTCCTCATTTGAAGAAAGTGTCAAAGTTATGAACCAGAAAAGTAACTTATCTTATTTGATAATGTTTTAGATCAACCCCAAAAAGCTGAACACTGCATTGTAAGCCTCATAGTGCAGTGTAGTGATCAGTAACTTATCCAAAACCAAACAAAGTGACCTTTTTTTTACTTTTCTAGCCATAAGAATCGATCCCCACAGAGTAATGTTTGTATTTGCCCACCTCCTCACTACTTGTTTTGGCATCTCCCCCCTCATTAATATTCCTCTCAGGGCTTTGTTTTGCCCACATAAATTGTCACCCACTGCTCTGTGCCTGCCTGGCCAGCCTCTCGCTTGAAAAAAGGACCCCAGCACCACCCTCCTGTCGGGGGCTGGTCCCGCCGCTGCCTCCGTCCCTGTCCTGTCCTGTCCTGTCCTGTGCGCGCGTGTGCAGGGGTCGACGTCACGGCAGTCGATCGCAGCGAGAAAGCGCAGGGACGGGGGGTTGGGGGTGGGGACCGAGGCAGAGGGGGCGGAGCTCAGAGTGCAGGCTCAGAGAAGGCAGCGGCCACTAAACAGAAATAGTCTGTGTGTGGAGGAGAGCGCGCAGACACTCCTGCACGAGCAGAAATAAGAAGAACAAAAATGGCCCGGGACTGCTGCAGGATTTTTCTTCCGCACGGGATTTACTAATGTCATCCACTCCCACGCCGGCCCTGCGCTGACTTAAGGTACGCTTCCAAAAAGCCCATGCCCTGTCTGTCATTTAGCTTATCCCACGCCCCGTCTGGCCCGAGCGCCGGAACCGGCCCGGTAAGTCTCCGCGCGCACAGTCACTCGCCTCAACCCGAGCGTGCTGTTCCAGTGTGTCTCCCAGGCAATGGTGTCAGGAGATTTCAAGCTGCATGCCATGTGACTCTGCCCGGGCCCGCTCCGGTTGGCTAAGCCCCCGTGTGACCTCATCAGACAGCCTCCGCCCCCTTTTCCCCCCCTCCCCTCCCCTCCCCGCTCTCCCATCCCTCTGGCTTTTCTGTTATTTATTTATTTGATTGCCTCCCTCCCCTCCCCTCCGCCACCACCACCACCACCACCTCCTCTCCTCAGCATCCTCAGCTGAATGAGGACCTCGCTCGGAGCCGCAGCAGCAGCAGCAGCAGCGTCGGTGGCAGGCCGGGGAGCATCCATGGCTTAAGCCCCCTTCAGTTTGGACATCGGGTCGGAGAGGCTACAGCACAGGCGTACCCCCCCCCGTTACTCCCCCTTCTCGCCCTTCTTCCGTCTCTACCTCTCCTGGGCCGGTTGACAGGCGACGTCTGGGGGGGCGTCACACACACGGGGGGGCACCGCTAGCCAGGGCGTTAGCCGTACACGCACGTTCTACTACACCCAGCGGCTCTGCACGTCCCCAGCTCACCGGGGGCTGCTTGATTTTTGTCTTCCTCACCCCCCCCCCCCCCTCCACCGGCCTTCGCTACATCTTTCTTCTTCTTTTTTTTTTTTTGTTTGAATTCCAGGCTCCTTGGAGACAGAGGAATGCAAAGCCGCAACCATGATGGAAGGTAAGATGACTGCTTCTGGATGTCTCCCCACCTTTTTAAAAAAAAATTCAGCATAATCCCTCTTTTTGTCCTTGCTGTAACGGGGGGGGGGGGATTTGACGGCGGCTCGTGCGCACATGTGGGGGGGTTCAAGTGTCATAAGCCGCATTGCTATTTTGAGGGCTTTACGTTCGGGTGACTTGCGAGTTGTGGGAAAAAGAAAAGGAGAGAGAGAGAGGGCCCCGGCAGTCACTTGACGTCTCTCGCGGCGCTCCAAAGGCAAGGCTAATTGAAGTGTACCTTTGTGGCCCTGTCCGCACACCCCCCCCCTCCACCTTCTTCTTTTCCCGCTCCCCCCCCACCCCACCCCAAGGATTATTTGGATTTATTGTGCACTAGGGCTTATGTGCCCAGCTGGCTCGCTCGTATCAATTGTCTTTGTATTTTAAAAAAACGCATAAGCACACTTGACATTGCTATGTGCGGGCTCACGGCGGGATTGCCAAGACACCCAGGCGTTCACATATGGATGACATGGCCCCCCCCGTGGTTTGGCGGATGCTGAGGCAAAGGATCGGGCCGATGCACCTCCATGTAAAGTGATAAGGGAACAGGAAAAGGCAATAGTCTAGTGGTTGTCCCTTTAATTGATGACATCAGCAGGACGAGGCCAGTGATGGAGCGATGACTCTCTTTGCAGCTGCAGCTTGGTAGCAACTCTTTCCCCCCTATTTGTTTGACTTCGTTTGACCTTTCGTTTTTCTAGCAGTTTGGCAGGCGTTTGTGCAGATGGATGGCAGGGTTGAAATAGAGCGTTTAGGAATGAAGAAAAGATTTAACAAGCTCTGTGTGTGTCTAAACGTGTGCATGATAAACTTCAGACCAGAACAGTAAACGAGTCTGGTGATTCCCTATTCAGTTCAAAATTCAACAAACTCCTTTAAACCAGCTGAATATTCGTAATTTACCTGACCTTTTTTTTTTTTTTTTTTTTTTAACTGCAGGCTATTACTTTTAAAGAGGCAATTGAAAATCGCAATGCTTTCTTACTTTTGAAGACTCATTGAGCAGCAATAAGATGTCAAGCTAGCAAAGTTTGGACTGCTTTGTGACATTTCTCATAATAAGGTACTTCATTTGTGAGCTACTCTCTCAAAAAAATCCTGAATGTTAATGATGTTTATTCTGGAGAATTTTGGAAACAAGCTGATGCCAGTTTGTCTGCTGCCAAGGAAGAAACCCATTAGCTTGTTATCTCCTCTTGATTGTGCTGTTGTTGGTTGTACAGAAGCCAGTTTGACATGATGTTTTGATATAGGGTGGCACACTTTGGAGAAAATATCTGTTTGCTGTTTTTCTGACAAGCTTTGCAATTACTCAATAATCACAGTTGGGTTTAAAACGGAATATTTTCTACAGGCTTCTTACACATTGCTGAATTAAATTGATCAAATATCTGAAAGTGGGCTGTAACGGTGATAGATAGTGCTGTGTTGTGGCAATGGTGGAAAACAATGTCTGTCTGCATTAGCATGGCTAGCACAGGCTTAGCACGGGCTGTGTGAGGCCAGGATTACAGGCAGGTGTTAAAATTGGACTCTAATCCTGGTGAGCACTACTTTTAGAAGCTTCCGTGCCGTGGACGGCGTGGGTGTCTTTTCTTGGTAACACGCTGTAATTACTCTCCTCAAACAGACCAAGGAAACTAGAAAGAGAAAGGATGCCTAAAATCAAGCCATGCTGTGTAGCAAAGAAATAGAAAAAATACAAGCCTTTTTCTTTTTTTGATGATTATTATACCTATAAAAAGCATCTTTACTCTGAGTGGGCTTTACTCTGAGTGTTTTCAGCCGAAATGAGTTTCCTTCGCAGGTTGGCTGGGCGCATCCTTAGAGATAGGGTGAGGAGCTCGGAGTAGAGCTGCTGCTCCCTGACGTTGAGAGGAGCCATCTGATTTGGCTCGGGCATCTGTTCCAAATGCCTCCTGGTCACCTCCCTTAGGAGGTGTTCCCGGCATGTCCTATTGGGAGGAGGCCCCTTGGAAGACCCAGGACACACTGGAGGGACCATGTCTCTGACCTGGCCTGGTGTCGCCTCGGGGTCCCCCCACAACAGCTGGATCAGACTGATGTCTCCTTGACCCGGCCCCGGATAAAGCGGAAAAAAATGGATGGATGGACATTTGACTCAATAATAATGCTCAATTCAAAGAATATTTACTCTAACTATGTAGACAATTTAGATACTGAAATGGCAGTTCTTTTGTGGAGCATTTTGTGTTTTATGTTTCTATGTCATGTCTAGACTGTGGCATTCTGTAATTAAAGGAGAATATAATTCATGAGTACATTATAATCCTTGGGGAGTATTTTGAACAAAACTTGCTTGCTTTGCCTTTGAATAGTTTTGTGGTGAAAATATGGAATCTTAACATGTCTGTCATGTCTGAACAAATTTGCTTTTGAAATTGCCACAAGAAGAAAAGATATGTGGAAAATGCCCTTGTAGTAGAGTGTAAAGACTGCTCGAATTAGTAAGTCCAATACTTTCCACAATAGAACTTTGCATTGAAAGTACTTCCACCCTTGCAATGTGGCTGAAGTGTCTTGCCTAAGGACACAGTAACAGTCGGGGGTTTGACTTGGTTTTTACCATGACTGCAGATTGGTGAGGCATTTGTAACGCGTTCAAACCTAGTGCTGATAAACTGAAAACCCTTGCATGCTCCAGCTCAACTCCCAGATGGGCTGACGCGCCATATGGTTTCCCGGGTAACAAGCGTGTGCCTGAGTCATGCCTGTGTTAGTAATGATGAGATGACCCCTGAAGCTGGCAAGTGCCCCCGACCGCCATATTCTTTATTCCAGCCTAAATGGGTTCTTTCTCTCTCTCTCTCTCTCTGTCCAGGCGCTTTTCAAAATACATTTCCTCCTCTGTACATGCTGTTCAAGGACTTGCGGATCTTCTGAGCAGATTGTCTTTCCGGAGGTGGAGCTGCTATACCTGCAATCATTTATTTGAACTGTGAGCTCGGAGCTGAACTGCTAAACTAATACAAGAATCGCTTCAGTGCAGTATAGCTGAATTATCGTTATTACAGGAAGCCACAATATACACTTACTCAGCCTAAGAAAAAATATACTAAAGCCTTGTTGTTGAAATGATTCTGTATAATAACAAACTGGCCTTCCCTTGGCTTAAGGAATACAGGCGGTTTTGCTAATTGCGCCGATCAAATTGCAGTTTTATTTGCAGTTGCAGTTAATCTTTTAGCCCTACTACTTATCATCTCATATTTATTCAAGACAAAGAAAGAGGAGCTGACAGGCAAGGCTTGTGTGTGAAGCGTGAGTCATAGCTTTCCTCTCTAGCATCATCATCATAATGTGTGCATGTGGGCCGACTCGCCGATAGACTGCAATGTCAAAAGCTTGTGTGCTAATCTATATATAAAAATGGCTATGTTGATTTTTGGTCACACTCTGCACAATGGGACGGGGCGCTTTGTGGACACGCTTGAATGCAAGTTTGTCAAGATGACTGAAGGCCAAAACACACAAACCAATGAACACAGGGGTAAAGGAAGTCCATAAATGGTCTGTTTTCTTTGCAGTTGTGGTTTGACCTTAGTGATATGTCAAGTCACGGGGGCTCTTTAGATTCCACTCACAAGCTTACGTAATGATGCAAGAGATACAGAGGCAGATAAACCCACATGTTTGTGTAATCCAGTAGCCTCCGGGAAATAACAAGCCTTCACAACAGCGTGGTCAAGCCTGATTTTCTGAATGGCGTTGTGAGGAGGAAGCAGGGCTGCACACTTTTGGGAAAAACGCGGTTCATAGTGCACGTTTGAAACATGTTCTGAAGCCTTCGTGTTTGAGAGACGAGCCGAAGTCTGAACTGCCAAGCGATTTCAAGAATTTCACGCATTTCGAAACATGCTGGAGGAAGTTATGTGAAGTATTTCTTTTTTACCAGTAGGGGTCAATGGGATGTTAATAGTGCATGTTAATGAAAAGATCCTTAAGTGTAACGCATTTCACCACACAAACCCCTGCCTTTAACACAACAAGCCACATTACTGTGACTAGAGTCAGCAATGAGGTGATGTGACTTACCAAAGAAAACACGAGCATTCATTTCATCAAGACAAATACGAAAGTTTGAAATTCTAGGATTGCTTCAACTGCGAGATGTAAGTAAAGCAATTCAGCAGCGTCAGCGTTGAGCTTTTCACGGCTTTCCTCTTGACCAGGGGTGCCCAAACTTTTTGTCTCCGAGGGCCAAAATGAAAAAGTGGCTCTGAGTCGCGGGCCAAACACGGCGATGTCAAGCACGAAAAACACATATAACTGCAAATTATAAAGTTTCTTTATTTTATTTTTTCGATAGCCTACATTTGCATTTGTTTCTATCCATGTAAATAACATGCTATATTAAAACAAATGGTAACTATGGCAAAAGCCTAATTTTAGTAAAATAGTTGTTACTATTGTAACAATTTAGTGCAAAAAACCCCCCAACAAAACCTGTATCTACAGCACCTACAGTAACTTTACCTCATTTGTTAACTGAAAGATAATGCCACACTAGATTATTTTGAAAGTGTCAGTTCAGCATCAATTCTTTTATCAGTCAGTTTTTAACATATACTGTTGTTGACGTCAACAACCTTTGCAATAAAAAACTGAAAAACTGTGAGAGTTGATGCTACAACGCTCTGTAATTGATAAATACCAAGACACCACAACAGTGTTTCCTTAACTTTGTGAAAGGAGTGAAACAGCGCCCCCAATTTGACGCTCGTGGTCAAAAAGTGTACTGCATCCAAATTTACCATTGAGAATGAATGGAAGAGAGTTAGTATTAACCACAGGCAGCGCAAAAGTAGGTCACTCTCTGGCGGGCCAACAGAATTGTTTCGGCGGGCCAAATTTGGCCCGCGGGCCCCACTTTGGGCACCCCTGCTCTTGACTCTGCTCCATTACCAGAGGAAATCTGGGGAGATCAAGCCCTCGGGGGAGTTGGACGTTGTATGGTGATATCCAATATTGATGATATACAATGGATTCATTCCCAAGACGGCTGTTAATGTTTATCAATTAAACAATGCACAAACGTGAATCCAAGTCTGTAGATCACTTTGACCAATCGCATGAATTTGGTTCATTTTGGTTTGGTTCATGCAATACGAATAGAAATGGGCAGATCAAGGCCGTGGGAACCCAGGGTGCTGAGGGCGCCGCAGCACCCCCTGGTGGATAGTTTGTGAACTGCAGGCAATATCAACCCCTTAACTCCCGCCTGAACCGAGCACATTTTCTCCAGCTACACCCCAATCCAAAAAGCTTCTGGAAAAAAGGTGTGAAAATAGCGACAAAACTGAGACGAAAACAAGGATGAAAATGTGAAAAAAGTGAGAAAAAAATGACGAAAAAGTGACAAAAAAATTTAAAAAAATGACAAAAAAGTGAGAAAAATTTGACAAAAAATGGACGAAAAAGTGATAAGAATTTGACAAAAAATGCGAAGAATTTGACGAAAAATTGAGAAAAAATGGACGAAAATTTGACAAAAATGAGACGACTTCCCAACAAAAAAAAGTGATAAAAAAAAAATCTGATGTGAGGAAAAAGATCCATTTAGTTTTGTAGGCCTTAGCTTTCAAATGAGGTGTTACACTGGCCTACAGGATTTGGGTAAAGCTGAACTGGAGAAAATGCTCTCGGTTCAGGCGGGAGTTAAGAGGTTAATAAATAGGATTTATGCACAGAAAAAGTATTTTGGGGGTAAATTTTGTCCCTCAGCGCCCCCTAACTAAAATATCTTCCCACGGCTCTGGGGCAGATTAAATAGAAAATATCAAAATTGAGATTGATGTGTTGCTCAGAAAGATAATTGATTTGAATAAACTCCAAAATGTGGGAACATATTATACCTTCTTTTTTTTTTTTCAAACATTTTGATATCATCTTATAGGCAGTGTATTGTCTCCAATAGTTGTAATTGTCCAGTAATTGTCTCCACATTCAAAATCTTATGACTGACCCAATGGAAATGTATTTGTTGCACATCTATCAAATGTGGAATACACTTTAACTCAAATATTACTCATCGCAAACGTACAACCTCTCCCACATCGAATTAACAGATTGTAGCTTGTTCTGAAAAAGGTTTGAGAACCACTTTGTACCCCTCCATTGGAAACACCTGTGACCAGCGTTCTGCTTTTTCCCCACAGCCTGAGCTCCTCACGTGTGTTTTTGCCCCTGCGCGGCCCCGACCCAGAGCAGTGCAAACAGCTGTCCGCTCGAATCAGCGGAGGATGCACCCGCACAGTGACGCCGGGGAAGAGATTAGCGGCGTTTAGATTGATGATGCCGGCCGCGTTGGCACAAGGAGGGACCGGACCGGAGTGGTTTTTGGAAGAACCGGAGATGCGGTGATTCATGGACGGGTGGGAGGGTCCCGGGGCGGGGAAGAGCAGCCGCGGTTGAAAAATGTTTACGACGGACTTGTGTGACGAAAGCGCCGGGATTTAGCGTACGTGTACTTTACTGTACGTCGGCTCGCGGTTTGTGTCGGGACATGTTCGGAGAGGCAGACACAATAACATTCTTATTCAGCTGCCTCATATTGAGTTTTAACCCTTTGCCAGCACTAGGGTGAGAGATTGAAGTCCTCCCACCTCTTGCTCGCCTTTGCTGTGCAGCTGTTTTAATAAAAGAGAAGGAGGAAAAAATGGCTATGTCAAGCTATGTCAAGTGCTTTTACTCTACGGTAAAAGGAAGGATTAAAGGGATGTTTCAGGATTTTTGACACAAGGCCTAATTTTCTAGTTATCCAGAGTGTTTTTTTTTTATTCAGTCATTTATATTTGAAGAGTTTAGTGGTGCTAGGCTAATGCTAGGCTAGCTCTTTTCTACATTCACAGCTAGCCTGCATTAAAAGTCTGACCCAAGCACAGTGCACCTGAGGCAAATCACTTATGACGCCAGACTACCGATATAAATGTCTGTGTTGACGGAATAATTTTAACCATTTTGCATTTAAAAGAACTTACATTTGATCGACATCAGCTTCGTGGTTGTAAGCGAGTGATCTGCTCGAAAATAGTCCGTCAAAATGCGGTTATTCTCGGGACGTTTTTTTAAAGCAGGCAAGCTTTAATCTCCAGAAATCAACACCACTCTGGATAACTAGGAAATGAGGCCCCTATGTCAAAAATCCTGAAATATCCCTTTAAGCTTCGCGAGTGATTGAGAATTGAGGCAAACATTTCCTGGATGCATCGGTCCTCAAGAGGAGCATTTTGGAAACGAGAGCTTTTTGTGTGCTAGAAAACCCATTGCAAACATTGTAGCAGGGTAGAAAGCTCTGAAATGTTGATTTTTTTGTGTACCTTTTAAAAGATATGGCACCTCTGAAGCTCTCCATGTTATAGGAGTTGACAGACTAGTCTATTTAAATGCTTTCCAAAACAATTGCGCGATGTACATATTCCACTGCACAAATAGCTTCATTTGTTGCGTAACTGTTTTGTGGTTGATTGCAAAAGATGCTGAGGAAGGGCCCCGTCCCGCAGCGCCTCTGAACCGGTGACTCATGGCAGATGGGATTTCATTAGCTGATATCAGATAGAGCTGCCATTGATTTTGACCCAAGCAGCAGGGAAACGCACAACCGGAGACCCAGGAGCGGGGAGCAAGCAAGGAGCCATCTACACGGGAGCTCGAGGCACGCCGAAGACGAGGGAAAGTGCACATCAGTAAAACTTAAACCTCGAGGCTCGGAGCAGCTGTCATCCCTCTGGTACCTCTCTGGAAAGCACTTTTAGTCAGTAATGTACTTAACGGCGATTGCAGCGGAAAGGCGCTCTAGGACCTCCCGTTTGTCGGTGATTTGTTTTGGAGTTGCTAATATTGTAATGTGCTGTGTTTGTGATTGACCCTCTACATGTCGTCCGGCCCACGCTTTTGCCCTTTTGGATTGGATTGGGGGAAATGCAGCATCAGAAACCCTTCCCGAATTGTGTCTTGCCAGTAGCTACCTTTTCTCTCCAAATCTTGACCATTGACGACTGGTGAAAGTGTGCTGAATTATGTGAATAGACGGGTCAATTCCAGACACCCATCTCCAACAGCAACAGGACATTTGAACCCTTTGCAGCTTGGACCAATTCAAGAAGACAAGTTGTAGTACAGGAAGTCCTTTTCTAAACGTACTGTAGTCAACCACTGTAATTTGTGAAATTGCGCACCAATTTGAATACTTCCCGTTCGTCAGTTTCTATAAAAGACCGGTTTCTCAAGCTTGATCCAACTGAGCTTGTCTTGACATTCTCTGGGGCCAGTGCTAATGTGCTCTGAAGGAAAACGCACTGTCTAACAGGCTCCTCTGTACACAGGCTGAGGGCTGTTTGCAAAACAATCACAAGTTTGTCTTCGTCGTTAGGCTTTTTGCAAAAGTTTTTGTTGCGCACATCTCTGTTTGTCCTTAAAGCTAAGAAGTAATGGAATTAACAGTTGGCTTTGCTGAAGGCCCAAACTATGCAATCATCACTTATTTGTATAGTGTTTAAGTTATGTCGAAACCCTTTTGATAGTGATAATGGTTTTATTTGCTTTTGCTTTGAGAACTTGATTTGCCGAGGGTTTGGTTTGGTCGTTTTTCTTGACGGATTCTCCATGTGAGCCTAAATGAACCGATTCTTCATCGCTTGAATTGGCTTGGTTGACCTTAGCGGAAACACTTTCTATGAAAAGTTTTTTACTTCCATCCTTTCTCCTTGCGAGTTTCCCCTCTTCTTATGTTTTGCTTTTCCAAACAAGGCCTCCACTGGCAGCTCTTGAGCTGCTGTCCCCCTGCATTATGTAACGCCAAGAACAATGCATGCGTTTGGGCACTTTTTGTGGCGCTCAAACAACACACGCACTTAATCTTAGCAACGAGTTTGCCTGTGACATGAGTGTACTACCAGATAAAGTCACGAAATGCTTGAGCTGGCACCACAGAGAAGAACAATGCTCCGTGACTCATGCACTCATCAACAGAGCAGATGCACGTGGACAGGCTTGTGTTTTGCCTACTATATATATTTTCAGGCATAATGACTGTAATGAACTCTTGGACTAAACATCTTTTCACAGACATTCTTCTCAAGCGTGCGAATTCGATAGATTGACATGACTTTTTCCAGTTGGTTTTGCCTGTCAAAAATCAATCTTCTGTTCTAGCGTCAGAATATCTTTGGTTAACTTTTGTGCGTAGAGTTGTGGCCACCCGGGATAGCTTGTGTTGGTATTAGGGTGGTCTGTAATTTACCCGAAAGTGGTTTGTTACGGCAGAATGATTTAGAGGGTGACGTTGGAATTTCGGTGGGTTCCCTCAAAGTGCTTCCATATCTTGTACATTGCGGTTTTCTCACCATTTCCCGGTGCTCTATACCCTCTTCCCGTCACCTCGCCTCGCACGCCTGCTTTTCCATTCACTCCCCACGCCGACCACACTTAACCTTTTGCGTGTTCAGAGTCCAGCGGGCGGGAGGAGAGGCTATGGAGATTTACATCGTAATTGTATGGAGGATTCAGTCTTTGTAAAAGCTAAAATTGCCCCGAGACCTGTAATCTGGGTGTGAACAAGGGAGGGGTGGCCCGGGCCTAAACCAGACTGAGATTAGATGCTACGGAGCGGGAGGCAGTCGGGGAGAGACGTAATCCACAAGAATTTGGGACAGCTTTTGAGGATCCTGTCGAAATTAAAAGCCACTAAGTAGAATTGCCTTTGTCTCAGAGTTGGTCTTTATCTTCTGCCGTCTCGTCCTCCCCCTCGCCCGTCCTCGTTTTCATAATTGTCCATTTCGACAAACAGAGTCATTTCCCGTTTTCCCCACGGGAGCAGGGTTGGAAGATGTTGCCAGGCTGCATGTGAACAACTGATATCAATCTTCTGTTCACAAACGGCATACGGTGCTTCTTACAAGGGCAGCCGACATGATACTCTTGCTTTAATACTGGAAGGCTTGATTAGCTTTTGCAGGTTCCATCTGGCTCCGGTCCAGCAGGCGTGATTAGGGCTGGGTACCGGTGTGTATATATATATTTTTCCGATACCGGTACTTTAACGACACTTGGTTTCAGGGGCGGACTGGCCACATGTCCATTCTGGAAGAGCACAGAAGGGCCACTGGCTCTAGGGCCACCGGTCTGGCCCCTCACTTTACCTTACCCTTACCCCCGGGCGAAACCGAGCTTTACCCAAATCTAAAAGCTTAAAAGGAAAGCATCCAAAAACAAAAATGTGCTGGAAAAGCAACAAAAAAGTGACAAAAACACAACAAAATGTGACGAAAATTATAAGACAATGTGTTCCTCATGCTCCTATTCAGCATTGAAGACTTTGCTGTTGCTGTTGTTGTTATTATTGTGTCTGTAATAACGCCATGGCTGAATAAAACATTTGAACTGAACTGAACTGAAAATGGAAAAAAAGTAAAAATCTAAAATAAAATAAAAAATAAAAAAAAACGTGATGACAAAGCAATGAAAAAAGCGGTGGAAAAAACAACAAAAACATGACCAAAAAACCCTGAAAGACAAGAGACGAAAACACAACGAAAAAGTGACGAAAACACGCCAAAAAGCCACAAAAAAGTAATGAAAAAGCAGCAAAAAGCAACCAAAACAAACAACAACAAACAAAAATGGAGCGACAACGTGACAAAAATCACTTTTCTAGATTTTAGCTTTCAAATGAGGCGTTACAGTGTTGCTCTCCAGTCAAGAAGCTTTTAGATTTGGGCAAAGCCGAACTGGAGAAAATGCTCTCGGTTAAGGCGGGGGGTAAGAGGTTAACGTATGTATTTGTGGAAGTGTCTCATGTCCGCTAATTTGGGCCAGGCTGTCCAGAGTCCAGGGCTGTTTTTCAGTCCCAGTCCGCCCCTGCTTGGTTTTCAATACCGATACCTGAACGATACTAAAATATTTCTCGTGTAAAACCGGAAAACAAAACAGTAATGCGTGGAAGATCTGCAAATTCACAATATCGGGTCCGCCTCCAATGGAAAACTGGGAGAAATTGTGGCAAAAATGAGGAAAAAATTGTGTTAAAAATGAAAATATTAGTCATTAAAAGAAATTAGCCAAAATTAGGGGGAAATATTGGGAAAATGGGGCAAACATGATTTTCTTAATGTACAAAGATGCCTGAAAGATGCATTATAAGTTAGTCTTTTAGGACAGTCTTTATTGATCTGTCTTAAACCTTATCCGCAGGGGGAACATAATCCGTGTTATTTACCTGGGATTTTGCTTCTTTCATAGAACAGATTATGCCGTGCCGGGTTTCATGGCTCTGGGTGGCTTCTCAGTAATGCTGTTTGTTTTCTCTCTCATACTTTTTAGATGGATGGAAAAAGCAGCAATTTGGTCCGAGTCCATAATGTTCCCTCATACAGGACTTTAGTAGATTTGTGTCGTGTGTAGTTTAACAAATCTATATTAATAATTACATTCTACTGTAACGGAGAGATTATCAATCCATGTATCAACGTCAGTGGAACCATAGAGTTTGATCTTGCATGTAGAAGCTCAGTTTACTTCCACAGTTTACTGTCCAGACTGAAGGGGAATAGACACTAAGAAAATAACTCTGTGTCGATAGTTTTAACGTGCAAAAATAAATGCTGGATATGAGGTGTATAGTTTTAATGACTCAGCATATTTACTCGTGTAGGCGTCTGGGATGTTTCGCTACAAACATCGAGGTGTTGAGGGTCAACACCGCCGTTAGAACATTTGATTTCATGCAGTTGTATTTGTGCAATGATCCGCTTCTTTTCCTTCTCATCCATCTTTTGTCCAAACTTTCTTCAGTGACACTGCCATTTCATATTTAATTCCGTAACAAATCGGAGCTTTGTTAAAATGTATGCTTCAATTACTTGGGCGCACACCCATTTTCTATAGTAGTAGAATGAAATGGGTTTTTTGCTTCAGTAAAATGTTATTAAAATTAGAGCTGCACAATAAATCGGAATCAAAAACGTATCGCGATATTAGGTGATTCAATCTCCGTATCGCAAGAAGCCACAATATATCGCAACGTCACTAAAGTCTTCATCTGACTGAGATCGACAAATTCAGCCAAAAACAAACAATGCATTGAACTTCTAAATGTGTGGAAGTTGAGTTTTAGTGAAACATGTCCTAGTTTTAGTCTTGTTTTGACACAATTTGCTGAAAAACTAGTTACAATTTGTGCTAGGTCAGAATTGTGTTGAAATGGCAAGATATCGCAATAATATCGTAATCAATATATTGCACAGCCGTATTGCAAGTTAGTTCAATAGCCCAACTTCAATTATACCTTGTGTGTGCGGTGCATCCGATTCTAAAGCCTCTTATCCATTGTGAAACTGCAGTCTGTCTATTTCTGTGACAGTAAAGCTCAGACTTTCTCCATCAGAGTTGTGAAAGGTCCTTAATAATCCATCCTCGTGAAGAATTGGGATGAATACTATAGATATCCAAAAGTATAAGTCGCCTGCCTTGACTCGCATGTAAACTAAAGTGATGTCCATGAGGTTTAAAATGATATAAAATGTACCTTTTTAACTGTTTTCTAACGTTGCAGTTTGTCCTTGCCAATCGAATCTCAAGTGAAGGCACACATAGACACATTTTTGTTTCGAGGAGCATGACGGTGATGCTATTGGAGTGTTTTTGTCAATCTTCTTCGGTCAATATATGATGATATAAGGCTGTTGTTTGTGGAGTTACTGCTGTTAACTCTTTCTTTTGGCTTTGTGGCAGGTCCATTGACAGCATAGTCCTTGAATGTGTTATTTGGAGCCTGAGGATTGGGGTGGGGAGTGGGGGGGGGGCTATAAGAGGTGACTATTGACACAAGATGGGAATGACTGGGAGGAAATGGAGTGGAAGAGACGAGAGCTGTAAAATAAGTCTGCTCCCAATAGACGGCAGGATGCATTTGCTGTAGTTTAAAGCCACATTTTCACCAGCTGGTTTGGTTTTCGGTTTGGCAGCTTGAAAGATATCTCTTGAAAAAGAGGGGGCAGAAAATGGTTTTGTCATCTTCACCCGTTCTTTCATAAGCGTAGGCAGGATCCATGGGTTTTGCAGTGTCTTTCCCAAAGTCCGATTCACACATAAACCCTCCTCAGGACAATATCAGGACTATGTTAGGAGATTTTCCCCTATTGGCTGATCTCTACCAAAAAACGCTGACTAATGCTACAACAGGCCAGCAAAGTTGCAGATGAAATATTCGTTGAAGAATCCGTTAATGCATTTCAAGTGCATAATGTTGCAGTATGGGGTAGTTAGATTGACAGGAGGGCCTATTCACGGTGTCACTCTGACATTGTCCAACCTCTTCTATTCATCCCAGCACCAGCAGCCCATCCACTGCATTATGATATCTGGCTCTGACCCACTTTCTCCCGCTGCTGACGTCACTCCGCTGAACCGTCTTTTTCAATCCCATGCACGCAGACCAACCGCTTCCCCTCTTCCGATGCTTTGGCGCCTTTCGCTCCTCGTATCTCCGGACACATACTCGCAGGCTGAATTGCTGAATTTGCCGTTGATGCCAAACAGTACAACCACCTGGACAGAATCGGCAAGGGTCTAAATTTAGCCACAAGCAGAAGCTGACATGGTCTCTTTAGTCTTTTCTGTGCCACGCTAATAGTACGGGTAATGGCCGACGCGGGGGATTTTCAAGGTTTTCCTCCACGTTTCTCTTACCACTGCCTCGTGGTTTCTATCAGTGCTGCCATTTGATGAGTCAGAGGACATTTCCACATTAAGTGCTTTGTCCCAAGCAGGTTATCTCCATTATTAGCCAAGGGAAGAGATGGGTACTTGGATTATTCGAGGCCACTGTTTCTCAGGAGATTGTACTGCCTAGATAAATGCAACCATTCAAATTGTGATCATGATTCCATTCATTGCACAGCCCTGTGTGTAAAAAATCTGTTAAGTCACCATGTATAGAGCGCCCTTCTGCATCCAAAGTGTCACTCTTGCTAGACTTGATCTGCGTTAATGTTTATTCTTCACTTGCATTATTTCTCATACGTACATGCACTGTGTGTGTCTTGGCAAATATTTACATTTTACATCGTTTGCAGGCGTATGATCATAAGCAACGGTATGGGCTTCATTACCCAAATAAAATATATTTCTTACATACAATGCAAAATACTGTGTTTTTGCCACAAATAATAATCGCATTTTCCGAACTGTAAGTCGCATTTTTTTTTAATCAAAGTTTGGCTGGGGGTGTGACTTATACGCAGGTGCGACTTATATGTCAAAATATTTAGTTTCACATGTTTGTTATTTTCACACTGACAGCCGCTAGATGACACTCTAGGCTTGTCAAGCAGCAGAAAGAAAGTTTGGAGTGAGCGAGAAACTTGTGAGGAACTGGAGAAAAGCGGAGGTTACTCTTACTGCAATGAAGAAAACAAAAATAGCTAATTGTGGACTAAAAGCTGGATGGCTACAGCTAGAGGAACGAGTTCGCAAATGAGAGCTTGAATGACGTGCTGCCGGGAGAGGCTTGTAAACGGCGCTGTTACGCCTCTAGGCCCAGTTAGTTGCCAAGGCTGGTGCGACTTATACTCCGGAGTGACTTGTATATGGTTTTTCCTTCGTCATTAATCATTAATGCAATGCACTTTTGGGTGAACGTACAACCACGGATCTTTAAGGATAAGCGTAAACTTAACACTTGAATGTAAGTCTCCTTTCATTCATAAAGTTCCTTTTTCCAAATGTGATGCAACACTATTGTTCTCTTGTTGCACAAACTGGTTCCCGTCTTTCTACACACAGCTGCTTCCTCGTCTCCGATCAATGACCTCGCCTCGATGAAACAAAGCTCACTCTGGCTCTTGTTTGCGCAGTAGTACTACCTTACTTTCTCTTCAGATATTACAGATCTGTCTCACTCTTTGTCTGGTTTGTCTACCCCGAAGTATAGTTGTTGTTTTTTTGGGGGGGTTTCCTCTCCAGTCTGGCTGCTGTTTTTGTCCCGACCCTGCGCCCCTCATTAGCTGTGGCCTCCTGTGCAAACCAAACCTGTCGGCCTGCCATATGCACATCCACAACCGCCCTGCCATGCTCCGCCAACCGTGACGCAAAAATAAGCAATTCCACGCAAGGAATTGTCATCGCAAACAGTTGGAAAGGCCTTGGGGGACATTTATTTCAAACTGCTGAGAAGTAATGGCATTGCTGATCGACTGCTCCGTGTTTTTTCTGGCTAAAACAATAATAAAAGGATTGTTATTATTTCCTTTTTTGTGTTAGAGGAAGATCCTTTCTCATGACACAACATTGTACTTTTTTTTTTTTTTATCTCATGCCAGACAAAAAGACATCTCTTGCCTCTGCTTACTATGCAGGGCAGCACATGTCCCCCATTCAGGCGCTGAGTGGCTGGGCCCGGCTGGCTGAGGTTGGCCTCTTCATCTCGACTCCTTTTAAACACATTGGTTGGAAAGCCTCCAGAACCCGCAGCCTGGAGATCAGACTTAAACGAGGCCTAACTGGGTGGCCCGTTGTAGTGCACTGTTGTAGGCTATACATATGTACACGCCCGTTCACGTGTTTGCGTTTACGCTGACAGCAAATCAATAAAGAGGCTCCAGGAAAAAAAGTACACAGGAAATCCCAAAGTAGGAACAGTGCTGGGGTTTAAGCAGCATGCTAGGCTTAGATGATGGCTTTATTATTGAATGTATATGAGCTGTTAATGTGTGTGTGAATTTTTGATTTACAAGATGGGACGAAATGAGTTACTCCAACCACTAGGGGTCAGTGATAGAAACTTGATTGACCCAGTGCTCACGAGCAGTTTGATGAGTTTTTAACCCAGATGCTTATGTCAAGATCAGCCACATGTGAGGACAGCGTCTGCCCACTAATGTGAAGCTTGGATGGAGGTTTCATTCCAGTGAGATATCCCTGGGCAACCCGCTTCCACTGCCTCAAAGTGTCAATAAACGCTGATGTATGATTGAGTCTGTCAGTGAATGTTTGTATGTGACTACAGATCAGAGAAATCAACCTTAAAGGTAGAGGATGTGTAGTTATATGTTTACACACACGGATTCGCTCTTACTACCAAACCCCGAGCCTCTGTCCCTGTCAAGTTCTATTTAGTTCTAGTGGAGGCCTGCAGTAGTTAAAAGTCAGTGAATTCCAGAGATTCTGATCTTGAGGTTTGGTATGTCCTGGTTCTTGTGTCCATGCCGCTTAAGGGCACCCAGGTTGTTGCAGACCGAACATACACTTTAAGATGCAGTTTTTGTTTACATACTGTGCATGTTCCTGAGATAAGTTTGTAGCACTTTGGGGATTGAACAAACTTAATTCCATAGTGGACAATATTTTATTTATCATTTTTACTATTTACATTTAGAACATTGATTCCCTCTGTGTGTCTGTACAACTTCATCAAACTTGTTAGGATTCTTCTGTGGTCAAAACATCTCTGTTTAGCATGTCTGGTGGTAGCTGCCATTGTTTTTAGCTTTGTTTTGAAATGTTGCTCTACATTATATTCTAATTCACCATAACTTTATCCTGAAAGTAAGTTTATGAATTCATATTTTAAGTTATGCTGCAAGACATAACAAGGAACGCATTGGCCGCAAAAACGTCATTGTAACACGGACCCGTTTCAACAAACTTTCTTAGAAAGTCACTGCAATAATTGTTCTGCGAGACTGGGAAAGTCCACGCTGAGAGGCTTCTGACCCTCCAGCCCAATGCGCACTTTCTCCCGGGGCATGGCGGGGGTGGAGCATGCGCATGGGATTTAATAATGGCATGTGTAATTACAGTGCTCTGAAGTTGGTTGTGTTTGCCAGGGCCAAGTTTGGGGCAAACCGCGTGCTGCAAATATAAAGGTGGACCAAACTCAGCTGTTATCATAACACACGGGAGAATGGGAGAATGTTTTTACTGGGACACTGTCAGAATTTAGAATGACTCTGAAAAAAGGTACAAAAATATCCTTTTAAGCATATATTGAGGTTAGATTTGTGGTATGATAAATGAAAAAAAAAAGTCTTTATTTTGACCTATTTTTACCTATTTTATTATGACCTCCATAAAACACATTAGTGATTTACTCATTTTCAGGAACAAATTTAAACAGGAAAGTAGCTACTAGCCCTTGCATGCTATTACCGTCCATTGGACGCTTTAAGTCGTATAAATCAAGACTCAGACATCCAGGACCGTTCTTATTTGAGGATGCTAAGCTTTCATTCAAAACTGATGTAGGGATCTAAACAGAGTTAGCAGCTGGATTGTTGAAAGGGTTAGCTTATTGCTGTCACTGAAAATGCTAAACCTTTTTCCCCCCACATACAGTAATGTTATGTGGACATTACTGCTACTTGCACTCTCACCTTAGGTCACCTTGTATTTGGCTACGGTTGCCATGCTGCCTGGCTTTATGTCCTCCTGTTTTCCTGCTTAGTACAATTACATTACTGTGTCTTGAGGAGAAGCTGCTAATTCCGTTAGCACTTGGGCTAGCATCCTCTGTGCTCTGAACGGAAGCCATTAAGTCATTAAACAGTGTGGAGCATCGTTTGCTCCTTTATTTTGCCACTAATGAACTACTTCCATGTGCAGTGATACACAAACAATGTGTGTTGCTCTTAACCTTACACCTATAGTTGAATTTTAGTGATCAGAATGCATTTAATATTATTGGCATCTATGTGCAATAGTGAGGGTGATTTACCAAGGGGGTCATTTATCAAGATGGGTGCTGAATGGCAAGTGCCATCCATCTATCCATCCGTTTTCTTCCATATGTCCGTTGCCGGGTCGTGGGGGCAGCTGTTGGAGCTGCCCAAGTCTCACTGGACAAGCCCCCTATGGCTCCTCCTACAGGTGCTGGGTCCACGGACGGACGGCCTCACGATTCTAACTAGAGCTGATAAAACAAATCTTTGATTTTCTGATACCCCGATTTACGTTTAGATTTAATTTTTCGGTTGATTACGATTAATTGATTACATGAGGTTTAGTGGAATTCAACCTGGATAGACTCAGACAAAAGCAGTGATTAGGAAGATTTATTGACATGTATATTAGTTTTGGCGATCAGACCCCGGCGGTAACATCGATGTATGAAAGTCAGTGTGGATAAACAGCTTGTAGTTAGGGATGCCTTCCCCGGAGCCTGGACACTGGTGGTGGTATAGGAGACCCGTGAAGCTGCAGCAGGGAGAAGCCGTGGATGGAAGAGGCGGAGATGGGGTGGAGGCGGGTCGCAGCACAGCTGGGAAGCGAACGAACCATGATTGCTGGGGCCTAAAAGCGGGACCGAGGCCGATGATTGGCTGCTATGGAGGTGCGGCTCTTATGCTGATGGCTGAGGTGGAGGTGTGGCCCTCTCGGAAGCGATCATTGGCTGGAGCTATGTGATGCTGGAAATCGTCTCCCAGGTTGAATTAACGCCTAAGCTTCATTTAAAAAATATTAATCAAAGTTAATCACATTTTACTTTAGCGGCACAGACATTTCCTTTTTCTGTCCAGATTTTGGTTAGGAATGAACACTTCGTAAAGCCAAAAACAATATTGTTGTCATACTTCACACAGTTAAGCCGACATAAACTTGTTTGGAACGGGCCTCACATCTCCACTCTCCACAAATAAGTTCAAATGTAGGATAATACAACAAGATATCTATGATAAACCTAGAATAAATACAACCCCTAAATAAATAATGCTTCAATACCATTAATGTGACTAAGTGACTGCAAAGGCCATAATTAACAAGTCCCACCACTAATTTAGACCATTCTCAGTCATGTGACATTTGGTTGGCAATGGACAAATTAAATAAAAACATAACAGGCACTCTGTAGTGGTGAGTGGAGTTCCAAACAGCTGATTGCCAGCCAGAATGATAGACTGAGAATGGTCTAGGATATATTTATTTTTTTTAGTCCATAAACAAACCCAAAAATAGCAAAGGCAATCACTGTAAAACAAAAATGAAAAGTCATTGTGAAGAGTGCAGTTTTTAACAAAGAGTATTCAAAAAAATGTATCAAAAATATGACTCTCTATGACCGTTGGTCTCTCATAAGGGGCTTCTGAACTGCTCTTTGTCTGACCCGTCTGACATGTTTTGTTTGTCCTGGGAGACCCTACCAGGGACACGAAGTCCCCGACAACAGAGCTCCCAGGATCATTCGGGCGCTTAAACCCCTCCACCACGTTAAGGGGGGCATGTTGCATCTAAATTACATTGAGCAAGCGCTTTGGTAAGTGTCAAGTCATTTGGACATTTTTACTTGCTCTTCTCTCATTTACATATCAGAATCAGTTCCCTAATACTGTAATACATGCAAATTAGATTGGTAAATTAGGTGCTGCATGCCTACAAATAAGCTATATGCGATTTCCCAGCTTGCACTCGCTATTTAGTAGGGCTGAAACAACTAATCAATTAATCGACAACTAATCGATTATTCAAATAGTTGTCAACTATTTTAGTAATCGATTAATAGTTTTCTAGTAAACACAGACTTAAAAAGAGCAAAAATTACATGTTTTTCAAGTTAGGGTCTTTAGTGTTTTGTACATGGAAAATTTCATAAATATCTGTCTGTGTCTCATCCAATCATAAAGCAGAATTGGCACTAAGAGCCTCCAAAAACACTCACTTTAAGTTTCCTCCATCAACGTCCTCAAGTGCTGCCACTTTAGCTTTATGTGAATCAAAAAAATGAAAAAATACCATTTTCATACACCATTCACAACTAAGCGATTAATCGTAAAAATAAACGGTAGATTAATCGATGACCAAAATAATCATTATTTGCAGCCCCACTATTTAGCTCCTGTCCTGGTAAATTATCCCCTATAGTTTTATCCAGAGCTGTCGCCCAGGTTTGATTGCCTTGATATTGCTTTATCAATGCCTTGGCAGACGTTTTCAATTATAGACACGGGTGTTTGTCAAAGGAAAACATTGGACTTCTGCTCAAAGTGGGAAAACGGGAAATAAAATATCTCAATTTCTGTACAAAGAGGTACAAGAAGTCTGTTGGTTTAAGGCGACACAGCGTTGCATGTGTGTAAGAAACCCACAAACCCCACTGTTTCATTAGCGCCATAGTAAAGGTGTCAAGGGCTAACATGAGGACGGAGGTGGATTTACAGCGAGAGGAAAAAGCCTCCGGGCACAACGAGAGTGCACTGAAATACCAAAAGAAGACGTGACATTTCGGCCTGTGATGTGTTGGTGTTTGCTCAAAAGAGCGTTGAAAGGAGGATAACGCGGGTAACACCTCTGTCCGTGCATCAAAGGAAGTTTTTACAGAAGTCTGGCTCAACATTTTTCATGCCATGAATGTTCCTGGAGTTGAAATGAAAAAGGACATCATGCAAAATCTACATTCTTGAGCTTGTAAAGTTGCTTCTTCAAAAACATTGCTGCGTTGTTTTGCTTCATTATCGTAATCCAGTTTACTTACAGCACTACTTAATCTATATTTCCTGGATTTTATTTGCGCAATAGTCAGGGCCTGGAAGTTTTCAAAGCCCATGACTCAACTGCTTCAACAGGAATAGAGATAGGCACAGCGTTTTGTCGGTGATTTGTTTGACGAAATAACATTTTAATACACTATGTGAAAAAGCGATTGCTAGATCCAAGTTGGCCTTCAGTCACAATAACCAGAGGGAGCATGACGAGGATGATTCTTTTGCCGTAATGAGGTGCGTTTATGAGCTTGTAACACCGCCGCGGACCTGAATGCAGCTCTAGCCTGTACAAGGACAGGTCTTTGTGTTTCTGCTGCGATTATGTAAGAGCTTTGCTTCTGCAGTCGAGACTGTTACGGAGGCCGGGACAGTGACAAAGGCTAACAGGAAGACACATTTGGGCTCAATAATGGGCTCAATATCGGGAAATAGTGATCGCCATACTTCATACTTTGCAGCTCTTTGATTTGATTTGTAAATATAATACGGCCTCCAAGACACTAATATAATAGATCGAGCATTTATAATATATATTTTTAGTTTCATGTTCCATGTTTTTCTCCTTCTCTAAACTGTCATTAAAGCAGTACTAAGTAGCGTGTTTACCTTAATAAATCCTTTTCGTAGTCCCTGTGGGGGTAATATAGTTGTTTATGGGATGATTGGAGGGTCTTTCATCTCCCCCGGTGTCTCTGGCCAGAAAACCATGTTTGCAACTTGACTGCCACCGGACCGGAGCCACCAATACACACTAATAGAATCACGAAGAAGCTAACTGCGGGCTAACGTCACTTTAAACAGTATTTACTGCCAAGTTAGAGTGAAAAAAATGATTTCCATTGTATAATTGGATGCACAATATCCCTCTCTCCCTTCGCCTTTCCTGTCAGCGTCGTATTGACTCTCCAAGACAAATAATAAAAAATCGTAACTTGCTACTACACCCGCAGTTGCGCTTATGGCCTCTAGGGGGAAGAGTTACTTAGTACTGCTTTAAAGCCCATGTTAGTGTACTTGCATATATAACATATTTTTTGTTATGAAGCATTGCTATCATTACGCCACTAATAGCCGTGCTGCTAACTCGTCATTTCAATAGGTTTAATTCTCGCAGTTGCCACCAGAGGGCGACATACACATAATTAAGTTGTTTTTTTTAGGATGGCAAGAGAGAGATGACCTTCGTAAAATATCACATCATTTAAAATCCCTGTCCTAAAGCTTTGATCTGCCAGCTTCTATGATGGCATCTGTCATGTCCCTAACTCGCGGCTCGGCACGGGTGTTGAACTTGAGACGCGTGTCGAAGCCCTGGGATGCGTGTGCGCGTAGTTGACCGGGCTGCTGCTAGCATCGGGTTGCCTCTCTGAAAACTGCTGAGATGAGCTCAGTTGGTTGTGGCAGGATGTGGCGAGCGTGTGACCAGGCTCAGGGGAAGTATGAGAGTTAAGGAAATATCGCAGAGGACATGGAGGGAGACAACTGGGCTTTCATTGTGGGTAAGATGTTCTTTATTTTTCTGGATGTTGTGAGTATTCCCATCCGAATATAGCTTTCGCTGGCAGCTCTGCGGTCTGGATTGTGATACATGGTTCTCACAATGGCAGCACTTTTTGTTCTCTAATGCAATATTTATGATGAGTCTCTAAATTGCACGTCCATCAATCTTGCCTTTCCTGTTTTGTTGTGAACCTTGCTCTACTGTCAGTTTTAACATTCTACCAAAGAAAACGATCGAAGTTTTTCTTCGCTTGTGTGGCCGTGGATGATTGCAAAATTAAGAAGAGTAAAGTGTACCGCATATAGCTCACTTGGACATTGCATGTGCGTGTTTTTGTTCCATGGGAAGTTGCAAATATTCATTGCACTTTAAGGCTCTTTAGGGATCGTGCACATTTCCTTAATTCGGCACACACTGCAAAAAGTAACTAACTAGATCAGTAAAAACATCTCAATTTGAGCATAATAATCCACATTTTAGTTGTTTTGACTAGTTAAGAAGTTCTTGGGCATTTGTCCTAGATTATTTCACTTGTTCTGAGATGTTTCTGACTCGTTTCAATACATTTCGTCCTTATTTCAGGTCATTTTCTTTGCCAATGGGGTAAGAAAATTGGTCTTATCTCATTGGCAATTTTGCTTTCTTATTTCAAGCGAGATTTACCCTAGAACTGGTCTGAAATGTCCTCAAACAAGCAAAGTAAACTAGGTCCGATCAGGAAAAGTGTCTAAATGAGTGAAAACCGCTCAAAACAAGATACATTTCCTCAATTCAAGTCATTTAAGCCAACGCTTGATATTCACTTTTTCCAGTGCAGTAGCTTTCACGCGCTTGTGAAATCAATGGAGTGTGTGTGCAATGGCTTTCTTTTACTGAAATATGAGTCTCTCTTTTGGGGAATGGCGGAATGGACTATGATGAATTTTGTTGTAGTGCTTTTGTAAATGATTTTGTTGTAATGAGTTGGTTTGGGCTATATACGAACCCTTCGATAACGGAGATGTATTTCGACTTGGAGACATTAACGGCTTTTCCTAACTCCTACACGAGTACAGATTTAGATTTCTTTTTAGTACTTCTACTTCACTATTTTAGAGCAGATTTATATACTTCCTACTCGAACTGGTTTAAAAGTAAATGCATTGAATTCTGGTTTAAGCGCTTTCTACTTTTGCTGAAGCTGCAGTAAAGTTCTGATCAGAAACCATGAAGTCGAGGTCACAAAGCCTGATCTAAAAATTGTTATAGAAATATTCATTGAGATAGCCTACATTTAGCACTTTCCTAAGTTAGAAAATGCCACTGTTTCCGCATAAAGTAAAGAAATCTCCAAATGACAATATCATCTGTGGCTATATTAGGCTCAATCCATAGTTGTCTAAAGTTATTGTTTATTTATGCTCCATTGATCCTTCACTAATGTATCTCAAAAAAGGTGTCTGGAGTTTTACAAGGCCGTCAATCCACTGTCCCGTCCATGAGCGCAGTTTTAGCTCCGAAGTGTTTTTGGCAGCACAATCAATGCGGAGCTATAGCTGTTCAATAATTCACGATGCCCATGCTTTTATCTGTCGGATGATGCCGGACGGCTGCCGAATCTAACCTTTACTGCACCACTGTGTCTCACACCTCCAACAAAGTACTCGTTACCAATGGCAGTAATTGATCGTTTCCTTGCACTTTTGCCCCTAGGATTGAAAAAACGTACAAGGAAGGCCTTCGGGATACGGAAGAAAGAGAAGGACAATGACTCCACGTGAGTAAAGCTTGCAGTGAATGTGCAGTGCGTGTATTAAGGCTGTGATTCTCCAACTTTTAACAATAGGAAAGGTCTGATTAAGGTTGAAATGTCCCAAGAAAAACAAAAGAGGAGAATCTACTTGTGAGCTTCACACCATGTTTGTGAACTTTTTAAAGGACTGGCATGTATCTGATAGACAAATTTAGTCATGCCTCGTTGTGCTGTATCCTCTATAAACAGTTTTAACCCAGACTGATATTACAGTGCAAATATGTATGTAATATGTAATATGTAATATAATATCATGAGCACAGTCATATGAATCCGGACAGACAGATATTTGCAGCTGTTTGGATCAAGCGCACCTCATTTTAGCCACTCAGTTAGTCTCAAAACTAGAGTTTGACTGATATAGATTGTTCATTTCATTTCATTGGGGTAAAGGTATCATTAGCATGTTTTGTTTTCTCGAGTTGAGATTTAGCCCAGAGCTCTTCTGCTCCAAATGCAGCAGAACAGCAGAGCCCAAGCATATGCGCGACACCGTGTGTTTTCCCGCCATCACTGTATCGTCAGTTTGTCAATTAAAGTGCAAAATGTAAAACCGCTCACTTATGGCTGTACTGCATCACGATTTGTCCGGCCGGCTGATTTGAGCATGGACTTCAACAGAAAATTCAATCCAACTTGCAGCGCAAAGTGAATAAAACGATTCTATGCCTTTCCTAGCAAGGTCTAAACTACATTTACAAAGTGCATTAGGTTTTAAACTGATAAACACCTCCGAGTTCAAGTCCTAGCACCATCATTTCAGAACTAGCACAGGAGTACGTGGTAATGACCTTTTATTTATTTTGTCTGCATTTAATTTTTGCTTTGCCAATCGAAAGATGCAATCATTTCCCCGTCATTTTGAGTGAATGGCCTATTTAAAAACCTAATTGCTTTTTAACAAGTGTTTTTTTTTATTCAAATGCTTTGCCTGAGCAATTAGCCGAGTACTTGGCTTTAAATGACACGCTAACATGTTCTAATTCTCCTCTCTCTCTCTTTCTCGCAGGGGGTCCCCAGACAGAGATGGAGTAAGTCACACAGAATTATTTCAATTCATCATCCAATTCATTCATTACGAAAGCCTGACAATTTTACCTTCTTTCCACACGACCCGCCAGGAGCCTCTAGAGGCGGAATCGGTACTGGAGAGGGGCTCTTATAACGAGAATAGATTTTAGATTAGAAGTCTGCCCTGCTTACACTGACCGTCACTTTAGATTTTCGTGTGCATTATTCAGCCCCTAGACTATTATAGAACACCAAGGAAGTAGCCAATTTTCCTAGACGTCTGCTCATGTACAATAAATTAAACAATATCGCAGTAGCAGTAGTAGTATGAGTTGACAGTGAACCCGCCTTTCCTCCCGTGTACATGAGAGTTTGAATGAGTGAGTGTGTCCTTGATGTAAAGCGCTCGTGGAGGTAGAAACTGTATCATTGTGACCATTTTAGTTGTGGTAGCGATGAAAACGGCAGTCTTTTATAGCTTATAAACAGCACTATAAACCGACACTAAATATTTTTCTTCATTTTTAGTCTCAGAGGAAGGCGAATGGAGCCCCAAATGGCTTCTACGAGGATATCGACTGGGAAAGATATGTAAGTGAACGCAGTGTTGTTGAAAACTATAACGATATCATTGCAATGACAGCGACGAACTAAAAATAGCTCTTTGGCGACTAAAAGGCGACGAGACGTTTATGAGTTAATGTTGATGAGACGAAAATGGGAGAAAGGACTTTGTGAGGTTAAAACTTGACTAAACCTAATGCATAGCTTGACAATAACTTTGTTCTAGGCTGTTTCCTGTATTGGCAACGTGAAACCCTATGTTTAAAAATCCTTTGTACTGTTTTTTTTCCAGAACTCTCCAGAGATAGACGACGAGGGCTACAGCATAAGACCCGATGAAGAGTCTGAAGAGGGAGATATCCTTCACTTTTGATGCAATTCAGGCTCGTCCCTCCCAAACCAGGAGGGATGAACCTGAAAAGAGAACTGGATTAACTTTACCCCTGCGCAATGACAGAGGACTATAATGAACTAGTCAGTGAGTTTTTAGCTTAAACACATATGGTAGAGAAGGAGATGGAGAGGAAAGAGAATCTGAGGTGGCCGATCGGAGATGAAGCGCCAGGTTGGAGGAGACGAAACTCGGTCTCCCTGGTTAAATTTGCTCTTCAACTTTAGTATTTCGATTACTTGCCTTAACCCGGCGTTCCTACCTGTCCCCAAGAAGACGCACTTCTTCTCCTCGGATGAGTCGGAGGAGGAAGGGGAGCAGAGGCGAAAGTTCAAAATCAAGATCAAGCCGCTCCCACCGGACTGCGTGATTGCGGCGCCCACTGTGGACGAGCTCAAAGCCTCCATAGGCAACATAGCTTTGTCCCCGTCACTTGTGGTTAGTAACACCGTACTCTTGTGTTCGGCTTCGACTGTGTGGCATCTTTCTAGCAGGCTTTACTTTGCATTTTTTGCCCAGCGACGGGGCTTTGCATGTTTTCCACTGTGTTCTGTTTTAACTCTGAAGTCAATAACTAGAGCCTGTTGAGCATCACTCTGCAGCAATAACAATGCAATGAACAGGGAAACCTTTATAATTTAAACAGGCCGGACAGAGGAACTTGCCATTAGCACTTGCAATCAACAACGTTCAGAGTTGATTTAAAATTGTCACTGTCACAGAGTTACTGCTGGACTATATTTATCGCAATGGTGCTCTCATAGTATGTCTCTGGATTTTGTCTCCCCTTATGGATTCAAAGTCACTGCTAAAACATACATCAGACTGTTCCGCTAACAGTTGTACGTTTGTAGTATTTAAAGTGATAGTCTGTAAGTTTGCAAGAGTGTAAGTGAGGAGAGACAGAGGGAAAGTTGAACGTTTAACCAGAGGGCCCTTCTTAGTTTGCAAAGTGAGGCGAGCAGGAACAGAATTTTCAACAGTAAAAGATCAAGCTCCTCCCCCTCCCTCCTGATTGGACCTGAGAGGCTGGTTCACAGGAAAGGCCTGTCTCATTGGTCAACACGGGAGGATACTAGGCTCTGATTAGTTGCTGAGATTCAGGAAGGAGGGACTTTATGAAAAATGATATATACGTTCCTACTTACTTTACATCAATATGTAAGACTGGATGCTTGATTTTGCACATTTTATAAAATTATGGAATACATTTAAACTTCCAGACTATCACTTTAACCATATACATTCGTGGTCTTATTGTGTAAATATTTAGATCATGGGTTTGTTACTTTGACTTGAGTAATGTCAGTGAATCTAAGTAAATGTAAAAAAGGTTATGTTCACGAGAGTAAAGTTTTTGACTACTTTAACCACCTCTGATTGTGGTTCTGTTTTAAGGGGAGCCTTTTTTGCCATCACTTCAGTCAGATTCCATAGATTCAATAACGTTTTTTAGAAAGCAACCGTCATTTCTTCAAGCTTCGCTGAAACAGAGCAAAGGATCATGGTCTATGTAGCTCCCTCTGCTTTTACCATGCTGCTGCGACAAAACAACGGGCATAGGTGCTTGTAATTCGGTGTTGACGGTCTTTGATGTCACCGTGAGAACAAATTTGCAATCGTAATAACCTTTGTTTCAAGACTCTTCTTCGTTTAAGCCCAGTACGATTTCAGTTTTTTAAGCCGCTCGTTCGTTTGTCGCCTTTGTCCTCGCCGGGTTTTTTAACACGAGGCAGATGTCCCACCACGACGCGCAACCCATCTGACAAGTGGGCCCGAGCCAAATAGCAGGGTGTGAAGCTCTGTTTAAAGTGACGCGGCTCCATTGAGAAGTCCCGGATCCAGGCCTTTCGCCGCCGCGTTTCGGACAGGCTGTCCTCGACAACAATGGGGGAGAGAACGCGCCTATCCTTCGCGTCCTGCTCCCGATTCCTCTATTCTCTAGCGAGGAGCCTCAAGCTTGGGTGTCCCTCCGTAAATAATTCACGTAGGAAAGTGGGCACAATAGTCGCGTGTCAGCCGGCCGTGCGTTGCGAGATTGTTTGTGGTCATTCGAGCCCCTGGCCTCAATAATTCAGTCCGGTGGCCATGCTAACCTACCCTACTATGAGTTGTGTCCAATGGTCAGACTCTGCATGCTTTGTTTCTTTCAATTCTTTACTGTACAAAGTTCTGCAGAGGGACTTGGCAGCGGTGAATAAATGCCCTGGGTACATCTTGCCCTTTTTAAGAACGTTTAAGTCCGTTTTAAGGTAAACGCTTGTGTAATAATGAGCATGTCCAGTCCAGTCCCTCTCATAAATCTTACCATTCACACGGTTACTCCTCCTAGGCCACTCACTTTAGATGCTAAGCAACCTCAGCTGCGGACTGCTAGTAAAACTCTCAGATGAAAAAGAGAAAAGACGACTAACGTTCCCAGGCCTCTTAGAGTAAACAGCGCCTTTTTTCCCCAAAGTTTTCCTCCACGAAATCTGCCGTCTCTAGACTAAACTGACTTTGCTTTTGATTTCAGCCCACGCACTGCAGGAATACGATAAATGTCATCTGTTTCTTGAAGATACTGTTTGTACCATGTATAATTAGCACGTAGACACATATGTTATGCATGTATTTCAATGTATTTTTTGCTGTATTACAAAATGACGGCTATTTTTTCAGAAAGCTACTTTGCAAATCTTAATACTCTAATGCTCCTGTCTAACAATCCTATTCTCTGTTTGTTTTTGACCTGTCATTCTCTTGCTGTCGCTAACCCTGCTAACCCGTAGAAGAGTCCGGTAAGGCTTGCTTTGCTCGTAGTTGTCGTCATTTTCTGAATACTCAAATTCAACTTGAACAAATAGACATGTGCTAAACACTCAGAGATGATTACTTTTAAGTGCACATTTTTCTACAGCTCAAAAATAATGTCTCTTGCTTGCCCCAATGCCTGTTTGTTTGTTTTTTCAGTTCCTGTTTACAGACATTACATCACACACAATCCATCCAATCAAACGACATGTCCTCTCATCGAGCATGTCCCGCCCCTTATTGCGTCACTGTAATCATCCACGGCTCACTGCCCAACTGGAACATGAGCAGGGAGTCAGGGAGTCAGGGAGCCTGTAATGCTCGCAGATATTAGCAGACGCCCGGCTAGGAGGCCAAATGATGTGCAAGAGAATAACAATGCAGATTATAATATTTATGTGGTGAATACAGCGTAATCATTACTGTGGGGTTGTTAGTGCAGTATCAAAAGGGACACGCTGCCATGTTTGAGTCATTTTGGTGAAGACAAGCAAGTCCATTATACGCTCCTAATGGATCCGTAAACTCTCTACTTTATGCAAGATCAACTTTTTTAAGCTTTTACATACTGTATACTCGTCATCAACCGCACCTGGTTTGTTTGATTTGCACATTTTCCCCGTAATCCTTATGTTCGTCTGTCCCCAAAGCGCATGCCAGCTCCGATTTGTTAAGTCTGTGCTAGTGATGGGCAGATGAAACAGCTTCCCTGATTGTATCACGCTGTATCAGACAGCTACATTGTATAAGCGCCATCTGGTGGTGAAAAATGTATTATAGCAGTGTGCCGGAAAAATGTGAACTCAACACTGGCTTTAACTCTCGTTCAAAAATGTGAAACCAATCGTCATGAATGTACCTTTTTTTGAGAGCGATAGTTCAGTAAGAAGGGAACTGCGCCGAACCAAATGAATGAGAGACTACAATAAAGTATCGGAATTACAGCGATCTCAAAAAGAAATCAATGACCAAGACTGAAGAAAACAACAACTTCTGCTTGAGACCGTGATAAAGCACATGTGCGCTATGTTTTTTTCCCAGTGGATGTGCAGTCAAACGAACTACTCCCCCCTGCTGCTCGCTGCGTGTGACACAATATGATACAAAATGACACAATGAAAGTGACCTTTCTTTAAATGACACGCACAGTGACACAACTCGGCTGAGGTGTTGCTTTCTGTGCTTGATAAATGTGTCGGTACCTTGTTCTTTTAGCCCATCACTAGTCCGTGTTCTTTCACCAAATTGTTATAATCATGTCCCTCGTCAAATCACCGCATACCTCTCTTTTGCCTTTCGTTCAAGTTTTTACAGCTAGAGCAGTTTTATTTACAATTCTTTTTAAGATTTTCCCTCCGCACCCATTTTTTTTGCGAATGAGGACAACAAAGTGACATTGTGAGAGTGGCGATGTCGTCCCCCAGCCCACAGTCGTGTACAGTAGTGTATTTGTAATGACTGATTTGTGACTCTCTGACCAGGTGTCTCTTCTCTCTTCCTTTTTGCTGGTCACAGAGACGCAGCCCGGTGAGTGCCCTTACGATTTCTCCCCCTGATACTGCATCACACTCTTCTTCTCTTTTGCTTCCCTTTAAATGTCATTTCTTGGGTTTAAAAGCAGAAGTGATGGTTTCAAACTGTTACCTAGTTCGAGCTCTGGATTCCCATTCAAAATACAAGACGCTGTATCCGTCAGCCTGTCTTCTATGCTGCTCGTGTGAGGTTTTCACGTGGAGTGTCGTGGTCTCATTTGCACTTTTGACAGCTGGCTCTTTGAAGTCTCACCTCCCTGTAGTGTTGTTTCATCTGCCTGTCTGGTCCAATATCCATCTTTACTGATGTGGCCTGTTTCTTAATGGCTTCACTCACTAATGTCTTGAGTTTTTGGGCTCCCTGATTTCCAGTTTTCCTTCCTGTTTGAAATGTTGTTTTTATATGCAATGTCAGTGTTAGTTTAGGTTAGATTTTTTAGATACAAGTGGTGGTCCAGGCAAGAATGTAGTAACAATTGCATATAAAAGGATTGATTATTAGATGGTTTATTGAAAATTGGCTAGTGCTAACTGACATTACACAACACAGTATGACTCCGACTGCTTCTCATTGTCTTCCAAAACCGTTAAATGCTTTAAAAGTTCAATCACTTAATTACGTCTTAGTGCAGCTGTGCTACCACAAGCACGGAAAGTTTCAAAACAGTTGCACACTATTTTTCAGTTCCTCTAAAAGTATTTATATTGATTTGATTTGATTTGATTTGATTTGATTTGATTTGATTTGAGCAATTATTTACATAATTTACATTATTATATTTACATTCATGTCACATGAAACCAAAGAAAATTGCATCATGTTGTGCTTTTTTAACTGAATAATGAGCTTTATAAACCATTAACTAATATTTTCAAAAGTAACACAGATTAAAGTGACAGTCTGGAAGTCTGAATGTGTTGCAAAGTTGATCAAATGTGCAAAATCGACCACCTATTCTTGCATTTTGATGCAAAGTAAGTAATAATATATGTCTATTATTTTTTTGCTAAATCCCTCCTTCCCGGATCTCAGTAACTAATCAGAGTCTAGTATCCTCCCGTGTTGACCAATGAGAGGAGCTTTTCCTGTGAACCAGTCTGTCAGGTCCAATCAGGAGGGAGGGGGAGGGGCTTGATTGTTTACTTTTGATAAGTCTGTTCCTGTTCTCTTCATTTTGCAAACTAAGAAGGGCTTTCTCATTAAAGAGGGGAGGAATTTCATTTTTTACTTCACTCTATTCAATTTCACTCTATCCCTTCCCTCATCTTCATTTTGCAAACGTACAGACTATCACTTTAATTTGGATATGCTGTAATATGACACTAAAGGCATAAAGAAGATATTTACACCTTGCACCTCTTTGTCTATTTTCTATCACAGGGTTTGAAAAGAAACACTTCCAGTGAGTATGCCTGGATATTATTTTATGTCACCAGTTATGACCAATATTGCTAGCATTTATTAAAAAAAATTAGACATTATTCTTATTTTCTTTTATTTCTTTTTCGATAGATGACGACGACATTGTCCGACCGAGGCGCGTTGTCCCTGTTGCACCTGTTGTGGCGGCGTCACCAGCTCCTGCGCCAAAGCCACCCAGGTTAGATTATTAGTTCATAATTAACGTTTGTAAATACGTTGTCATCTAGTCATGATTTACTAATTGCTAATCATCACTGTAATATTTTTGTAAAGTGATTCCTTTACGTTTCATTTTATAATTCCAACTTTTGTCCACCCTTTGCAGCCGTCAGTCTCCAGTCGCTGAGGACACTACCGCCTTATTTGGGCCTCCGTTGGACACAGCCTTTGGAGAACAGAAAACTGAAGGTATGCTAGTTTAGTTGCATTGCATTTTTTTAAAGGCGCATTTACAACTGCTGCATCTTTAGCTCGGAGGTCGAAGTTTACGGTAGCACCCAAAGGCCTCTGCTAATCGCCACAGTGCCCCTTGTTAATATGCAGATTCCTCTGTCACCTACTTTTACCCGAATCCTGTAAGGTTTAGCGCTGCAGGCTGCAGTGAGGCTCTTAGCTGTTACGCAACCGCCATGTCAGGCGTAGCTAACAACATGCTGACACAAATTCATGCTATCAATCCGTTCAAGAGCAGCAGCATGGCACATGACTCATAGTGTGTGTTACTCAAAGGTATAAATGCGCTTAATGTTTGTTGACAAATTCTGCAAGATGTTAGGCAGTGATTGTCGAAGTATTCACACCAAATACCAAGCCGTGAGGTATTGAGTTGTCTGAATACCATCAGGACTAAAAGACGGAAGTACAATTGGAGTGAAATAGGCGTTAACCCGGATTGAATTGGCTTGTTGCACGGTGTGGCTATGCTAATTCCTCTGACCTGAAGGTGTGAGCGCCTGGACTTCCTGTCTGTTTTCTTTTCCTGGAATAATAATCATATTTTCTAAAGATTATGTTGTGGGCGGTGAGTTCCCGGTAGACGATCATTTACTGTGTGTTCGAATCTTTATGTAACGAGTTCGGATCAGAGATGACTGTGATCATAAAGGATTGATAGTTTGTCTTGAAGCTAAAGGCTAACATGCTATAAAAAAAAAATATATATAAAGGCACTATTTCAAGTTGTGTAATGCATTAACCCCTTAACTCCCACCTGAACTGAGCACAATTTCTCGACGAAGACAATGATGGAAATGTGGCAAAATGTCACAAAAATGTCACAAGAAATAGACAAAAATGTGACAAAAAAGTGACAAAAATGATGGGAAAAAAATCCTCTCGGTTCAGGTGGGAATTGAGAGGTTAAATTAGCTTTTAGCTTCAAGACAAACTCACTGATCCTCACAAACATAAACGTCTCCTCTATGGAAATATTTCTACCAGGAACTCACTGGTCGAAGCTAATCTTAATGGAAATGAACACGAACAGGAAGTACTAGCGCCCACAGCTTCAGCTCAGAGGAACTAGCGTAGCCACATTGTGCAACAAGCCGATTGTTCATATTTTCCATTCGTATTACTTTGTGTGTTCAAGTCACTTTTTGTAATCTCAACGGTGATTTCATAATATTAACCCCATTGAGAGCACAAACGGGGACACTATGATTGACTTGTTCTGTCCTCCCTGAACACCAGGGGCTCTATCAGAGTCTGACGTGTGGGGAGTTCCTCTGTCAGAGTCCAATTCCTCTTTGAGCAGATCCTTCCCGACTGGAAGTAAGTCGCTTGACCGGTGTCACATGACCCCACTCCCATGGAATGAGTGCCCCCCCCCCACCCTCCAGCTCACCTCATGAATCCACTCATCGTCCGGTTAGCCCCGTACTGGCCACGCTGACAAACCATTCAGGACGGCACTAACCCTGTCATCCGCCATCCCACGACCAAAGCGGGTTCAACGTGGGGCGCCCCCTCCTTGCATTTGGCATGTTGACTGCCTGTATTGTGATGCATGACTGGGAAGATGTTGTAATAATTCATTTTCGGTAAATGTGACAATGTCCATAGAGCCGTTTCTTGCCATGAACACCGATAACATTCACAGCGTTTCATTTTATCATTTTCTCTTTTTCATAAATTTTGCTTGATCATGTAATTTATTTATTCATTATTTTTATGCAAATCTCTGGTGGCGTATTTGCCACTTGATTGGAGCTCTATGGTCAAACTTCCTTCTGGTGCCGGAAGAAAAAATCTCTATAGACTTTTTAAATTTTATTTCGATAAATCTCTCATTTAAAATGTTTTGTCCCTGAGTCACAACATAGGTGATCAGCTGCCATTGTTCTTTCAAACTTTGTTTTGCTAGAAAAGTCCATGGAGATTTTTTAATGACATTTTGACTTCCGGCACAATCCAGGAGGCGCGACTGTGTTTATTTTTATGTGTGTCGGGCCCTGAATTGAAAGAAATGGCCCTGAATATAAGTTTGCATTTGACCTTAGTTTTTATCAGCAAGTTGAATCAAACTATTATTTAAAATGTTTTCCTGGGAATGAAGTTGTCTGAAATATATTACGTTATTGCACATCAAATTCATTGTTGTTTCTTTAAATTTCAGCTCCACCACCTCTTCCTCCCAAAAATGTCCCAACAACACCTCCGACCACTGGCCCCACAGAGAATCCTGGTAAGAATAATCTCTCCTCACCTTTGCTTTATGACTTTTCTGACTTAGCAACATTTTATTCCTATTTTTGGTTTGAAAATAATCCAGAATCTTTGGTTTTATAATTGTTTATAACATCAGTTGACTGTTGTTAAGTGTCCTTCTTCCATACGCACTAAAGCTGGATATTGGGAAGACTTGGCGTATATAAAATGTTGCTCTTAAGAGTATTACCTCTGCACATAAATCACTTCCTGTCGTCTCCCCCAGCACGGCCTTTTCCCCGTCTGGTTAATGCCGCTCTGTTCCAGATTCATCGACGGAGGCGGACAGCTCCAGCAGGAAGCCCTCCATAGCAGACCTGGACAACCTTTTCGGCCCAGAGCAGGCGCCCCCTGCTGGTGAAGAGACCAATGACTCCTGGGTGTGCTTCAGCGAAGAGGCGCCAGACCGGCCACAAAAGGACCTTACCCCGCCCTTACCCACCTCACCCCCTCCACCGCTGTCCTCCCCGCCTCCACCTGCCCCCACGCCTCCACCCCGCCCAGAGGAGCCCGCTCCCCCTCCTCCCGTCTCCCCACCCGCGAAAGAGGACTCGCTACCCCGCTTACCCACCTCCCCGCCCCCCTCTGAAGAGCCCTCCATCCCGCGCGTCCCGTCTTTAACATTATCTACGTCTCCTCCACCCAAAGACCTGGCGTCGCCCGCCGCTACGTCCCCCCCAGTGCTCTCGCCCACCAGCCCCCCTCCCCGAATTACAGCCCTGCCTACAGAGCTCCCACCCACGACACGCTCCACCCCTCCGCCACCGCTGCTCCCCCCCGTGGCCCCGTCTCCAGAAGAGCGGCCCAAAAGTCCAGAAGCGCCCCAATCCAAAGAGGACAGTGTGGAAGCTGTCGCCCCGCCCAAAGACTCAGTGCAGGACGGGAGCAGGAGCACGCCGCCCCCGCCGCCTCCCCCCACGTACAGGGCGATGGTGTCATCTCCAGGGCCCACGCCAGGCACAAATAGCGGTGAGTGTGGAAAACGAAGAAGTTTCTTTACGAAAGTGTTCCTAATGTACAGTATTGGGCCTTATATAGACTTTTTAAGACCAATTTCAGAACATTAAGGCTTAAACTACAGCTTGAGTAGTTTTTGTACATGTTGAGTTTTTGTACATGTTGAGGCCATATATTATCTAACTGCAATTTGTTCATATATTGTTTGTGAATGTATATTTATGTTTTTTCTGCATTGCTCTGCGTTTTGTGCAGGCTCCTCTTCACCCGTGAGACCAAGTACACCCACATCAGTAAACCCCACTCCCCCGCCACCTCCACCACGGCCCCCATCACGACCAAAGCTTCCTCCAGGGAAGCCCACTGTTGGGGATGTGGTAAGTATGCAGCAAAGAATATGCCATCTCTTTTTTTAAACATAACATGCATTTGTCCAAATGGCAAATTGGCAACAAACAATGGCAATAAAACCAATTCTGATTGTGATTACTGTCAGTGTGGTGTTTCCATGCCCGTATTTTCTTCCCTCAATTTACACTTGCCACAAAAAACAACAACATAATATTTGGTTACAGCACATTAAGCTTTGATTACAGCAGACATTGGCATCGTTTTAAGAATTCTGCCATGTCAAAAGATCCAGTATTAGATTCATTTTACACCAAGATCTTGTATTGATGGGAGAATGTGACCACTGTGCAAAGCCTTGACCTGACCAACTGCAGCAGTCCCAGATCAGAACAGTTCAATCCATGTGCCGACTTTTTTTTTTTTTTTGATCAGGCAGTGTAATATCAATAGAACATGAATCAAGTTTATTGATGCTCTCCCTGCAGAATCGTCCGTTCAGCCCCCCTGTGCACTCGGCCAGCCCTCCCCCGGTGGCGCCTTTGGCCCGGGCCGAGAGCACGTCCTCCATCTCCTCCACCAACTCCGCGGCCACCACGCCGACGGTGAACAAGGAGCTCTCGGTGTCCGTGTCAGGTGGGTCCCTGTCCGCCATGTCTGCTGTCTGACGTGTCTGGCAAAACAAAATGTGTTTTATTTGTAATGTTTTTGTCATTTCATTATTTCTTTGCTTTGTGTTACATTTGCGATCAAATAACTATTTTGTTTGCTTTCAGACACTTTCATGCATTGTATTGATGTATTTTAGTACAGTTTAGCTGTAAAAAGTCGTCTGACTAAAAAGTACACAATGACCAATTTGATAAAGGATGAAGCGCCTTAAAAATCAATGCTGGTTCTCTGGTAAAATCCTCATTTTAGAAATGAAATACTATAGAAGCAATTAAGATACTTTGTGCATTTCTAGTCAGTTGCAAACTGTGTGTGGGTGGTTTGAATAAGAATGAACTCCTGAGCCTTTAGCACAAATGTATAAAATAGTTGAATGAGGAGGAGCAGCGTTGAAATAGCCTGAAGAATAATCGCTGATTCTACTGTTTACCCTAATGTTTTAAACCATATGAAAACTAAATACACTAGATCAGGGGTCTCCAACAGGCGGCCCACGGGCCATATCTGGACTGATAGATGATTTGCAGAGTACAAATTCCTAAGTCTCTAGCCCATTCCTGTGCGGAGTTCTGAATTGTTAAAGAAATAACCAGAATGCTCACTCCAGCCACTAGGGGGCAGCTTCAATAAAGAAATGAAAGAATAACGCACATGTCCAGCAGAGGGCACTGACATCAGGATAAGATCAGGAGATCAGGATATAAACAACACATTATAATCACGTGGTAAAGGGACAGTCTGCCCCTGGGCAGCTGTGGCTACTATTGTAGCTTACCACCACCAAGTGCTGAGTGAATGAATAATGACCACAGCGCAGCAGAGACTTGTGCAATACAAGTGTAGCCGAGGTTACGGTCCTGTCGGGCTCATTATTATTCATTCATTGAAAAATGTTTCCTCAATAGTATTTTCATAATCAAAGCATCATTTACTGGAGCTATTGTGATATTTTGGCCCTCAGCGAAATCTACTTGGAGACCCCTGCACTAGATGTTCAAACTTCAGTGGACACAAGACAAGAGCATGTCAACATTACACATGACTTATTTTCCCCCCACATTATATTGATTTTGTTACATTGTGGAGCTTATTCTTGCCTCAGTTTGATCACGTTGCTTTTTTTTTGCTTTCTTTTCCTTTGTTTTGCCGTTTGTCCGCTGTGTGTTATTGTCCGTTGGCTCGTCAGAAGACGATACTTTTATAGACAAACTGCCCAACTTTGAGAGACACTTTGAAGCGCTGGCAGGTAGAGTATAGATGCCCTCAAGGGAACAGCAGTGAGATGGTTTGGGGGGGGGTTTGGGGCGTGCTGTTTTTGCAGTGTACGTCTACGCTCTTCACCCAGAGTGCTTTGCTTCAGGGTAAAGGCGAACGTTGTGTGATCAGCAATCACACTGTTGGGCATTAGGGGAGTGACAGAAATGACATCCACGCACCTTAATGGAAAAGTAATGTGACCCTTTAATCGTAAATGTTTCCTTTTTGTTGTTGAAGTGCATATGACTAGGTTTTGTCATAACAAATTTAACTTGTCATATGCACTTTAACTTATTACTAAGACATGCTATAAGTAATGCTCATATTATGAATTTCATTAGAATTTTGCTATTGATGCATTTGTCTTATACACTTTTCTGATCAAAAACACTTCTATGCTACTCTACTGAAAAAATCAACCTTCCAGCTCTGGTCCCAAACTGCACGTGACATGAAACATTTGCACAATTTCCTGTATTGTATTCAGTTTGGCGAGTTATTAACCGCTGAACGAGCGGGTTCATGGATGTCACTGCCCTAATGCGCATCTGTTTTGAGACTCAGGGACATTCCACATAACCTTTTTCTTCTGTTTGCCCCTTTATGCCACTACACGTCCCTTTCTCGCCACATCAACATCGGCATTACCATCGGTTCATCCTCGCACTCCTCTCTCTGTCCGTGTGCCAATGGCTGTCTTAACCGTCACCATGGCAACCCCTTGTCTGAGAGCGCCTGTGCATCTTGTCCCCCCAAATACCTTCACCGGGGGGGGGGGGGGGATCTCCTGAGCGTTTGTGTGCCGTGTTTTCAATGACCGCGATCTGATCTTTCAAAAATGTGGCCCATGGAAATTTCTTTTTTGTTTGTTTTGTTTGTTTTTGCTTTCACACGCTCTCTCTCTCTCTCGCCACTCGGGGGCGTTTAAGTCTGTGCATAACAACAAGGATGAGTTTAGAAGCATCTGGTTGGTATTCAGAGCGGGGCCGGAGTAGCGTGACATAACCTCAAGTTCGACCGCTCGTGAGCTGAACTTGAATCCTCTGTCCATGCCCCTCCTCCTCCACCCCCCCCCCCCCCACCCACAACCTCCGCCACTTCCACCCGACCCCCGAGCACTCGCCCCCACCCATACCTGCCGCATAGTGCCCTAGTGAAGCTCCTCCCATCACACTTGTCTCTGTGGCGCGCTGCACTCTGCTCTGGTTTGCACAGTGGCATGTCGGTTACATGTCGTCCATACCAAGTGCTTATAATATTAACATAGATACTATGTGGGCAGTGTTAACCTGTAGTGCCAAATGCATCATGGGAAATTATCGAGTGCGGATTCTTCTGCCTTTTAACTTAAAGTTATTTGACGCAAATATTGATATTTTTCATCAAATTAGACTTAAATTATGGACAATGGTTTTGTCAGTGGTGGAAGGAGGAACATAATTGTCTTGAGTAAAAGTCTAGATACAAGAGCAACACATTTACTTAAGTTATAGCAAAAGTATCAGATAAAAACTACGGCTAAACTCGAACTAAATCAGGACTAAACCAGGGCTAAACCAGGACTACACCAGGGCTAAATCAGGACTATACCAGTGCTAAACCAGGACTACACCAGGGCTAAATCAGGACTAAACCAGGGCTAAACCAGGACTACACCAGGGCTAAATCAGGACTATACCAGTGCTAAACCAGGACTACACCAGGGCTAAATCAGGACTAAACCAGGGCTAAACCAGGACTACACCAGGGCTAAATCAGGACTATACCAGTGCTAAACCAGGACTACACCAGGGCTAAACCAGGACTACACCAGGGCTAAACCAGGACTATACCAGGACTAAACCAGGACTAAACCAGGACTATACCAGGGCTAAATCAGGACTACACCAGGGCTAAATCAGGACTACACCAGGGCTAAATCAGGACTACACCAGGGCTAAATCAGGACTACACCAGGGCTAAACCAGGACTATACCAGTGCTAAACCAGGACTATACCAGTGCTAAACCAGGACTACACCAGGGCTAAACCAGGACTATACCAGTGCTAAACCTGGACTACACCAGGACTAAACCAGGACTAAACCAGGACTATACCAGGGCTAAACCAGGACTATACCAGTGCTAAACCAGGACTATACCAGGACTATACCAGGACTATACCAGGACTATACCAGGACTAAACCAGGACTATACCAGGGCTAAACCAGGACTATACCAGGACTAAACCAGGACTATGCCGGGGCTAAACCAGGACTATACCAGTGCTAAACCAGGACTATACCAGGACTAAACCAGGACTATGCCGGGGCTAAACCAGGACTACACCAGTGCTAAACCAGGACTAAACCAGGACTATGCCGGGGATAAACCAGGACTACACCAGTGCTAAACCAGGACTAAACCAGGACTATACCAGTGCTAAACCAGGACTACACCAGGACTAAACCAGGACTAAACCAGTACTATACCAGGGCTAAACCAGGACTACACCAGGACTAAACCAGGACTAAACCAGTACTATACCAGGACTAAACCAGGACTATACCAGTGCTAAACCAGGACTATACCAGTGCTAAACCAGGAGTACACCAGTGCTAAACCAGGACTATACCAGTGCTAAACCAGGACTATACCAGTGCTAAACCAGGACTATACCAGTGCTAAACCAGGACTACACCAGTGCTAAACCAGGACTACACCAGGACTAAACCAGGACTATACCAGTGCTAAACCAGGACTACACCAGTGCTAAACCAGGACTACACCAGGACTAAACCAGGACTATACCAGTGCTAAACCAGGACTACACCAGGACTAAACCAGGACTAAACCAGGACTATACCAGGGCTAAATCAGGACTATACCAGGTCTAAATCAGGACTATACCAGGGCTAAACCAGGACTACACCAGTGCTAAACCAGGACTACACCAGGGCTAAACCAGGACTACACCAGGGCTAAACCAGGACTACACCAGGTCTAAATCAGGACTATACCAGGGCTAAACCAGGACTATACCAAGACTAAAATAGAACTAAAGCTGGGTCTACATTGGGTCTAAACTAGGCCTAAACCATGACTACACCAGTGCTTAACCAGGACTAAAACAGGTCTAAACTAGGATTAAACTGTGTCTAAACTAGGACTAAATCAGGACTACACCAGTGCTAAACCAGGACTATACCAGTACTAAACCAGGACTACACCAGTGCTAAACCAGGACTACACCAGGACTAAACCAGGACTACACCAGTGCTAAACCAGGACTACACCAGGTCTAAATCAGGACTATACCAGGGCTAAACCAGGACTACACCAGGGCTAAACCAGAACCACACTAGGGCTAAACCAGGACTACACCAGGACTAAACCAAGACTAAAATAGAACTAAAGCTGGGTCTACATTGGGTCTAAACTAGGCCTAAACCATGACTACACCAGTGCTTAACCAGGACTAAAACAGGTCTAAACTAGGATTAAACTGTGTCTAAACTAGGACTAAACCAGGATTGTACTAGGACTAAACCATGACTTCACCAGGGCTAAACCAGGGCTAAACCAGGACTAAACCAGGTTTAAATCAGGACTAAACCAGGTCTGGACCAGAAAGAGGTCAGTGTAAACATGTGTCTAAATCAGTACTTTTACCTCAACTCCAAATAAAAAGTATAGTGGAGTGGAAAGTACTTTTACTTTACTTTACTTTTTAAAGTAAAAGTACCTCAAATTTGTACTTGTACTTGTGAAATGTTACACACTGTGGCTTTAATACGTGACATATACGGCTGAATTTGTTCAGGATCATTACTATTAGTGCTTTATGCGGCCCATGCCTAGCCTTCAGCAGTGATGCCCCCTGCAGGCCATCGTCAGGCATGTTAACATGCTGTTGCACAAAAAAAAAAAACATGGAGCAAGCTAAAGTTAATTATTTATATCTCTGAATCCTAAAATAGTACTGCAAAACCAAAATGGGCCGGTTAGTGAATGTGCAGCTTCTTATTTTGCTGGCCATGTCAGAGGAGGTTTTGCCGAAATTGTAGAAATGACAGTAGCTAAGTAGACCCCACCCACATCCCCCGCTCCTGCATACTCTCAGATAAGACGTCCAGTCACCATACTGTACCATATTGTCCCATATTGTCCCATATCGTCCCATATTGTCCCATGATGTCCCATATTGTCCCATATTGTCCCATGATGTCCCGTGCTGTCCCGTGCTGTCCTGTGCTGTCAGATGTTGTCTTCTGCTGTGCCCTGTCCCGGTGTGCGGTGTGTGTGTGTGTCCACTCCACTGTGACCGAGCTGCCCATGTGAGACTCACGCTGCTGTCCTTCTCTCCTCCTCCTCCCCCTCCCTCTCCTCCTCACCCCCATCCTCACCCTCTCCTCACCCCATCCTCACCCCACCCTCCCCCCACACAGAGAATGACCAGCCATCCCTGGTTTGGTTTGACCGTGGGAAGTTTTATTTAACATTCGAAGGTAAGTTTGCGGACGGCTGCTGCTGTAGTAGGAGTTGTAGTAGTAGTGGCTTGTGTGGGGCTCATCTGTGCTGGCTTCACTCCTGCCCCTCGCCTCCTGCTGTAAGCCCCCCCCCCCCCCCCCGTCCACACTTCTCTCCTCCCCCTCCATCGCCGCTGAAGCCATGCTAACTCCCGGCTGAGGCCTCTCACGCGCAGCTTTCTTCCTGACATTGTTCTTTTCTCACTTCGTCACTCCGGTCGGCTTCCATTCTTTGACCGATCACTCTTTACTAACATCTTTGTGTCCGGTTTGGGCTTGTCTTATCTTTCTTCTTTGAATGTTGCGATTCAGCGCAAAGAGGATGCTCCAAGCTAGCATGCATCTATCTGTCTACTCTGGCTTCTTTCAATTTTTCATGATCTTTTCTTAGGGCTTGGTGTATGAAAATGATCTATAGCATTGTTAAGTAGACAACACTGACTGTGATCAAATACCGTATAGAACAAAAGGTTGCATTCATAATGTTTCTCTAGTTTAAAGGGCCATTTATTTATTTATTTTTTATTTTAATCGGTTGCTTGTTTTACTTTAAGGTAGTGAAGCAAAGCAAAACAAATTCCTTTCCACCACTGGAAAAAACGACTATGGAGCCTTTAAAGCGATAGTCTGTGTAATTGACTTGCAATAGGTCATGTTCACGTGACATCACAACATTCTAAAGAGACTGAAAATTCCATGACAGTAACTTTGGTAATTGTCGAACGGCAAAGATTTTGTCTTACATTTTGGTTAATATCTCTGTCATCACTGGGAGAATCCACATGAAAAAAAACACTGTCTCAAAGTTTATTGTCTTCCCTGTCTGCACATATAAACTAAGATCCAATTATTTTCTCAAATGAGTCCTAAAGTGGTGACAATATTTAAATAATGTGGCGGATGTGTGAATCCAATCAACACCAAATAATAATGAGGTACAATATTGTACTATTTTTTGGGGGAGATTTCTTACATAAACGGTGTCTGTCTCATAGAGCTGTATTGTACTCTGCCCTCTTCTATTACATGAATGTAACCTATTACTAATGCAAGTTAGTTTTTCTAAAATCCCTCCCTTTGCTGATCTCAGCAACTAATCAGAATCCACGGTGCCATCACTTTGACCAATAAGACGAGCTTTCCTGAGAACCGGTCTGTCCGGTCCAATCAGAAGGGGATGGGGAGGAAGCTTGATTGTTTACTTTTGAAAATTATCCTTTTTTTCACTTTAACACTGAGGCACATGTCAGCATTCTATGGTAGACTTTACAGTATTACAAAAATAATGACATTATTAAATCCCATTAATGGTCTGCTGAGATTAAGGCAACCTGTTGCTGTTGGCTAGTCTAGTGCTATTTTTGCTTGATGTTCAGTTGACGAATCACAACACATTTATGTGATTCTGTACTCAATAGTTTTATCAGGCTTTGTGCAGAGAGAAAGGGTGTTTAGGACCACCCAGTCCACTGTCGCGTTGTTCATCTCACACTAACTCATTTCTGTCCAAACTGTTCTTTCATTTTGAGTTGTTCATTACTTCATCTTTTGCATTTTGTCCTCCTGCACTCTGTTAGGAACAAGTTGTAGATGTGAAACTAAAATCAATACAATTTTTGACTCCTGCGGTGACACTGAGAGCCTTTGTGCCTGTGTCCTTAACAGGCTGCTCCCGGGGCCCCAGTCCTCTGACCATGGGGGCCCAGGATACACTTCCTGTGGCCGCTGCCTTCACAGAGACGGTCAACGCCTTCTTCAAAGGAGCCGACCCCAGCAAGTACGTATAAGATATATATATATATATATATTATTATTTTTTACCTCTTGGTATGCTGGTACAATAGCAAAATGTTGGGGCTCATATAAAACATATAAAGTGGCTTCATAAAGTTTTAGACCCCTTTAATTATTTATATTTTATTATGTGGCAGTCCTGTCGTTTGGTTAAAAAAAATTCTCCAGAAGTACATCAAAATAGAGTTTGGGATGAAATGTTAAATTAAACGTTACCATACATCATGTTAGGGGGTACTAGCAAACATTGTCCATAGTGTAGCATTATCTAAATCAATTTATAAAAGGTAAAAAAAAAAAAGAACCATGGGACAAATACATCTAACACAATATAGTGTCCCAATGCTTTGTGTGAACGACAACAGTATTTTGCATTTGAACATCTACATTGGTTAAAGTGATACTCTGGAAGTCTAAATGTTTAACAAATGTTATAAAATGTGCAAAATCAAGCATCTGGTCTTGCATTTTGATGTAAATTAATAATATATATATATATATATATATATATATATATATATATTTATTTATTTATTTATTATTAAGTCTCTCCTTCCCGGATCTCGGCAACTAATCAGTGTCTAGTCTCCTCCCGCGTTGACCAATGAGACGAGCTTTTCCACTGAACCAGCTTGTCAGGTCTAATCAGGAGGAGGGGGAGGGGCTGGATCCTTTACTTTTGAAAATTCTTTTCCTGCTCTCCTCATTTTGCAAACTAAGAAGAGCGTTCTGGTTAAAGAGGGGAGGAATTTGATTGTCCTCTCCTCACTTTGCAAACTTACAGACTATCTCTTTAATAATTATGGAATGCACCAGGAATCTGATAAGATGCACTTTCATGTTGACATACAAACCCTACACTACTGCAGAATAGATCCATGTTTTTAGATTAAAGCCAAAATGTGAACATTATTAGCATTATTGTCATACCATACTAGCATAGGAATATATAGAGGAGTTTGAATATGTCCTGATTTTCTCTTATTATGAACAGCAACAGTCTCTATTGCTTATTAACATTTTCTTTACAAATCACAATGAACATGAGATAAAAACGAGCCTACATCAGTCCGCCTCCAGTGATGCATTCATTATTTGCGCTGACCGACTGCTAGCCGTGAGTGACATGTTCCCTGCTCTCTCTTAGGTGCGTGGTAAAGGTCATAGGTGAGATGGTGGTGTCGTTTCCAGCGGGGATCACGCGGCACTTTGCCACTAACCAGTCCCCCGCTGTGCTAACCTTCAGCATAACCAACTACAGCCGACTGGAGCAAGTGCTGCCTAACCCTCAGCTGCTGTGCTGGTAATGACTGACTCACACCGCCCCGACAGTAACACAGTCCCCATACTCACAAACTCACTCAGGTTCACGCTTCACTGTGTGCTCCATCTAGGTTTATTGTTTGAATGATATGCAAATGTCTAATTAAATCCCAGACCTGCTCCTCAAGTCCAGATTTCATACATAGAATTTACCAAGTTGCACGAAAAATAATATAAAAAGTGTCATTTGTGGTTGATGTAAAAGGTACAAGAAGTCTTGGAATCTCTGTTGACTGGCTGCTGCCTCCGCGACACGCCCCCGGGTGAAGTGGAAGAAGATGGATGGATGGATGGATGGATGGATGGATGGATGGATGGATGGATGGATGGATGGATGGATGGATGTCTCCTTTGACATATTGCGAATAACGTTATTCATTAGCGTCTAAACAGTTACCTTTTATAAATGCAGAACTAACCTCTGACAAAGTGTGCACATCCTTCATAGTAATACAGTTTTTGCCTTGTTGGTGATATTCCACCAGTTCTTTATTGTCCATCTTTCAATATTTATTTCAACAAGGCTCAACTACTTCCCCTGAGGACTAAAACAGAACAGTGCATTGTGGGGCATGGCCAGAACAACAGAAAGACGTGGGAGACAGTGTCTTTAAATGAATGGTGGGAACTAATTTGTTGAGATTAGGGACCGACCGATGTGGATTTTTTGGGGTCCGAGACCAATACCGATATGGAGGGGGTTGGTCTGACAGAGAGATATATTGGCCGATATTTTAAGTAATTTAATTTGATGAAGTTGTTTTTTTAATCATAGAAATATATCTAATACACCGATAATATTCTTTTTCTAAGGCTGATGGCGATTATTTGGGATTTTGATTGGCCGGTACTGATGTGCACCACTGATATTTTTTGAAACTGTCTTGTTTATAATCCTGTGTATGAAGTTTTAAACGTGCTAGTGTAACTCTTATAGCAGGGGGCGCAGTAGATTTTATGATAGAAAAACACATAAAATGTATAAAATAGGTGGCTGATTTTCACAGCAGTGTTTCTCTGCTCACCTGAGGCCAAGTTCTGGGAGGGCACTTTCGGTTTCAGAGATATTGACATTGTTATTGGCCAATAGCCGATATTGTAATATACCTCATATCGACCCGATATATCTAGTTGAGATCCGTCTGTGTCAGTGTTCTGCCAATATTCACTTTTCCAAAACAACACTTTAATAGAGAAATACTAATCTCCAGTGTTGTAGCAGTTCGGGCAGATGAGTCAGACCCGTACAGGCGTTTTAATGTCAGCTGCTGGTGACTCACTGTGAAGTCATGAGAGAGAGCTTAGATCAAGTGGGAAACTTTGCACTGCCTGTTGTTGGTCGTCTTTTCTATCTTTACACTTTATTTTCAGCACTTTTTAAAGACAAATAAGATGTGCATTAAGTGTATGTTTAATGATAAGTGCTTTGTTCTGGTGTACCACAGAACACAGTGCAGGGCTTTTCTAAACGCCGGCTCTTCTATCCCTCAGTGATAACACCACACAAGCCAAGGGCGATTCCAAGAACTTCTGGGTGAACATGCCAAACCTGATCACGCATTTGAAGAAGGTGGCGGAGCAGAAGCCACAAGCCACGTACTACAACGTGGACATGCTCAAGTATCAGGTGAGAGACCAGAGCCGGGTAGTACTCCGTTACATTTACTCAAGTACACGGACTCTCAGATGACGCAAGACAAGGTCCAGACTTTGACTTTATGTTTTTGAAGTGACACAACAGCTCAGTTGTTACGAACACTTATTGCAAAAACTGACGATACAAGTACTTAAACTGTACTTTGATACTTTCTCAATACCTTTACTGCATTAGTAAACAGAATGCATTCTACTTTTTTGAGCTAAAACAGCCGTTCATCTAATTGTTTTGAAGGATTTTATTAGTCCGTAGCCTATGGCAGGACAGTTCTGGGTGAAAGGGGGTGAAAAGCAGGGAAACGCATCCCAAACCTTTTGGACTGTGACCTGTATAATCATCAGACCAACATCAGTAAGATATATGTGGCACAAAACAACAAAATCTGTTTTTTGTATAAAAAATATGCAGTTTTCCATCAAAAATACATTAAATATAAAGTTGCCCATGTTAAAAATATTATCTTGTAGAAATCCCTGCACTGGACTAGTGGCTGCATTGTTAAGTTGAAGGACAAGCAAGTTGTTTCTTTAGTGCTGTCTCAAAACATTTATTTTTCTCAGTGTAAAACTTGTACCTTTTAATGATCCAGCTCTAAAAAATATAGTGAAGAGCACTTAATTTAACTATCTAATGTCAGCTGATATAGCTGACATATATACAGTTATACAGAATAATATCATTTTAGGAATATATAACAGGGAAATGCTGATTGAGTGTTCCCTGCGCATGTGTGAAATGAACACGTTGTGCTTTCTGCTCCCGACTTGGTGGCCAGTGATGAAATACAGCTCCATCTCACCCAAAATGTCAGTGTACTTGATGCAATACGCTGAGATTCTGGAGGGTTATTATATCTGTTATTTTTCACTTACTGTGCACCATTGTTCTGTGCAGGTGTCTGTCCAAGGCTCTCAGTCCACTCCCCTGAACCTGGCGGTGAGCTGGAGGTGTGACCCCACCAGCACTGACCTGAGGATAGACTACAAGTACAACGGCGAGGCCATGTCCACGCCCACAGCGCTGCACAACGTCCAGTTTCTCGTGCCCGTGGATGGCGGGGTCTCCAAACTCCAGGCCGTGTTGCCTCCTGCTGCGTGGTGAGGACCGTTTCTCATCCAACTTGTAGGAAATCTGGCTGGGGCGGCTGTGCGTAGTTTTTTGAATAAATCTCTTGAACGTCACTTGTGTCCCGCAGGAACACAGAGCAACAGCGGATCCTTTGGAAGATCCCAGATATCTCACACAAATCAGAAAACGGAGGTAATGAGGTCCTTATAAACGGTTATCAAAGTAATCCCGCCTTTGTGCCTGAGCCATTCCTGATCAAATTAAAAATGGAACCAGGCTGTGTGCGCGCCCTCTGAGGAGAAGTCGGGCCTAGATACTTGTTTAATTGATCCATTAGAAGACGGCAAAGATGCTAATCAGATACAGCTCAGCCATATCCCTATTTGAAAGTTCTGCATTTTCAGGTGTGGGCTCGCTGTTGGCGCGCTTCCAGCTGACGGAGGGTCCCAGTAAGCCCGCTCCCCTGGCCGTGCAGTTCACCAGTGAAGGCAGCACTCTGTCGGGCTGCGACATCGAGCTGGCCGGCCCGGGCTACCGCTTCTCCCTCATCAAGAAGAGGTTTGCTGCAGGTCAGTGAGGCTTTTACTAATGCGCCACTTGGCTGGGAACGGTTTAGTTACAGCATATAACCTTGAATGTTCCACCATTGAGTCTCAAAAAGATGCCAGTGCCAGTGAGGTCTTACTGTTGTCGATTCTTCTTACAGGAAAGTACATGGCTGACAACTGAAGGCTACTGTCGAGCCGAGAACTGGGGCTGGACGCCGGCGAACGGATCCGAGCTCCGCAGTCTGCCAGCAGTATTATCAAACCACCGTCGCATCGTAGACCCGTTCCTTTTCTTTGGTCACATCCCCCATCGTATTTGAACTCATCCAACGCATCAATGGGCTCTTCCTTCCTCTTCCGGAGTCTGTGCCTCTCGTCTCCATCTGCTGGTCAAAACGTGGTAGTGCCTGTAGGAGTCTCACTGCAGCTGCCTGGCTCCAAAACATTCCCACGAATCGACAGTCGGTCTCTGATAAATGTTTAGAACGCAGGACCAGATTTGGAATCAAAACTCACTTGCACATTCAAAAAGTAAAAGAGTCGCGCTGATAATCCATGCGTGAGGTTTTAAGTTCGGTGGCCTTTTCCAACAGTAAATACGCCTGGAGTGTAGGTTAGGGTCTCTAGAGTCTGGTACTACAGGGTCACTCATTGCTGCATAGTTGACTTCAAACACATTAAGTTACTGCATGTATTACAGTTGGGCAGCTGCAATGATCAGCACTGAATCCTGCAGAGATCAGAGCTGCTTTCCTTCAGAACAAACATTGTACAAAGTGTCATTTGAATCACTACTGTAGGTATAGTATGTAAAGGGTTTGATGTTCCTCGTAATGTCCCATAGCCTCCTGTTGTTCCCATGACAACAGCGTTAGCCTCCAGAGAACATGACCGCATCTATTTTTATTTATTGACAATGAAGACTTGTTGTATAAACGTGTTTGTGTATATGTATAGAGTTTGAGCGGTATCACAAGTCCCTTAAAGTATAAATATTTGAACTTTTTGTTATCTGTGTAGTTGGTAACCTGTGTACAGTATAAGGTATAATTTTTGAATTTATTTCAGATATAATTTTTTAACTCAAGTGCAACAGAAGATTTGAGCTATATATGGGGCGGGCGGGGGGTAATTTAAAATGAGAATATCTTTCTGGATGCTGTGTTAATGCTTTGTGAAAGCAGTGTTACTGTAGAGTTAGCTATATTCCATGGACAATGTCCATGTGTTTCTCATACAGCTGTGATGAAGTGTGGTGACCGTGCGACCACTGGAGCGTATAGTTTGTTACTAAAACCAGCTTTTTATTTTATTCAAATGACAAAGCTGTACATTTGTCTATTTATTGTACTTTATGTAGGTCACCTCATGCTTCTGAGCAAAGTCAGGCCTGATACTGTTCACCTCAGTGAGGCGTAATGGACTAAAGATGTCCTGTCATGGCTCTTCTTACTGGTCATTCAAGCGTCTTCCGCCCAAGCTTGTCTCTACTGACCAATCATAACTATTAAATACAAAAATGGGCGGACATCAAGCGTCTTTATTGGTTGTAAGTTGCCTTGTTTTCTGCATTCATATAACTCTTCCCTGTGCTCCTTCCATCTTCACTCACCTGTCTCTCGAACACACCACTCGTAGTGAGTCATTTGGGGCCTCACTGATTTGAGCAGAATCCTGGCCTTACTGTCTTCATCCAACCAGCGCTTGTGTTTCATATTGGTCTCTGTGAGATGACATGAGTTGAATGCAAAGTGAACCAGAAGTCTTTTGTTTTGTATTTGACATTTTACGTGTGCTCCCGGGACGAGTCAGTCCTCTGTTGTTTAGCAGAATAAGCTGAATATTTTTAAACGCCTACAAAATAAAACGTTCGACTATTTATTGTGAAAACACTGTGCAAATGATTTTCAACTCCTTGAACACTTTGACCGTCAACCAGATGAACAAAATTAAAACAAAAAACTGTGTTAACTCCCTGGACACAATCAACCACTTTAGCCCCATTTGTCCCAATTGGCTTTACACAAAGATGTCTAATCAAAAACAGGAGCTTTGAGAACCATTTGCTGTGATGTGAGCGGTTGCTTCACGCACAACACTTGGCGCAGCGTTGTCTACAGCCGACATGCCCTCCACCATGCGACCCGTCTACGCACCTTTGGACTTCTGGCCGTCTCTGGCTGGTGGTTGTAACATGGAGCATCTCGGTTCTAGGCAGTGCTGCTGTTGACGCCATGGACCGGTTATTTTTTCCACTGAATGATTACAGATGTTTAAGTCTATGCAGAACAGAGCAGGCAGTGTTGTGTGTCCGTGTGCGTTTGGTTCTGTACACACATGCAGTCCATTTGTAAAGTACCTAACAATGCTAAGACCAACTTGGAAAATTAGTTTGCTTCTTTCCAAAAACCAATAAAGGTGATACATGTACAGTGTGGCTCTGGACTGGCTCTTTTGTTAAGCTGCTTGACATAAATACTGTAGAAAAACAAATGTTTTTACCTAAACCAATGAAATATTTTACACTCTTGTGCAGGACATGTCCAAAAAGGAAAAGAAAAGGAAAAGCAGGAAGCTGTCTTCATCTTCAAGTGAGGATGACGATACTATGGATAGTATGAAAGTGGCTCTAAATTTTCTAAATTACTAGCCTGGAAACTTAGAAAGCAACAAGCGGAGAGAGCAGTTTGTCAAAGACAATGAAACAAATACAATCGAAATTAAACAAAATAAAATACAATCGACCTTTGAATCTTTTTATAAAAAAATGTTTTCTAGGGTGCAATTAAGAGGCTATAAAAATAACAAGTCACCAGGAAGTGATGGCTTCAACTCAGAGTGGTATGAAGCTTTTAGAGAGGAGCATACCCCCCTACTCTAAACCACCTTTAATTGGGCACTCAAAAATACCCGGATTCCTCCAAGCTGGAAAGAAGCTATCATATCACTAATACCTAAAGAAGCAAAGGATAGACTTGAATGTGGGTCATATAGGCCTATCTCAATCCTCAATGTTGATTATCGTATTTACACCTCAATAATGTCTAAAAGAATGGAAAATATCCTACCAAATCTCATAAATAATGACCAAACAGGATTTATAAACAAACGACAAACTCAGGACAACATTAGACGAACCCTACATATAATGAATCATATACAAAAATGCAATGAGAAAGCAATGATTATTAGTTTAGACGCCGAAAAGGCATTCGATTCAGTTAGTTGGTTTTATTTATTCAAGGTGTTGAAAAAATTTGGTAATAAATAACATCAAGGCTCTTTATGACAACCCAACGTCGAGAATAAGGATAAATGTATATCTAACAGACCCACAGACACTGGAAAGAGGAGTAAAGCAGGGCTGTGCCTGGTCCCCTCTGCTCTTTGCTCTGTATTTGGAGCCGATGGCTCAATATATTAGACAATCGAAAATGATCAGTGGCATCACGATTAACAAAGTGGAACATAAAATTGCGTGCTACGCAGATAATATAATTCTATTTTTGACCAAACCTGAAATATCAGTACCGGAACTGATGCAGTTCCTTGATAGTATGGGCCCAATGTCTGGTTACAAATTAAATATTGGAAAAACGGAAAAAAAAAACTCTCTTACTGGCAACCTCCTAATCATTTTAAGAAGAAATATCGATTTAAATGGCATACAGACTCTCTGAAATATTTAGGTGTAACACTCCATAAAGACTTATCGAAAATGTTGGAGAAAAATTTTAACCACCTTTACTCAAATATAAAAAAAAGATCTTGAAAAGTGGAATCTTAGTTTAACGGTGAGGATTGAAACCATAATGATGAACGTTTTACCCAGATTTCTTTCTTCCAGTTTACATCCCAAATCACTTATTTGCTGAATGAGACAAAGCAATTTCCAGATTCATCTGGAAAGGACAGAAGCCTCGTATCCGTTATAAAACAATGCAGTTGTCAAAAGAGAGAGGGGGCTGGGGACTTCCTTGTCTTAAAAATTACTTTATTTCAGCCCAAGTTCGTACACTACTCTATTGGTGTGGTCCAGAATACGTTGCTAAATGGAAGGATATAGAATGCAATATGCTTTCGGATGTCCCTTTACAGGCCATAGCAGATATGAAACGACTTGAATCAACTGACAATTTTGGGAATATATGGCTCGACTCTCTATTTACAGTTTGGAAAGAACTGTTGAAAACATACCATTTGCAGACTGATATTAAAATGCTGAGTTGGCTGGCGTATGATCAAAACTCAATAATTGTGGGATGGATTGATTGGGATTAGTTAATGTTAACAAAATATCATATGCATAAAGACATTAGAGGATATCATTTCAAAGCTAATCTTTATGCAGATGATATTTTGTTAACATTAACTAATCCCAATCAATCCATCCCACAATTATTGACTTTATTAGAACTATTTGGCAAAAATTCAGGATATAAAATTAACTGCAATAAGAGCGAAGCAATCCCACAAAATCAGTATATATTCCCATCCCATCTAGGAGCTGCACCTTTTGTTTGGAGGTCACAAGGAATGAGGAATCTTGGTATAACTATTAAATCACCAATCTGCATCTACATACTCAAGACTATTAAAGAAGATATTAGGAGATGGACTGCCCTGCATTTGTCTTTGTGGGGAAGGGCCGAGGTAATAAAAATGAACTTATTACCCCGGTTTACTTTTCCAATATCTGCCATCCCACTTAAAGTCCCTCAAAAATGGTTTAAGGAAATAGACACACTTTTTACACAGTTCCTTTGTAATGGAAAAAACCCAGAATCAATCTTAAAAAACTTACTATGCCCAAGGGAAAATGTGGGCATATACCTAGCATATACATGTATTATTTAGCATTCAACGCAAGATATCGTCTGACACGGGGTTACAATGAAAAAAATCATTTTACACCTGGGAGCTGGGAGGGATTAGAGAAAAGTGTTTTATACGAACACAATGCAACAACTTCTTTTACATCTCTATGGTACAACCCCAAATACCAAGCTAAGAACAAAAACAATTAATTAAATGTTTTTGTGAAATTACAAAAGCTATACAAAAGCAATTAAAAACAACTGGTATATGATTACCATCATGTCCAATATCAAATAATTATTTAATAACTGTTGGTGGTCACACACTCCATAGCGCTTTTTTGTCAGAGGATGTCAACCGGATGGATCAACTGGTAAAGGATGGACAAATCAGTCTTAAAATCTTGATATAACCTGAAAGAGTCGAAGCTATTCCGACACCTTCAGTTAAAATCAATCATGAAAAGTTATCTGACAAAAGGAATCACACCTGCTTCAAAAAATATTCTAGAAGAAAAATTCAAAACCGCTGTCAATAAACGAGAGACAGTCTCTGTTATATACAAGTTGCTGATCCAGTCACTTCCTGACAGCACCACATCCACAAAACTGCAATGGGAGAAAGACATTGGCTCTCCATTAACTGTTGAACAATGGGACACAATTTAAAAAAAATCCAGCTGCGTTTCAAAATGTGTACATTATAAAATTATCCAAATGAAAATTATTCACAGAACGTATGTTACCCCCGTAACTTTGAAAAAAATGAATTTAAATATCTGGTATTTGTGCTGGCATGGATGTGGCCGGATCACCTGCTGTGGGCTTGTCCTAATGTAAGAAAAGTCTGGGCGGCCGTAACTGCTTTTATGCAAGATCTTTTGAATGTAGAAACACCCAATCAATTTGATGTTTGTGTCCTCGGAAATACGATTGGCACCAGGTCTAAAACTACACAGAGGATTGCAGCTTTAGGGTTCATGTCAGTAAAAAGAATCCTACTTAAAAACTGGAAAGTACGTAAAGTAGACTGTTTTGACCTACATGGGTGAAAGACTTTATGAACTTATATTATCGATGGAGAATGTAACAGCGCTCCTTTGCGATCCCGGCAAAAGCCAAACAAATGAAGTGACACTACAAGAAGTGAAGAATGAACTACGGAAGAAACTGATGAACTAAAGGAAATAGACTGCTCTTAATATACTGTATAAAAGCAGTTTGTTGTTTTCTGTTTTGTTTTGTCTTGAAATGAAATGGACAAGCTTTGTTGTAATAATTGTACAAGGAAAAAGAAGGAAGAAAAAAAAAGTGGGTTTTACATTTAAAACTCAATCGTTTCAACAAAAAATGTAATAATTAGAAGACAGGAAAAGAACTGGCCAGTAAAAAAAAACAAAAAAACATCAATGTCAGGCCCTGAGTAAACAGCGTGGAAACTATTCAAGCACCATTAAGTCAATGCTTCTCAAACTGTGTTACTCAATATGATGACTATCACCCAAGAATAAAAAAAAAGATAAATAAACGGTGATGGTGACAACAATAATAACACCAGAATAAGATTTGTTGTCACTTAAAAACAAACATGTAGAAGTATTAAAAAGCTAAATGCAGTATTGGGTGATTGTTTGAGGAGCAGTGTCTGCGTGTGTTGGTGTGTGAGTGAGAATGTGAATGGAAACCTGCTGTAAAGCGTTATGAGTGCCTAATGTTGGTGGAAAAAAGCTCTGTAAGTTCAGACCATTTGCCGTATCTTGAGCATGTTTTTTTTTTCTTTTAAAATTATTTTTTCTGAACTGTACCACAACCCTCCCTCCCCCAATTCTTTCTCTTTTTTTTCTTTTTTTTTTTTCTTGGTTGTTTGTTTTGTTTTGTCTTGTTTTGTATTCTCTCACCTATGGTCATGAGATTTGGGTCATGACCGAAAGGACAAGATCGCGAATACAAGCGGCCGAAATGAGTTTCCTTCGCAGGGTGGCTGGGCGCACCCTTCGAGATCGGGTGAGGAGCTCGGTTACCCGGGAGGAGCTCGGAGTAGAGTCGCTGCTCCTTCGCGTCGAAAGGAGCCAACTGAGGTGGCTCGGGCATCTGTTCCGGATGCCTCCTGGTCGCCTCCCACGGGAGGTGTTCCAGGCATGTCCTGGTGGGACAAGGCCTCGTGGAAGACCCAGGACACGCTGGTGGGACTATGTCTCCGAGCTGGCCTGGTGTCGCCTCGGGGTCAGAACAGCTGGAGGAGGTGTGTGTGGATCGGGAAGTTTGGGCATCTCTGTTGAGACTGCTGGATGGATGGATGTATGTTTTGTATTTTTGCATTGTGACTTTTGTGTGTGTCATGTATTTTTTTTTGTTTCTGTCATGTCTGCAAAATAAACATAAATTAAAAAAAAAAAAGAAGAAGAATTGTTTTACCCTTTTTCCGATTTGCGCAACAACAAATCCTTCCAGGATATGATTAGCATAATGATTAGCATAATGGCTAATCCTTGCGTGACAATCACAACAGTTCGCCATCATTTAAGCAAGAACATTTATTAAGACCTCATTTGATAAAGTCCAAGATACTACATCCTGAACACCACAAGAGGCTACAGACGTACATTTATAGGAGGCGTAGCTCCAGTAAACATGTTCCTGGACACCCATGAAGTTGTATCCAAACACATACAAAACCCCAAATCCCTCAAAACACTTGGTCAAAAAATAATGACAGAAAAGTAGGTGTGGCACAGTATGCTACATTGTGTGTGCGTGTGGTTGTTAGGACGGTCCTCAGCAGAGCAGGGACAGGTCGCTCTTCCTGCAGCCCATAGTGCAGCACACGGAGGTCAGGATGCTGTTCATGTCCCGCCGGCGCCTCAGCTCCGCCCCGGGACCCCAGATCACCAGGCTCTCCGCACTTTGGGACTCTCCTGTGGGGGAAACGGGCAGCAAAAACACCGTCAGGGGGGAATTGTGAGGACTAACTATTCCCAAAGCCCCCATATCGGCTCGAAGTCCCAAATTTGAGTTACTCACGCCATTCAAAAGATGAGCGGACGACTTTAAATGACACATAAAATAACAATTAGTATTTAGAAAAGACTGTAAATATAAAAGGTGGATATCACAGATGCATATAAAGATCTACACTTCTTTAATGTATGATTATAACTTGAGTTAACCTTTGAACCCCCACCTGAACGGAGCACATTTTTCTGCAGTTTGGCTTCACCCAAATCTAAAAGCTTACAAAAAAGCATCAAAATAGCGACAAAAACAACCACAAAAAAGTGACAACAAAAGAGCAATAAAAAAAGTGCCGGCAAAGCGACAAAAAAGTGACAAAAACGGAGACGAAAACAGGCCAAAAAAAGCAATGAAAAGGCAAGAAAAACCCACAAAAGCGTGACGAAAACACAACAAAAAGTGTGAAAGAATCTAAAACTTGACCAAAAAGAGACAAAAAAGAGTAGACGAAAACACAACAAAAACACATAAAAAATGTGACAATAACAAGGCGACAACAAAGTTCCGATCACTTTTGTAAGTCTTAGCTTTCAAATGAGACATTACGCTGTTGCTTCTCCAGTCGAGAAAATGCGCTTGGTTGAGGTTCAGTCCTGATTTTCCTATTGAGCTCAATTTTACCCTTGATTTTGTCCCGTCCTTTGTCTTATGTTGACACTTATATTTTGCTTAAATTGAATGGGATTGCCTGTGTTACTGTGAGGCATGATACAAGTTGTCTGTATGTTTTGGTCTTTGTCTCCCTCCTGTGTTTCTCTTTTGCCTTTTCCAGACATGACTCTTGTCCCGTCCACACATGGGCTCACACTTTGGCCCACTTAAATCAAGGTTAATGGTAAACTATTCTCCTTCTTCTCTGCTTTGGGATCCGAATCCACATCATATCTGTGGCTGAAACAAAACAGTTCTCACAATATTCAAGGCTGTCACATCCTGCAGCTCTAACGCAGCCCCTTGTGTCTAATTCTGGCTGGTGATGATCTCTTTGGACATCAGTGGTGCACATTAAGGCAGGGCCATTTGTCTTGCACATGTGCCACTGCTCTAAGTAATGATTGTACCTGAACACACTAACATGGTTTGTCCCGTAGGAGGGAGGGGGAGAGAGAGAGCAGACGTCGCAAATGAGCATCAGTCTCCACACGGGCTGTCGGTCTGGAGTAAGGACAGTATATCGGCCACCATGGAATCTGATTATGATGACACTGCTGCTCATAATGTTTCTAAATAAGAGTTAGGGGGAAAAAAACTGTTAATTCAATTGATTTATTGTTTGGAATATGTGTTTCTTGTTCCTAATTGAACCCCCTAAAACTACTACAACGGTACACATGTTACACTTACTACACTACTTAGCCTGAATTGTCGAATGGATTTTAGTTTAATTAAAAACATTTTTATAAATATACAGGGTGTTCGTCATGTAATTAGAATATCATGAAAAAGTGCATTTACTTCTGTTATTCAAGTTAAAATGTGAAACTAACAAATAATATTGACTCATTACATGCAAAGTGACATTTGTCAAGCCTTGTTATAATTTTGATGATTATGTTTTACAGTCCATTTTTTAAATATATATAATCTGAAAGGAACAGACGTCTTTAACAAACCCAGGTTCAATTCTAAAGCAATGGAACGAACTGTTTCAGTGACAGGAATCAGTTTATGGAATAAACTCCAGAAAGAAGTTAAATACAGTTAAAATACACATAAAAGCTACAATGTTAAAAAAGTATGAAGTACTTGGACGTGACTAATGTGGGATATTTGATTTGAACAAACATGAAAACGACGGTTTGTTTCTTATTGACCATTTGTAAACATTCAAGAATAAGAAGGTTCTGTATTTTAAAACTGAATATAAAATACAAAAACATCTGTTAATACTGTAAATATATATATATATATATATATATATATATATATATATATATATATATATATATATACATAAGACTGTAAATATATATATGTAGACATAAATACATACCATTTTCCAAAGGACAACAGTGTGAAGTGTAAAGTGTGAAGTAACAAAAGGGGCAGATATTATAAGACTTGTTCTTCTCCTCTGCTCCGTTTCATTCATACTGTGTTGGCGGTTTTATTGTGATTGCATAACATCACTTTTGAATGAAATAAATAAATAAATAAAATGAAAAAAATGAAATGAATATTCTGATTTTCTGAGATTTTTTCCTTGTTTTTTTTTTTTTTTTACAAGCTGAGCCATAATAACCAAAATGATAACAAATAAAGGCTATACATATCTCACTTTGCATGTAATGAGTCTATATCGTATAGTTTCCCAGTTTAAGTTGAATAACAGAAGTAAATACACTTTCTCATGATATTATAGTTACATGATGGGCACCTGTATGTATTGTAGACTATCTGAAAGTTATTTTGTTTTAACATGAGACATTTGGAAATGACAAGAAACAAAAAAAAGCTATTAAATATATACAAGAACACATCAAATATAGAAAATCCTTAAGTTTCTCACGGGATAAGCGTCATAATGAAGAATATAAGCTTTCATTTCTTTCATTCTAAACAGAACCCCCTTTCCTGAGTGTCAAAGCAAATGGCCACACATGTCTTTACTCAACAATCACACTCATAAAAAACGAAAAGATGTCCCCTCACCATCCACGTCCTCTGCGTCGACGTGCGCCCGCCTCCAGCGCGAGCCCCCGCAGGTGTAGACCACGGCCCGCAGGAACTCTCTGCCGCACAGCTTCACCGCCTTCACCTCTGAGCGCACCTCCACAGAGCAGAGGGCCACGGCCAGGAGCAGCGCAGGCAGCAGGGTGGACACACGCATCGCGGACGCTGGGGGGGAAGGTCTTCTCAGGCAGAGCGGCCCACGGGACTCTTTATATAGTCCTAACATCAAGGCCTGTCCTCATCAGAGCGGGGCTGTCTCCTCCCCCTCAGCGTGGCCCTCCCGTCACGCAGCACACCACTCCAAGATCAACTCCACAGGAAATGGCTGCTGATCTGCAATTTTTAAAGTATGACAAAACGTACAAGATTGCCCCCCCCATCTTAGTTGGTTTTATAAAGGTGCTCCGTCAATACAAAACATGCACAATAGGTTCATCTTCAGTTCAGTTTGTTTTAGTCACACAAAATTCAGTTAATGTGAGACAACAACAGGCGGAAGCAGAGGGCTCGTGCATGCATAAGTATATGTACAGCAAATATCAGTTACCTTACGTCAGGGGTGTCCAAAGTGCGGCCCGGGGGGCAAATGCGGCCCTCAGACCAATTTATGGTGGCCCTCTGCCTTCTTGCACATCATCAGAGACAGTCCTTTTTATTTGAAATGTAATAATTCTACACAATTCTAACCAAACAACTAACCTTGTACTGTGAGACAGAGCTGGCATGAAGGTTTTGAGCATAAATAAAGGTGTGGGGCGCAATTTAAACCTCTGCTAGTCAAAGGTTTTGCAGTACTAACCACCGATCTATGGCCCTTCACCCTGTGTACGCTTCAGTATGCGGCCCCCCATGAAAAAAGTTTGGACACCCCTGCCTTACGTTAATTACATGACTTTTGTGAAGAGAACAAATACATTTGTTTTCACATCTCTCGAAAATAAACTGGGAGAGTATATATTTTTTTGGTCTTTTTGGCTCAATGCACTTACAAAGGTATCTTGAATCATATTTAGTATGCGGATGCTTTCATGTGTTTTTGTTTCTGTTTTTCCCCCATTAAAAACTGTCATTAGATTTTGCATGAATGATATTTTCTAGCGACAGGCGTCTAAACGAGCAGCAACCTCGCTCTCTCTTGTCTCTTGGTACAGCAGCGTTTTTGGCCTTTTCTCCTTTCCTTTCTACTGTTTTTGTAGTTTCTGTTCTCCACATTGTTTTACTGGATACTTTTGTACATCTTTGCTATGTTTTTGAGAGGTTCAATGGATCTTTTTACTTCAGAGAGTCTGTACTAGCCATACTAGCCGTACTGAAACACTGAAGAGGCACCAAGAGCCCTCCACACCTGCAGCACAGTGGATGCGTCACACGATGGGTTACAGGAAACAAAAAAGGGACAAACGAGAAGAAGATGGTGAAAGACTGTTGTGGAGCGGAGGGAGCTGCGCAGGAGGAAGATTAAGGAGAAGGTGGAGGAGCTGAGCCGTGCAGAACACCACGCTCTGAAACAGGGACAAACCCAGGAGGCGCAGAGGATCAGAGGAGGACAGAAGGCAGCCAGCCGGGTTTCCTCCAGGTGTTACAGTTTCCCCTCCTACAGTTTCAACCTCACCAGCAAAAACATGCTAGTGAGGTTGATCCACAATGACGGTGGTTCAGCCGCAGCGGCTCAGGACTAACCTAACACCTGAATGCAAGTTCCTTGTACAATTGTACAATGAGTCAATACAACTTTAACTGATAACCCTCGTTCAAGATCTGGAGATGGTTCCACTACTCCAGGCATGTTGCCCCTTTGGTATATGCAATTACTGTTTGGTACATGTGAAATTACAGGAAATAATGAGTATTTCCTTCCAGAAAGTTTTGTGAAGAAATGTGGGTTGTGGTTGTGCTTTGTGGTTTTGGTATTGATGTCCTCAAGAAATATTATACATTTTGTGATTGTGAGAGACAGACTTGAAATCCACTTTGGCAACCACAAAGTTTCTTAAATCAGTACGTCCACCTTTGTACAATTCGTTTCATTTCAAGGAAACCCCAAACTTCCCCCATGAAATGTTTATAAGATAATGTAATATTGCCTGGTAGCACTGAATACACAGACATTACTCCTTACTGTGTGCTTCCGCTCATCCCACCTTTCTCATTTTCTTGTAAAACCCACCATCGCACTCGCACTACTGCATGGATAATAAAAGTGCTGCCAGGTCCTGCCCCCGGTACACGTGTTTACCACCGCTGATGGCCCATTGACTTTCACTTTTACAGCCCGAGTCAATGTTGACCCTCTAAAACTGCGCTCATTACAGATGTGCTGATGGCGTGAGGAGATACTACACCTCTCATGTATGTACGCTATGAAATTGTAATGTCCGGGTGAAAATGTTTGCTTTGACCAAAACAGCCTGTGACTCTGTGGGTGCTTCCCCCGCTTTCTGACACAACTGTTAAAATTAACAAAGCTTAAAAAACATGTGGAACTACAAAATGAGTCACAAGAGTCTGCCATTTTCAGAGACAAAATATGGACTCATTCAACATTCGTCATCGAGCTGCGAGGTGATAATCTACCACAGACATCATATCGACATTTTGGGCCTATATCTTTATGTATGATAGTTTACCTCTAATGCATGTCTTTAATACTATGGTCCCTGGGTTGGGTTTTACGTTTATCAAGTGGCATCAGCAGAAGGCCGTTCATTCACTTATCCAACAGCAAATGACGCACTAAGATATTACCTTGGCCCCTGATTCTGTGCTTCCTGCATTTACGACTAACACATGATCATTTCATTTGTGAAGCTTCTGTCACTGTTAAGAAACTCTAGAAGGTTGTATTGTACATTGTGTCATAGTCAAGACCAAGAGATTATCAAAACGAAGAACATTAATGGGGAAAAAGATGAGGTGATGAATAGAGATGACTCCACACGTCATACCTCTTTAGTACTCACTTTAATATACATCGTCTTACGCCTTTCACACAATGCACTGCATGGAGCTTAGATTCCCAAATGTTCAGAAGGTCGTTTTTCTCTCCTCATTTTGGTGTTGTCTGTAAAGGAAAAGCACAGATTCAAAGGACATTGATATATGCAGATGGCTAAGGATACTGTATGGGCGGGCTTTTTGGAGTGCCATTTTATTTTGCATTATTTTGCTCAAACTTTTACAAATTCTAGTGTGTAACACAGCTGATCACTGTGCTTTCCCAGAGATTTTCTAAGAGAATTGACAATATTTTTGGTATTCAGGATTAATAGATGTACAGATATTCTGGGGGCCAGAGGATACAGATTGAAGTAAGTAATGAGTACGACTCCCAGTTATGAGTTTGCTGAACGTCTATCTTTCACATCTTTGAACAGGATGTTACACCGTGTTGCAAATTATTATACAAATTGATGTATTTCAGTGTCAAAAAGGTACAAAAAAAAGTGTTTCAGTTAAACTCATGATGGCATTGTGTCTTAGGGCTCTTTGAATCACTGACAGCGATCTCAGGGATGATTAGTTGCCCTGTTAAGGGAAAAACTACTGAACACGAACGTTCAGTTCTTGTTCAGTAACTGAACGTTCTTGTTTGTGTTATAGTGTAATAGTTAGAATGTAGAATGCATAATCGTCGTACTGTTAAGAGATTTGTGGCTGATTCAGAGCACACACGGGCTTGTGCAGATAAAGGCACAATAAGGACGGTTTCAGCCAGACAAATACTTCAGATGAATAGAACAGCTGCTATAAAGCAGCAGACAGGTATTTGAAGCTGTTGGTGCCTCTGGACTTTCCCAAACATCAAGGTGTTGGACCCTGCAGAGGCTGCAGTTGTGCATAAACTGTCATAAACTGTTCATTGAATGCTCATGAACATAGATGCCTGCAGTGGGTCAGAAATAAATGAAGACTCATTTTCAAACAGTCTTGTTCACTGATGGATGGAGTAGTGGATGGTTGGTGAATGGCCATAATGTTCCAACAAGGCTGTGACGTCAGTAAGGAGGTGGAGGAGTCATGTTTTAGGCCAGAATCATGGTGAGAGAGCTGGTCGGCCCCTTTAGGCCCCTTGAAAGTGTGAAATGATTTCTGAAAAATATGTGGAGTTTCTGACTGACCACTTTTTCTTCTATGGTACAAAAAGAATAAGTGTGTTTTCCTGAACAAAATCATCTTCATGCATGACAAGTAATGCACCATGTCCTGCTGTACATCCTGCAAAGAAATCCAAGCAGAAACTCTCCAAAAACGTTTAAACTTATCACTGGGAGGTTTTTCACATTGAAATGATCCTCTAACAGTTAAAGACTTGAAAATTATGCTGACTCTTATTTAAGTTGACAGTTTAGAAAATCAGAGAAAAATGTCATTTGCATAATAATTTGGAACGCGGTGTATACACTGACCTGTTTGATTCATTTAATTTAGTTTAAAAAATATTTGTTGAAACTGACTTTTTATTTTATAGATATAGTGCTATTTTCTGTAAATCCTCTTTCAGTTGAACACAGTGAAGCACAAGGTCAATAGTAATTGTGTTGCATGGTGTAAAAAGGCTAAATATAGTTTAATGTGCATTTTCCAGAGACCTCTGATGATGTTAATCCAGCAGAGTCCCGGAGTGTGTGTTAAGATAAGGTTTGGCTGAGGGGCATTTCTTTAAGAATTGATATCTCTGGACAATTTTACCTGAAAATGGGCTGCTGCTGCTGTGTGAGCTTGACCTCCATTTGGGACCTGCACAGTCAGATGTCCTCCTGCAAGACAAGAGCAGGGCAGTGTGTCATCTGTGCCGTGTCAAACAACCAAAGTGTCATGTTATTGACCTTTTCGGGGAATAATGGTTTGAAATGGATGACATTTGTTGTTATAAAAGCCAGAAAGAGCACATTACCACAAGCTGAAGTTCAATATAATGTCAACATAACACATGATAGCGAACTCATGAGATCTATAAAAAGGATCAATATGGAGATGGCTTTGCCAACCCATACTTTATGACAGGTAATAAAGTTGAAATATACTTACCTTTTTTAATCAGGGGATATCCAGTGGGAGGATAAAGTGAGAACACAGACAATGACCCAAAGCACAAAAGCAAATCAACTTCAGAATGGTTTCAGAAGAAACCGTTCTGGAACGGCCTAGTTTAAGTTCTGACCTAAACCTGATTGAGATTCTGTGGCATGACCTCAAGAAAACCATTCACACCAGACATCCCAGGAAAGAGGAATGGTCCAAGATTCATCCTGATCGTTTTGCACGTCTAATCTGCAACTACAGGAAACGTCTGGACGAAGTTATCGCTGCCAAAGGAGGGTCAACCAGCTTTTGAATGCAAGGGTGTACTTACTTACACCGCGCTTTCCTGTGAATGTTTACATGATGTGGCCAATAAAAATATGATCAAATGTGTTTGGGTGGTATTAGTTTAAGCAGACATTGTTTACTCACTCTTATGATTTCAATAAAGATCAGACCACATTTTATGAGTAATTTAGGCAGAAATGTCAGACATTCCAAACGGTGTACTCACTTTTCTCACGCTGTATAAACAGCATGAAAACAAGTAGCTTCATCGCCATCCTGTGGTGACCCCTTGCATTGCAGTCCCCATTTCTTCGCAAAGTAAATGTCTGTAAATTGTAAATTGCATTATACTTTATACAATTAAAATTGTAGAGAGACATTGATGTTCAGACAGTAGTGAAAACTGCATTTCTGATCTGGCAACACACATCGGAGCGGACAGAGTGCGCATGCGCCGCGGTGCGGTCCGTCAGGTTTGTCCGCTCTCTGTTATGAACTTGTGCTGGTGTAAAATGTACTGGATTTACAATTAATCCCGTTCATAAAAGAAACACCACGGCTTCACTGTTCGACCGAGCGGTGAGCACTTTGAATATCTATTTTATCTGCGTTTGTGAAGAACCGCCATTGTTGTTAGACCCCAAGGGCAGGAGGAAAACGTGCAAAATGTCCTGTATTCGTGGGATACGATGGTCAAGTAAAGACGTTTGCACTTCTGAATAATGGATTTCTCCTCCATTGGATAAGTGCATCATGGGACCTCTCTTATGATTGGATAAATAAGACGCCTTGTTGATAGTCTTGTTAAAAAAAAAAGGAAAAAGATCAGAATTTCTGGTTAACTTTAATAATAATAATTGACAAGTGAATCAATATCGCCTGGGAGATGATTGATCCTTTTAATAAAGCATCCTGTGTGTTTCATTGCACCAAAACTTCTCAAGCTCTGAATTCTCATTTTTCTGCTAATCTTCTCTTGTCTTCAGTCGTGGATCCACCATGGAGCCGGTCCTGCACTCGTTCTGGTCCAGAGCGTGGCAGTGTCTCCCCAGGCCTCTGACTCTCACCCAAAGGAACAAACACCATGCCTCTGCCCACGGGAAACACCCCAGGGCCGTGCCGCTGGTGTCCCGCCTTTACCAGCCCTTTAACCTGCGGGACTTGGGGCCGGACAGCCGCCTGCAGGGGGAACAGACCTGCAGAAGTCAGAGGCTAATGCAGCAGGCAGGGCTCATCTACCCCTCCAACCCAGGCTGCTACTACTACCTCCCCGCCACTGTGCGCTCCATGGAGAAGCTGGTGAGGATGAGGCCTGAGAAAGAAACCTCGTGGGTCCATTGATAGTTAAAGGAATAGGCCACCGTTTTTACATACTGAGATATGTTCTTACCTTAGCTTAGACGAGTTCTTTAGGACCTGTCTGATCTTCACCCGTGCCTTCAGTCACGTAAACACAGCGCAGACGGCGTTAGCATTTAGCCTCTCCCTCTCTCCTCTATAGCTCCAAAACAGGTCAAGATAGAAGCTACCAAGCTCTTCCACGTTTTCCCTATTTAAATATGGTTACGTGAAGTGTTACACTACAAAGTATAATTACACAAAATTAAACAATGTGGATTTTCTAAGCGGATAAAAGGGGGAACTATATTGTAAGGCGTAACAATACCAGGAGTAGTTTGGCATCCGCACAGTAAAGTGAAGATAACTGTGCAGTAAAGTGCGCGGATTTCGAACTACTCCTGGTATTATTACGCCTTACAATATAGTTCCCCCTTTTATCCGCTTAGAAAATCCACATTGTTTAATTTTGTGTAATTATACTTTGTAGTGTAACACTTCACGTAACCATATTTAAATAGGGGAAACGTGGAAGAGCTTGGTAGCTTCTATCTTGACCTGTTTTGGAGCTATAGAGGAGAGAGGGAGAGGCTAAATGCTAACGCCGTCTGTGCTGTGTTTACGTGACTGAAGGCACGGGTGAAGATCAGACAGGTCCTAAAGAACTCGTCAAAGCTAAGGTAAGAACATATCTCAGTATGGAAAAACGGTGGCCTATTCCTTTAACGTTGAAATTCTTAGTTAAAATGGCTTGTCAGGAAAAGGATGTAAGCCTATTAAATCTGGACAATTTTGGCTGATTATGTGCAACAACAATGGCATTGAAAAGACACAGATGTGTGATCTTTATGTGTGATCCTTGGACTCTGACTAAAGATTAAAATGTTTATACTCACGTATATATCATGTAATGAGATATTTTTAGAATCAAAATAACATAATTCAGCATATTTTGACAGAGGGAAGGCTTTTATGATAGCATGATACTTTACAGAAAATACCTGAGCTGATATCACGCATTTTGAAAGACAAGGTGGCCAAATAATATTAACCATTAACTAATAGACTAACTAATGTCTCCATGTGCCCCACAGGTGCAAGTGATAGACCAGGAGATGCAGGGGATCGGTGGACAGAAGCTGGACATGCCCAGCCTGTGCTCTGCCGACCTGTGGAGGAGCAGTGAGCGCTGGGGGCTGATGGGGAAGGAGCTGTTTCGACTCAAAGACCGACACGGAGCGGACTACTGCCTGGGCCCCACACACGAGGAGGCAGTCACCACACTCGTGGCCCATCAGACCACACTGTCCTACAAGCAGCTCCCTCTGCTGCTCTATCAGGTACTGCAGGTTTCATGTTGAAATAAGCACAAATATTATTATTGTTGTTGACAATGCATGAACGGGGCAGTAAAGCTCAAGTGTTTGGCACAAGTATAGGATTTAAGTTATACTTTACTACTTTATTGATTTAATGATACAGTGGTGGGCAATGCCTACTGTTAAGTAGCATTACCACATTCTCTACAGTCCCATTTTCTTAAACAAACAGGACTCAAAATGCTTTGTTTTTGTTTGTTTAACCTTATAATTAGTGGTGAGACTCGATTAAAATTTTTAATCGAGTTAACTATTGCCTTTGGAATGAATTTATCACATTTAAGCATAATTTATCCCACTAAACCTTGTATAATTCATTAATCGTAATTAATGGAAAAAGTCCCGGCCTTACTTATAATATCCTTTTCTTTTAACCCTAGAAGGTAACTTATAAAAAACAGCATGACTTAGATCTATGTATTACTTCACTATTCCAAGGTTAGACAACAATAGAACAATTTGGATGCATTTCTTTAGACAAACAAGGAAGTAATAAATAAGTAAGTTACCACTTCCATGTTTAACATCCACAGGGTTCCTGCGCATCTTAAAATGTCTTGAATTTCATTTTGTAAATTTAAGGTCTTAAGACTCTAAATTTGGTTAAAAAAAAATGCATCATAGGTCTTAAATTTGAAGTAAGTGAATTTTGGACGACTGGTTGTTTATTCACAGGCGCCCTAGCTGAGGTTTCTGTTGTTTTACGCCCACTAATCACATATAATCATATATAATTTCATCGCAACATGCAAAGATCCAACATTTGTGCATTTGTAGTGTATATTTTTTACTATATTAAACTACAAATTTCAAAGGAAATTGAAAATCATCTGTGTTTTAACAGATAACCCGCAAATTCCGGGATGAGCCGAAGCCGAAGTTTGGTCTCCTGCGCGGGCGAGAGTTCTACATGAAGGACATGTACTCGTTCGACGTGAGTGAGGAAGCGGCCCATCAGACGTACGAGTCAGTGTGCGAGGCCTACACCAGGCTGTTCGCTCGCCTCGGCCTGCGCTGCGTTCAAGTACAGGCCGACACGGGAAACATCGGGGGCACCCTGTCTCACGAGTTCCAGCTCCCGGCAGACATCGGTGAAGACAGACTTTTAGTGTGTGGGACTTGCTCCTTCTCTGCTAACGTGGAGACTTTGCCGCCCGATCAAACGGACTGCCCCAAATGCGAAACGGGGACACTGGAAGAATCAAAGGGTATAGAGGTTGGCCACACTTTTTATCTTGGTAAAAAGTACTCTCACATATTCAATGCTGCATTCAGCAACACCCAAAACAAGCCTACTATTGCAGAGATGGGCTGCTACGGTCTCGGGGTCACTCGTATTCTTGCTGCCGCCGTTGAGGTCCTGTCTAAAGATGAGGAGATTCGCTGGCCGGACCTTCTCGCGCCCTACCAAGTGTGCGTCCTCCCGCCTAAGAAGGGCAGTAAAACGGGAGAGGCCTCAAACCTAGCGGAGGATATTGCCCACAGCCTTGGAAAAACTCTCCCTTGTCTGAAAGGGGAGGTTGTCCTGGATGACCGCACACACATGACCATCGGGAAAAGGCTGATGGATGCGAAAAGGCTGGGGTATCCGTATGTTGTTGTGGTAGGGCAGGGGGCGCTAGAGGAACCACCCATATTTGAGGTCATTTGTCAAAAAAGAGAGGAGACAATGTTTCTTGGAAAAGATGGACTGGTGGATCTTCTTCGGACTGTTGAAACTGTATGAATGATTTGGATCATGGGTATCATGTGGGAATGGGGAAATAAACAACAATGCTGATTGTAATACCTTTCTGTTTCTATGGAATTTTCTTCAGTTTTTAGGCAGGTGGGTGGGGTATTAAAGTGCAGTGAGTAAAAACACATACAAAGGCCGCATTTTCCCACACAGATTTATACATTGTCAAAAAACATGTAAACAGAAGGGACCAAAAATATCTACCCGGATGTAACATTCATAATTCAGATGCTTTGTTTAGTTGGAGAATTACCTGTGATACAAATGAATGCCTGGTCCAAGAAGGGCCGTGAAGCTGAAGACCCCACAAATTCTATCTTTTGGAAAGAACTGGCCTGGGCACACAGTTCTCTCCGAGAGTAGCCAGAGAAGGATTTGAGTCTGATATTACTTAAAAGGAAAAAAAGAAAATCTGAATGAAGTTATGTCGTAATTTACTGGTAACCTATACACATGTCTTAGAAATATACACATGGACGCAGTGTTAATTTCGTCGACAAAAATATTTTTGTCTTAATTTTAGTCCAAGTGTTATTTTTCCATCCATCCATCCATTTTCTTCCGCTTTATCCGGGGCCGGGTCGCGGGGGCAGCAGTCTCAGCAGAGATGCCCAAACTTCCCGATCCACACACACCTCCTCCAGCTGTTCTGGGGGGACCCCGAGGCGACACCAGGCCAGCTCGGAGACATAGTCCCACCACCGTGTCCTGGGTCTTCCACGAGGCCTTGTCCCACTAGGACATGCCTGGAACACCTCCCGCGGGAGGCGACCAGGAGGCATCCGGAACAGATGCCCAAGCCACCTCAGCTGGCTCCTTTCGACGTGAAGGAGCAGCGACTCTACTCCGAGCTCCTCCCGGGTAACTGAGCTCCTCACCCGATCTCGGAGGGTGCGCCCAGCCACCCTGCGAAGGAAACTCATTTCGGCCGCTTGTATTCGCGAGTGTTATTTTTGACGACTAAAATTGGACTAAAACTAAATTAAACGTTTTTCATGAGACTAAAACTGTGACTAAAATGACCAGATATTTTGGTCGACTAAAATAAGACTAAGTAAAAATGAAAGGGAGAGACTAAAATCATCCAAACTTCTATTGACAGTGTGAAAGAGCCTCAGATCATGTAAATTCTCTGCCAAAGGATCAGCTCTGAGCTTTGTTCATGTGGAGCAGCTCCATGAAGCAGAGGAACAAGATTAAATATGATTATAATGAGTATTATCAATGCAAAATCGACTAAATTCGGCTTAAATTTAGTCGACTAAATTTACTTGCAATTTTAGTCGACTAAAACTAGACTAAAATTGTAGATATTTTTTTTGACTAAAATTAGACTAAAATCAAATTACATTTTCGTCAAAAGACTAAGACTAAAACTAAATTAAAATATGTTGTCAAAATTAACACTGCATGGAAGTACTGCTCATGCACTTATTTAGGTATAATGTATTAAGTTCTGTATTTATCATGAAGAATTCCCATAGCCTCAATGTTCCACTTTAATTTGGCACATAATTCAACTATTTTCGCAGAGGAGAACCACAACATGGCAACCTAAGCACGGAACTGTTGTGTCTCGCTTTGTTTCCGCACGGACTTTAACGCCGCCCTCACAGCAGCTCACGTGTGTACGCAGCGCATCAAAACCAAAACACAAAACTGGACAGGTTTTTATTCGAGTTAACAAGATAAGTTCTTGCAACGAGGTTCAACAAACACTTACGTTTTCTTTGTAAGAACCAAAAAAAAGAAAAGAAAATGGCGGACGACAGCGATGAAGACTTTATGGACGCGTTTATGGACAAATTCAAGACTGAGAAGTATGATAATGCATTCAATGAGGAGAACTGGGAGGAGGTGAACTCAATATTATTTAATTTCACAGGAATATGTGGCTAATAGAAAAAGATGACATTTTTAAAAAGATCTCCAGAGACAATAGTGCAATATTCTACACCCTGACTTTAACACTGTCCTGTTTTCCAGGAGTTTGAGAGGATTCCCATGTTCATGTCTGAGGCTCCACCAGACGATTTTGACTCCCAGAAATACCCCGAACTCGCTACTCTGCAGGCGATTCTCCACGATGAAGACAGAACCCCACAAGGTCTAGCCTTAGTTTGTTATACCTTTGTGTATTGTACAAAAATGTATCACCCATCAGTGTGTCAAAGTCAACTGGCTTATTGTCATCCTTTTACTTGTCCTTTACTTGTCATGACTATGGAATATTACCTGTTTATTGTTTATGTACAATTGTAGAGTAATCAGTGTACTATGCTATAAAATATAATTAAAATAAGGAGGTTGTCCAAACTGTATAATGCTGTATAATGTACATGGCCTCTGACCGCTGAACAATACATAATCACTTGTGTCTTTATTTCTAGAAAAAGCTGAAGATCTTAAAAACGAGGGCAATTCCTACTTTAAAGAGAAGAAATACGAAAAGGCCATAGTTTCCTACTCCGCGGCTCTGTCAATGAAAAGCAGTGATGGAGACTTTAAAGCTGTCGTCTTCTCCAACCGCGCTGCCGCACAGTTTTATCTGGGTAAAGCTCACTCACATTTTTACATCAACTAAACGAGCTTTGTGTTTTGTTTAATACATTTTAAAGTGCCAAAATATATATATGTTCATCAAGGCAACATGCGGTCGGCGCTAAAAGACGCTATGGCAGCGAGGAAACTGAAGCCAGACCACCTCAAAGCCTTGATCAGAGGTATGTAAAGTGTCTTGGTGATGTAGTTTGATGTGAATTTGATCTGTCCCTACATATTCACCACAGCTTCTGCCTTCAAGTGTGAATTATTGACCCACTATACCCAATAAAAAGGGTGAACAGGGACTGAAATATTGTTGACAATTAAAAAAAAAAAAGTTTTTCTAACTGCAGCAAGATGTAATGCGAAACAAAAAGTTGATATTTGTGATATTTGATCTTGTAGTGACCCGGTGGCTGTATGAGTGGTCAGCATGGCGCCTTTGCTTTTGATCACTGTGGTCTCTACAACTATTTTATTTTTTACAACTTTATTCTTATAGAGTTTGGGAAAATCCAGTGTTACCATGGAGATCCGCCATGTTTGTGGGTGCTAGCATATACTAACATTAGCTATAAACAGTATAAAAAGTGGAGAGAAAAAATCTGTGGGAAATCTCACTTAGCTGTTCACTGGTAAATACATCTAACTCACTGTAGTGTCCAAGTGTTTGATGTGAACAAAAACTCCAGTGTTTTACCTTTTCCAATCTCCATTAGTCTATTATTGCTGCTGATCCCATGATGTTTAGTGATATGACATCACAGTCCTGAACTCTATAGATGCCAGCAGGAGGAGCCCCCGTCAAGATTTTCACCAGCTTTTCCACCTGCATTTCATTCTGACTATTTAACAGAGACATATTTGCAAACTATAAAACATAAAATATCAAAGTTGAGGCTCCCAATATAATGTTTTAAGTCTATTTTGAAGCTATTCTCCTAACACATCCATCACAGGGATGAGTTTATGAACACTTCACAATTTGCTGTGGCACTTCTCAGGGTGACTGTCACAGAAACAAACCTGCAAGTTCTCACAATAAGAACGCTTTACACTTGGATGCACACTGTGTTTTGTACAAACTGCAGAGTTTACAATATACTGATTTTGTTCCACTAATACAAGAAAGTAATAATTGTGTTCTGCTAATATGAAACACAGGTATGGGACCTTGCTTGAACCTCTTAACCCAAGCCTTAATGCTTTATACATAGATAGTGGACATTATTCTAACTTAATAATTGTAAACTACTTGTAAACTTTGTAATTGGACAATTGCTGCCATTTTGATTTGATATTTGATATTTCCATTTAATCGCAATTCAAACGGCAACCCCAGTGTGAACCCTGCTTTGCATTGGACCTATCCCACCATTCAAAACTGCATTTTCTCGAAACTTTAGTCAGTACATGGTTTTTGAGTCTCTATTGACATGTAATCATTGCCTCAGGGGCCCAGTGCTGCATAGAGCTGCGTTGCTTTGCTGAGGCCATCAAATGGTGTGATATGGCTCTCAAACTTCACCCCACGGACAAGAAGCTGCAGGAGCTCCGGGCGGCAGCTGATAAACAGAAGGTGAGGTTTCCCCGTGTGACTATAGATTTGTAACACATGTTTTTTAGTTTTAATAGAAGCTGTTTTTGTTGTTTGTTTTGTAGAGAGCTGCAGACAGAGACGCTAGAAAGGCCAAAGCTAAAGAAAAGAAACTACTCGCCGAGAAGGAGGCTCTGCTCAATGCTATAAAGGTAAATAGATTGATCATTATGGAGTGAATGCTAAGAGTCCATGCTAGTTGAAAGGTAATTGATAATCTGTGTGTTTATTATAATTCAGAACAAAGGAATCAAGCTTCTACAGTCCACACAGCCGCGGCGTGGCTCCGACAGTGACGAGGAGGAGGATGAAGGCTCCTCTCGGGGTCTGTCTGAGCTCAGGCTGGACGGTCTGAGTTCACAGGAGGTCACTGGGGCCCAGGTCTTTATAAATCAGGAGGACGGCGCCCTCTACTGGCCTGTACTCTTCCTCTATCCTGAACACCAGCAGAGTGACTTCATCTCTGCCTTCTGTGAAAACCACTGGTAAATACACACATGAGAAGGTGACGCTTTTTATTACATGAAGGTCTGTGAAAGCCTTAAGAGCAAATGATTAGCTCTTGGTGTCGCTAAAAGAAAGGCCAACATTGAAATGGTCACTATAATAATGGGTTATGGTTCCCTTTTACTCTTATTCTCATTGAAAACCCTGTTGTAATTCCATTTTTTTTCCTCTGCCACTTGCAATAGGGTTCAAACCTTGATTCCAAAGTGCTTCATGCAAAGACAAATTGCGTTTTTTAATCTCTGAGCTCCTTTTCTGTAACAAAAATGGCCCCTAATGCTTCATACTAATGTAGAGCGGTATAAGAAAAGGTTATAGGGAATGTTTCTCAAATAAATACCGGTAAATTAAGTATCGTTACTCATTTCGCCCAATTTAATAACAATTTTTTATGTTTTGTCAGCTTCTCAGATCACCTCGCAGTCATGTTTGGAGAAGAACTTCCTCCTTGGGACGCTGAGCAAAAGTACCATCCTCCAAATCTGCAGGTTTGTCCGCTGAAAGGCTTTTACATCTCTGTGTAATGCAGTGATTCTAACCTTTTCATTTCTGTTTAGTTGTTTTTTGAAGATGAACAGAAGGAGACTCTTTTCCAGGTCGACCCAAAGAAATCCCTTCTGCAAGTTCTACAGCATCAACGGTGAACTCCTACAGCTGTTTTTAAACTTCTGCTTTAGTTACTCAGTAGTACTTCATTGAGAATATCACAGGCAGTTTAACGTTTATTTGGTCCATGCTTGAATAAGCAAAAGCTGGTGTGCCCACGCAGCAGGAAGCGTCATGCCATGAATAAGATTGTTCTCACTTCCTGGTACATTTTTCCGCATTCATTCTGCTAAATGGTATCTTGTGTTTTTCAGGTTTTTCGTCAAAGCGGGGACACCGAGTTTCATTGTTTTAGTAAAAGACTCGCCTTTCTGCAAACAGTATTTATCCACAAGCAAAGTGCAACGGCTCTAAGTGTAATAACAGACTGGAAATATGTGTAATATAATAAGATAGTGTGCGGGGAGGAAGACTCAAACTGGGCAAGTTAGTCAAGATAAAAGGATTTTTGAAAATTACCACTTTGTTTTTTTGTTTTTCATCATAAAAGCTACAAGACTTTGTGCACAGCTGAGCAGAAGTCTCTCTATTATGAATTTATAATCAGACATACATATAAGGAAGACACTGGAAACCTCCAATTTTCTTAATATATTATAAGGAATAAAATCCACAATGAGTAATTTTTAAGACTTGCAACTGTTTTGATTTTAAATCAGTTTAAGTGCTTTAACGATAACTCTTATGTCTATGGTCTGGTCCTGTGAGTAATAAGGATTGTTTAAGATGGTGAAGTTTGTTTTTCCTAAATAAAGTTTACATATATCTTGATAATGTCCTCGGCTACAGAATCCTTGATCTATAGTGAAAGAAAACTACTACTTGATTCACTCACTTTGAAGTAAAACAGAGCGTTCATCTAAACCGTACCTCGACACCATGTTCACGAAGGAGGCTTTGAGCAAAGGATTTTCTATAGTTTTAAAGGTAAGTGGATTGTGGATTTCTGTGCAATTTTATCTCGCCTTGTTTTATTGTTTTATTATTTTATTACTTATATATCATCACGATCATCATGATTTATACTTTTATCATATTTATGCTTCGCTAGACATATAAAACAAAACAAAAAGAAGTGAAACATATTTGCCCCACATTCATCTTGTTATAACTTGGTGTAAATGATACATGTCACATTTATAACTGGCTTCACTTGTTACAAAGGTGAGACTAACATTCACATTTTTGTCTAAGACTTATCAGTTGCACCTGCTAAAGTGGGACGGGCCAGAGAAGAACCCCCTGGGCCCCAAAATATCTCAGTATTCTGGCCACTGGTCAGTGATCAAGTGTCAGGTCAAGGACACAAAGGAGCCTGTGGCAGAGTCGATATTGGGGAATAGGTGAGTTACACATTTATCCATTGTACACAAGGTAAACCGTATACTGGGAGTAAAGCTATGAGTAACACGCTTCATGTTGGCACATAGAAATGTGAAGTTTGTTTGGGTCATTACTTTTTTACTTCTAATTATTATCCACCTCTGCAAAACAAGGAGAAATGACCACAGATCCTCATTGCATATGCTCAGATTTGTCATTATCAAACAGGTTTGATTTTACTTTTTCTATTTTTACTCCTGTAAAACCAGAGTGTCTAGTGAACGGTAGTATTTCATTGGGGAGAAGATAATTGTGCGGATATGCTTTCCAGCCACGCGTGAGGCTTTCTCTTTCTTTCACTACCGCATACCTGGCATACCCATGTACTGTGTAGTTGTTTTGAGACAAAGGATGTGCCCTGGTGAGGAGGAGATGAGGTGAGTGAGTCAGTGGGATCAACTCGTCTAAGCAAAGAACATAATTACTTTCATTTAAGAAAAATGTTAACATGTCAAGTGGGGAGAATATAAAAAAATCTTCTGAATAAACCAGCTGGATCATTTAGATGCCTGCCTCCTAACAATGGTTACTGATACTATAACTCCCAACATTTTACACCTTTACATTTTTCTGCCTCAAAATAAAGTGATTGGAGAGTTGAATGCACCTGTAGTCTTTTCTCATATTTGATAATTTGCTCAAATATTATCTCTTATGACCTGACCCTCTGACCAGGCAAAGCTCTGGGCCCCCAGGTTGGGAACCACTGATTTATCGCATTGCAACAGGTGTGAGAATAATCACAATTTGAGTTTTTAAAATGGTTGTCATGAACAAAACATCTCCTATAGTGATCAGATGACCTTTATTAATTTAAAATAGTAATTATAAACCACAGTCACACTGAAGCAAATGACCAAACATGTAATGCCATGTGTAATTCACAGCTTTGGTGAATGTTCAAAGGACACATCTCTTTACTGGACACACACTCTTGGCTTTATTTGAAGGTCAGAGTTTGGTTGACCGTCGGGGCTGCGCTCATCATCATCACAGGAGCCGGCTGCATGTTGACCACATTAGTCACGTTGACCACGGTTGGAGATTTGTCCCTTAGCCTCAGCTCCCGATGCATCTGACACCAGGAGCACCACATGCAGAAGCACGAGGCGCAGATGTCCCGGCACAGGTTGCCCTGGTGGAAGAGGCATGTTGCAGTTTACTCAACAACATGACATAACAATATTGAAAATGTTTAGATTCCTTTAAAAGCACAAACAGGTCACTCAGAAACTGTTCTACTCTCACTCCCCATTGCAAATCCGCCACATGTCTCCTGTGCTGCTTGAGAACATCCTTTGTGTGAATCGCAGTCCCGCCCACTTTAGTTAAGAAGTTAAACTCCCATTCATAATTCTCATAGACCTTTAAAAAAAATAACCATATCAGTGCATCACAGCGTATTTCTAATCATACTTTTATTTTGTATCTGTTCCTCATGGCCGCCCTGAGCCCGAACACGGCGGGTGGGACGAAGAGCGGGATCCCACAGGCGGCGAAGATGGCCGGGGTGATGATGTCGCACAGCGGGAGGCAGCGGTTCTCCTGAAATCGACCCGAGACGGTGCAGGCGAGGCACGGGCAGCACCAGAAGCCATAGCAGCCTGAAGGTGCAAAAACCGGGCACAGAATATCGACTAAAGTGAGTGAAATGACAGAATATAGACACGAGCACTAGTGTGTACTTACAAGTTTTTGAGTCTTCGAAACAGTCACACAGGCCACTGCTCCACTCCACATGGTCTGCCTTTGAATACTTGGCCATGTTATGGAAAAAAAAGTAGGTGAAGTCCAAGTCGTTGTACTGCACTCCAAATCTGTAAATGTGTTATTCCTTTCAGATGGTATCACTCAGTCCACGCAGTCCAGTTTGAAGAAAGTCAAATCAGAATCCTCCCTTGAATTGCACAAGTGCAGAGCTGTTACCTGTGGGTCTGGACTCCTGGGCTCACCCTGGGACGACAGACAGGATCTCTGTGGCTGAAGAGAGCGATGATGAATCGCTGCCAAAAAGACATACCTGCAAAACCAGAAAGTATGGCTGCAAAGTGAAAATAAAAGCATCGTAAGTAATTTCAATCACTACTTCCTCTTGGAGTGATTTTTATTACTATACTTACTTCTTTACTTACTTTAAAGTAAAATATATATATTTTGTAACTGTTTTCTTACTACTCAACCCAATCCTTCAGATAGTATTAAGTGGCAGTCAGGGGATTGTAAATAAAAGTAAAATGAAGGACAGCTTCCTCTTACTACTTTTGTCTATCGAGAAAATAAAGTACAAAATAATAATGACGCAATAATGAGCCAGTTACTGTAACGCCGAAGGAAAAAGTAGCTCTGTAAAAACTACAACTACTACTATAATAATGTTAGCGCTAGTGTTCGTTTTGTCGACTAAAATAAATTGCCGTGATTTCAGTCAAATACATTTGCAAATCGACGTGTTTAATCTTGTGTGACTGTACTTGGATCGTGTAAACGCTCACAAACGCTCACATATTTAAAACGTGGAAGAGCTTGTTTGCTTCTAACTTCAGCGCCCCATAAAGGAGAGGCTAAATGCTAACAACATGTTTGGTGTTTTTTGCGTGCCTGAGCGCACGCATAAAGACCAGACAGTTACGCATCAACTCGTCTAAGCTCAGAACATAATAATGGTGTGGATCATTTAGATGCCTGCCTCCTAACAATGGTTACTGATACTATTACTCCCGACATTTAACACCTTTACACTTTCCTGCCTCACACCTGGTTTTCAACCCCTGAACTTGCTGTGTGGTTCTGGCTGTGATGGACACAGAACTACTGGCGCCATCAAGTGAGCAAAAGCTGAATTACAAGAATGATCAAGGTCCAGACAAATGAAACATAGGATGAGGTTGATGTGTTGACACGTGGCCAAACTTCTCGAACCCGGGCAGGGTCACAATAGCACAAGATTGTATCAATAAAAAATATTTCTCACATGTTGTTTGTCTTGCTGTGAAATTTAACAAGACAAACTAACTAGTTTGCTTTCTGGGGTGTTTACTCCTAATGTCACCTACGTGAGTCAGTCCTTGGAAAGTGTTAAGATTGGGCCACAGTTTGAGTTTCAGCGCATAACTAACATGGAACCCTTTCAGTAAAACATGTTTTGCAAGCTCAGGCGTTGCCCCCTCGGAATGACCAGGGAGAATCACATGTCTTTTTCAAGGTTTATTTTGAGCTCATAGCATTACAAAAAAAAAAGGTAAACATAGGTCCCACGTCCCACAGGTGTAAAACAGCTTAGGCCACGGCCCACTACTGCGCCACAGCTTCTCCTCTGAGGCTGTGGGCCCATAGACTGTAAAAATAATAGCTTCTTTAAACTAGCTTTAGCAAGGCCACGTGATGAATGCGCTTCCGGTTTCAATTAATAATAAAAAGGCAGTGTTTAACATTAGCAAAAGAGATTAATACTGTTATTTACAGTGAACCATTTCCCAACAATGATAAAAAGAAAGTGCTTAAATACTTGTACTAGTACTGAATACTAATGGGCTGGCAACATATTGTTATTATTATTACTATTATTATTATTATTACTATTATTATTATTAGAGATAGCCTATTATCTCAGTATGCAAAAACGGTGGCCTATTCCTAAGTGTAACACTGAAATGGTTCCACTTACAATTTTTTCAGTACAGATGAATGTAAGTCAGTGTCAGTCTCCTTTAAAAAATCAATAAATAAACAAACTCCGCAAATATCCGCCCACCCACAGCAGCGCCGACTAATCCCAGCGTATTAAGACTAAATTAAAATCCGTTGTCAAAAGGAACTCTGGTGAGATCTTTCTCTCACACTTCGACTGCCTCCGACTCCAGCCAGACCTTGTAGCGTTGGTTGGGCGTCTCCTCTCTGTGCTGAAAGCCAAAACTTCGACAGGATTCAGAGTTCTGTCATTCTTTCTCCTCAGTGATGATGTGTGGGCTGGAAGAAACTAATCTCCACCTGAAACCAAACTTCCCATAGCACTTACCGCCCCAGAGGCTACCATGTTGCACTTTAAACATTTTACAACTCATTTTAAGCTGAAAAAAGAATCATATTTTTTTATTTTGTGACGTTCTGAAAGACTACTACTGCTAATACTATGTGATTGTGTTGAATTTGAGTATGTGTCACTTTTTAGTTTGAGTTTTTGTCACTTTTTGGTTTGAGTTTTTGTCACTTTTTTGAGTTTCTGTCACTTTTTAGTTTGAGTTTCTGTCACTTTTTGGTTTGAGTTTTTGTCACTTTTTGGTTTGAGTTTGGGTCACTTTTTAGTTTGAGATTGTGTCACTTTTTAGTTTGAGTTTTTGTCACTTTTTGGTTTGAGTTTTTGTCACTTTATGGTTTGAGTTTTTGTCACTTTTTGGTTTGAGTTTTTGTCACTTTTTGGTTTGAGATTGTGTCACTTTTTAGTTTGAGTTTTTGTCACTTTTTAGTTTGAGATTGTGTCACTTTTTAGTTTGAGTTTTTGTCACTTTATGGTTTGAGTTTTTGTCACTTTTTGGTTTGAGTTTGTGTCACTTTTTGGTTTGAGTTTTTGTCACTTTTTGGTTTGAGTTTTTGTCACTTTTTAGTTTGAGTTTGTGTCACTTTTTGGTTTGAGTTTTTGTCACTTTTTAGTTTGAGTTTGTGTCACTTTTTAGTTTGTGTCACTTTTTGGTTTGAGTTTGGGTCACTTTTTGGTTTGAGTTTGGGTCACTTTTTGGTTTGAGTTTTTGTCACTTTTTGGTTTGAGTTTTTGTCACTTTTTGGTTTGAGTTTTTGTCACTTTTTAGTTTGAGTTTGTGTCACTTTTTGGTTTGAGTTTGTGTCACTTTTTGGTTTGAGTTTTTGTCACTTTTTGGTTTGAGTTTTTGTCACTTTTTGGTTTGAGTTTTTGTCACTTTTTGGTTTGAGTTTGTGTCACTTTTTGGTTTGAGTTTTTGTCACTTTTTGGTTTGAGTTTTTGTCACTTTTTGGTTTGAGTTTTTGTCACTTTATGGTTTGAGTTTGTGTCACTTTTTGGTTTGAGTTTGTGTCACTTTTTGGTTTGAGTTTGGGTCACTTTTTAGTTTGAGTTTGGGTCACTTTTTAGTTTGAGTTTTTGTCACTTTTTAGTTTGAGTTTGTGTCACTTTTTGGTTTGAGTTTGTGTCACTTTTTGGTTTGAGTTTGTGTCACTTTTTGGTTTGAGTTTTTGTCACTTTTTGGTTTGAGTTTTTGTCACTTTATGGTTTGAGTTTGTGTCACTTTTTGGTTTGAGTTTTTGTCACTTTTTGGTTTGAGTTTGGGTCACTTTTTAGTTTGAGTTTGGGTCACTTTTTAGTTTGAGTTTTTGTCACTTTTTAGTTTGAGTTTGTGTCACTTTTTGGTTTGAGTTTGTGTCACTTTTTGGTTTGAGTTTGTGTCACTTTTTGGTTTGAGTTTGTGTCACTTTTTGGTTTGAGTTTGTGTCACTTTATGGTTTGAGTTTTTGTCACTTTTTTGGTTTTTTTTAGGAGTCCGTTTTCAACTAGAGCTGCTAAAGAAGACTGAAAAACTCAAAGAGAGTTAGAGGATATTTCAGAACAACTACTGAAGAAACCCTATGAGGTTATGTGTTTTACAGAAGTATTCAGCAAAGGCTCAGTATGACTGTAAAATGGTGACCCTTAGAGGCAATAATACCTCGAACAATTAAAACAACACTGGCTCTATCTGGTGGGAGCAGAACACAGGTCTGCAGCATTGAGAAGTGTATTTTATGGATCCACAAATCAATGGCCTCTAGTCTAGACCCACAATACTGCAGATCAACGGAAAGTCCCCGCTGTCCCACCTTAGTTCAAATTAGCATGGTCACAATGACTTTCATGAAATCTTTATCAGCACATATTTCAGTCATCCCTCTTAAACCCCACCTGAACCGGCTTCACCCAAATCTAAAAGCTTCTCGAACAAGGCGTCAAAAACAAGAGTAGCTTTTTTTTGTTGCATTTTTGCTGCGTTTGCGTCACATTTTTGAAGCATTTTTCTCTCTTTTATTTAACCGTGTTTTCATCATGTTGATATCACTTTTTTCTTGTTTCTCTCGTGTTGCTTTTTCATCACTTCTTAGTCATGTGTTTTGTCGCTTTTTCTTGTGTTTGCCACTTTTTTCAAGATTTTTAGATTTGTGTAAAGCCAAACTAGAGAGAAAGTGCTGGGTTCAGGTGGGGGCTACGAGGTTAAAAGGCCCTGAAAACAGTTGTAATTTCTTTTTCTTAATGACACCCAATTCAAGTATTTCAGAATGTTTTACTGCTGTATATAACTGTTGCAATGACTTGATTTATTTGGAAATCTCTCTTCACCTAAAGAACGCCATTTCACTTCTTTGAATGCTATGTCTTTTTATCAAATGACACAAGTCACCCAAATGGGCTGGGCTCATCTCTGAACAAGCGGCATTGGGGAATAGCCTGCTGGTCCCTGATCAAGAAAAGGCTTAATAATGAACTATATGCACATGCAAACACATTTGGTAGCATACATGACAAAATAACACCCATGAAGAGACTAAGAATAACACTCGTCATAATATCACTCATTGTTTTTAAAGAATGTCGGTCGTACAATATAACAAAGATTATTTTGACAACTTCATCTTGGCCGGCTTCATATGCCAACATGTCTGTACAAACAAAAGACATGCCCTGAATCTTTTTGAAGTTCTGTACAAAGCGCCTGGTCAAACTAGAGTATCAAGTTCAATGACATTACGGCGTAGGACAGTAATGATTGCTTATACATTTCTTTCACTTTCGTTTACTCTACAATAAGAGAAATTCCAGGAAACAATAACCAACCATCAAGCGCAGTAGATTTAGTGGTTAAGGGTTTCAACAGAAGCCTAAGTAAATGAGAAAAGAGATTTTTATGTTTTTGGTAACTGTAAACTTGAGCAAATACAGAATTATATCCAGTTCACTGAATCATTTCAGAAACATTTATCAGTAGCCACACAGCAGAGTTTGGTGGGATTTGTTTTGCGTACAGCACATCATGCTCCTGTGTCAGTTACATACATACAGATAATAGAATACAAGACAACACACAAACACAGGTTACTTTAGGGATATGATCTGTTTAGTGTCCGCATGCTTCCAGTTGAATGTGTTTTTGATGTGCGTCCTGAGAATTTGAAATTGTCCGTGATGGCTATGTCTTCAGGTGTGGGTGAGGTCAGAGGTTGAGATACATCCTAAACCCTCTGGGACAGGAAGCTGCTGATCCAGAGGCACAGAGAGGTGTCAGTCCATGAGCTTATTGGGTCAATGGTGTTGAAGGTGGAGCTAAAATCAATATCAGCACATGGGCGTAGGTGTGAGGGGACCCGAGCTGGTGGAGTATCCTGTGAAGCCCTGCATGCAGTATGCACACTGTCCTAAGGGGGTGGTGAGTTCTTTGATGATGCGTTCAGCTGATGTGAAAGCGACTGGTCTGTAGTTGTTGTGACTCTATATTTGAAGGCTTTTTGGAACTGGAACGATGACCGAGTCCTTTAAGCATTTGGGTGCAGTGACTGGCTGAGGGAGCTGTTGATGGTGTTGGTGTATTTTAGTGATAGCTGGTATGAACAGTGTCTCAGAACTGCTGGGTTGACACATTCACAACCAGCTGTTGTCAAAGAATCAAAGTTGTTCTCACCTCCACCTCCTGTATGTAAAATGTATATTATATTTCCTATTTTCATTAAACAAAGGTGATGGCAGTTGAACTTTGTCTGACGTTCACAGTCTGGTTGACCATCGGGGCTGGTCTCATCATCATCACAGGAGCCGGCTGCATGTTGACCACATTTGTCACATTGATGATGGTTGGGGTTTTGTCCCTTTGCCTCAGCTCCCGATGCATCTGACACCAGGAGCACCACGCGCAGAAGCAGGACGCGCAGATGTCCCGGCACAGGTTGCCCTGGAGGAGACAACTTGAATCAATGAATAATATCTCTATTCGGAATATAAAAAAATGTGTACCTGCCACGAGTGAGGCAGTTGTGAGCTCAATGATAAAATGTGCAGCTCAATACATTTACAACTTGAGACAAACAAAAGAGAAACTGAACATTCTAGTTTTGAGGCAAGTGCTGTTCACTCAGCCGCCCTGACGTCCCAACAGTGTGGGTGCCATTCGGCGCTAATGTCCTAACTGTCCACTACAAAAAGGAACATCTTTAGTTTAAACGGTGTGAACCGTGTGTGTCACTTTTTAAAGTTTTGTTTTATTCAAATGCACTGTATAGATCAATAAGAGAATCTTGGCTATTATGTCCCTGAAAACATCCCTATTTCCGTCTGTTTTGACACAAACAGACATTTCCTAAAAGCTTGTGGTTTCTTGTGTCAATTTAGCAGTTGATATTTAGGTCTGCTTTGAAGCTCTGTTGGATGTGAGCATTGATTTAAATAAAGTTTTGACTTGCAATGTTGTATCTACAGAAATATTGCGAGTACGGTAGATTAAATGTAAACCAGCGGTAACAAACTGGTGGGATTTGCTTAAAACGCTGTTGATAGTCTGCCTCATAATAATTTCAAACTTGTTGAACGTGATGCATGGGCAGTTTAACATCAACAACATACTAAAACTAAAAAATGTCCTGAAGATCAGATTAATTATTATATTTGGATTTGAGCTGGTCATGGAGTAGCTCCTAAATCGATACCAGTTTAGAAGCACAGATTTAAAGCAGTGCTAAGTAACTCAGTCATGCCCCTAGAGGCAATAAGCACCACTGCAGGTGTCGTAGCATGTTTACTCATTAATCATCCGTGAGAGCAAATACTACACTGACAGAAAAGACAAAGGAAGAGAGGGATATTGTACATCCAATTACACAATGGAGATCTTTTTTTTCACTCAAACCTGGCTGTAAATACTGTTTACGTGGCGCTAGCCCGCAGTTAGCTTTGCTCGTTAGCCTGTTAGCTTCTTCTTCGTGATCCCATTAGTGTGTATTGCGCCTCCGACCCGTAAGGCAGGAAAGTTGCAATTGGGGTTTTCTGGCCAGAGACACCAGGGAAGATGAAAGACCCCCCCCATCCTCCCATTAACACTTGTATTACCCCCAGAGGGACAACGAGAAGGATTTATTCAGGTAAACAAGTTACTTAGTCCTGCTTTAAATCATTGATTAAAATGTTTTTTTCTTTTTTACTTTTATTTTGTATCTGTTCCTCATGGCCGCCCTGAGCCCGAACACGGCGGGTGGGACGAAGAGCGGGATCCCACAGGCGGTCAAGATGGCCGGGGTGATGATGTCGCACAGCGGGAGGCAGCGGTTCTCCTGAAATCGACCCGAGACGGTGCAGGCGAGACATGGGCAGCACCAGAAGCCATAGCAGCCTGAAGGAGCAAAAACCGGGCACAGAATATCGACTAAAGTGAGTAAAATGACAGAATATAGACATGAGCACTAGTGTGGACTTACAAGTATTTGAGTCTTCGAAACAGTCACACAGGCCACTGCTCCACTCCACATGGTCTGCTTTTGAATACCTGGCCATGCTAAGGATTGTTTTTTAATGCACCTACAGTAAATCATGTACAGACAAAAAAGTCATTTACAGAAACTCATGTGATTTCTGCAGGATATCCTATAAAAGTATATCATTTTTTAAATATTGATACAATTAATTAAAAGCATTCTTATTTGTTCATTTAACATTAGTCTAAAGATGACTCTACTGCACGTCACATCTGTACATGTACTGTTTCTACTTTAGTTCAGTGGAAGTCAATCTACATATGCATAACATTTAGAAGAGTAGACATTAGAAAGTACTATTTCTAAACACTTATTGCAAAAATAGCTATTTCAGCCAATCTCACCTAAATTAAATGAAGAGAATTGCTGAAGAAGAGCAGTTACCTGCTGTGGGATCGATCGGACTCCTGGGCTCGTCTGTAGACAAGTGGCAAGTGACTCTGGACAATGAAAGCTATGAATCACTTCTGAAAAGATACTTGCACAACCTGTACACAGCTTACCGTAAACATAAAAGCTATTAATACTACTCTATAATTAGAGTCATTACTTTCTGAGAAACAAATTTAGTGATTGTAAGACAAGCTTTTGGAATTGGCTTTGCATCAGCTTAACTCAATAAGTGTTGATGTTTCCAACTAATCTTTACTACTTCACTCTAAAGATAAGTAGGAGTCGATTTTATGTAATAATGTATATTTAATGTAAGTCTAAGGGCTTGCAGGCTTCATAAAAGTATCGAGCAAAGTATTGAGCAACTGAAAATACTGTAACCAATTGTTACTATTTTTCTTATATGTATATATTTATTATTTTGTAAAAAGGATTGTCATTGTGACCAGATTTGTAAATGATGTCTTAAAATCAAGAATCCGTTCTTGGTGCAACTTTTAAACAAATATCGAAGCAAGACCCACGTACACATTTAAGTGTGTGGGTGTGAGTGTTGCACTCTCCAACAGAACTGGCACAAATTTGAAAGTTTAGCAACTTTATTTAGTCCAGTTCGACATTACATTTGAGGCACGCTAGGACAAGCGTCACCATGTGAATGAGCCCCACGACTGGACTCCACCCATCGTGGGGTACTTGATCGTATAGTGGATTATTTTAACACTTTTTAACCAATAATAATTTAACAGTGATTATATATAATCATTCTGAACATAACGTAAAGTACAGATAATCTGCAAACACATAGACACAAACAACTGACTCACAGATAGACAGTCACCCTCAGCACAGAGGAGCAAGACTGGGATAAAAGGAAGTCACCAGCTGGTTTTACTTCTTTGTAACTGGAACAATGGCAATAAAAGCCTTTTCTTTGAGACAACTTATATCTCCAGTGTCTGCTTTGGCCATATCCAAATAACTGTTCTCGCGTGATACAAAAGAACCAGATCCTAACAAACCCTAGAACACTATCGCTCAAACTCTGTTCTTTGACAGAGTAATATGGACATTCAGGAAGAAAGTCTTATATAAATCTATTAACACATATCTGTAGGAATGAAATCTTGAATCTTTTAACTATACTGACGAAATCAAAGCACAATAACACGTAGAAATCCAAACTTTAAAGGCAAATGTGAATATTTATTCAAAATTTGAGGTCACACATTTAAGCATCAACATTATTAAGGTTTAATGTATAACAGGTCTTAAATGGGGTGAATGACAATTACAGTAGTTGATGGAGTATCTTTGTTACATTGGTCTAATTAACTTTAATACGGTTTGGCCTGATCGATTTACAAAGGGTTTTTAAAAGTAATGTAATAAAAATTGTCAAAGGTAGCCTGGTCTTACCTCATACTCATTTCATACAGAGGGTCTGGATCTTCACAATTGAGCTCCATTTTCAGGTGGGAGGGGTGAACTCCTTTCATAGTTTGAGACGATTGGATCTGATTTCACGTAGGCGATGTAATGCGCCCGAGTGAGTGAAGTGAGCGATCAAATGCTACACCTACAAGCCCCGCCTCCCCTGCTCGCTGATTGGTAGGTTGAAAATCAACCGATGTAACGCGGCCACTGAGATCAGACCCACACGAAACAAACAAGGGAGATAATCATTGGCCGGAGTTACGGATGGCGATGGCGAGGTCAAAGGGGACATTTTGGGCAGAGCTGGAGGAGCCTGCGCTCAACACCAAGCCGACAGACACCGCAGGATGGAGGCGATCTTTCACCTGGAGGCCATGGAGGTGGACAGCACTTGTTTTGGAGGACGGGTTTGGCACCGTGGTGGTCAGCCTGGTGGCGCCCGAGAGGAGCCAGGTGCGCCTGGTTTGACCACTTCTCTCCTTGTGTGGGTCCCCAGAGGCTCTCCAGTATACTCGCTCAGGCCCAGCGCGGGTACTCTCGTGGAGCCGCGCTGAGCTGCTCTTTAAAGCTACTGCGGCCGGCGCTCGGTCGAGCCCGTCCAGGGCTTCATTATGTTGCAAAAACTGCTTTTAACAATTGTGATCAAAAAACAGTTTCCCCTCCCACTAAAAATGGATGGAATTAGCCCAAGGCTGCAATCCAGTGTGGCATGTTTACATGCACGAGACCCATGTATGTTAATTAACACGCACTGTCCCGACCAAATAAACCAATAAATTAATTAATTACAAAATTAAAGACAAGATAAAATTTGTAAAGCAATTTTTTTTTACCAGGATTTGCCCCAAATGGTAAATTGTCGACTTAAAAGGAGCAGATACGATTATACTGAGCTCAAAAATGTATATATTTTTCAAGAAAAATAAATGAGAAACATGAGGTTTGAAATGGAGGGAAGACGAGCGTGGATGGTCACCACAACAAAGAGAAGTTTTATAAGAGAGATCAGGCCGTGTCTCTAAATTTGAAGGCAACATTAATACTCCATCAATTACTGATAAATATTCACCAAAGAGTCAAACATTTGTGTGACACACATAGTGAGGCAGTTAATATGTACATTAGTCACATTGTCAGTAAAGAGTCTTTGGTCTCGTCCAGAGGGTCCATGGCCAGCAGCAGCTTCAGACCTGTTTCATGAGTGTCATAAAAGAACCAAACAGTTGAAATCTGTTTCTTTCTTTGTGATAGGACAGTCTTTGCATGGAAATCCACTGTCTGTGAGGGGGAACTTTGTCTGACCTCAAACACAAAGCCAAGATGTTGGTTTCAATCCTGAATCCAGAGGAGTGTGGCTTTTCAGCAGGAGGTTAACAGCTCAAGGAAGTTGTCCAGCTTTGTGAATGAGTTTTAACATCAGTTCCTGTTTCTACTTTTAGCGGGTTCCTTGCTATCCCAGTGGGGGTCTTGCTTCTGGCAAAAGGAGAAACATAGGATTGCCAGTCTGGAGAGGATGGAAGTCGTCCATCTTGTTGATTAGATCCTAGGAGTTTAATTCTAAGTTCAGTCCCAAAGAATTCATTATGCTATGTCATGACTTGAGTAGAAGCATCTTTGTAACTTCAAAAATATGACAGTAAACTTCTGAAGACGACCCAGCTCCTGATCACCTCGAAACATTTGTCATACGTTCTTAAACTCTGTACAGTTTGGGTAAGAGGGAAGGAGTGATTAAACTCACACCAGCTGTTCCCCTTATTTCCCTCTGCAGGCCTGAGCTCTGAGGCAACACGTGGCCGTCCCAAGAGGAGAGTGTCCCAACACAGGAGACTTGAGCCTAGACCGTTGAGCTGAAGAAACAACCTAAATGCAGGTACAAAGCGATGCTGCCCGCGACAGCAGCCACAGAACGAGGTCCACTGCAGCTGCGTGGAGCCCTGCCCCGGGTCCTGCACATGGGGGGGTTTGGTGACTCATCTGTCCCAGAGCTGAACTCAGAAAAGCTATCTTGTCGCTGCCCAGTCCGGTTACACGCAGTACCCTCACGCCCCATAATGTCACGCCCTATCCTCTCTCGCGATGTCCTAGCCCTCGCTAAAGGCCGCGCGATGTCCTAGCCCTCGCTAGTGCCCCGCGCGATGTCCTAGCCCTCGCTAAAGGCCGCGCGATGTTCTAGCCCTCGGTAGTGCCCCGCGCGATGTCCTAGCCCTCGCTAAAGGCCGCGCGATGTCCTAGCCCTCGCTAGTGCCCCGCCCGATGTCCTAGCCCTCGCTAGTGCCCCGCCCGATGTCCTAGCAATCGCTAAAGGCCGCGCGATGTCCTAGCCCTCGCTAAAGGCCGCGCGATGTCCTAGCCCTCGCTAAAGGCCGCGCGATGTCCTAGCCCTCGCTAAAGGCCGCCCGATGTCCTAGCCCTCGCTAAAGGCCGCCCGAGGTCCTACCCCTCGCTAATTTGCCCCGTCGTCCCATCCTGGACTATCAAATCTCTACGAAACTGAGCTCAGTAAAAGCAAATTTTATGCCATTGATGTGAGAGAACCCCCCCCCCTACTCCTGTAACCACCGCCCTGTCCTAAACCCCCCCCCCACTCCTGTAACCACCGCCCTGTCCTAAACCCCCCCCCCCCAGTCCTACAACAACCGCCCTGTCCTAATCCTCCCCCCGCCTTTAAGTCCTACAACCACCGCCCCGTCCTAACACTGGCCCTGTCACACCAATGGCAGCAAATTTACCTCCCTGACGACTAATCAGCTTTTCGTAGGGTCCGCTCGCCGCAGAGGCCCCTCCCACCCCACCGTGCGGGACCCTGGGGTCAGAGGCTTCCAGACGCAGCTGCAGGTCCTCGCTCTGTGGCCCGCCGTCGTTCGAGCAGCATCGTCCTTGCACCTGCATTAAGTTGTTTCCTCAGCTCAACGTTGTCTGGGCCCTGGTCTCCTGTAGGGGGCGCTCTCCTCCTGGGACGGCCGCCTGGTGCCTCAGTGCTCCGGCCTGCAGAGGAAACCAACGGGAGCTGAGATGTGTTTTTATCCCTGAGAAGAATATATTCAGATTTTAGAAGACACAGTTTTCATTTGACCAAACAACTTTTACTATTAAAAGTGGACTAATCCGTATTCTTAGTTTTTTCATTTCAAACTAAGAATAATATGAGTTTAAGTAATTTAGACCTATTTGTTGAGGCTTAGGTCTTAGTGGAACCATTTCTACAACTGTCAGTGAAGGATCGTTCAGAAATCGTTCTCGCTCATGTTGGCGCTGTTCGCTGGCTCAAATGTTTGCTGGACGTTGTCTTCTCCTAAACCCTGTGTGTTCGTCGTCTGAGGGATAAATATTTCTGATGTTCTTTCAACTTCGATGATGAGATGCCTTTCATCCTCTTTTACGTTTAAGAGAAGCTCCTCACGTCCTGCAGACTCTCGTGCGGCGCTTTCAAAGTCTTGTAACTGCTGCTCATGCAGGCCTTTCCACTCACACCAACGTCTTTCATTCTCAAATTGCGTCTCTGACCATTGTCGTTCTCTGGCATGAAAGAACGACAGCCAGAGCCTGTCACGCTCCTGTCTCCATCTTTCTCTCTGAAGGAGAACTGATCTCCTCTCTCCACTGACGCTCTCTGTCATGGAGCTCCTGGATCTCTTGCTTGAGTCGGTCTTCTTCAGAAAACGCTTCAGCTCCTTCTGTAACACTGTAGGAAGTGTCTTGGGCGTTTTCCATTTTGCTAATGTCACAAATGTTTGTACAAACAAACTAAAAGTCGATCAAAACTGTCAGAAATGTGCTGTTGCGTTTGCTAAGACGGAGTCGCAATGTGAACTAAACCAACAGTTTGGCAGAAATGACCTGGACTCACCATAGCAACAGACACAGCATTCCATGTGGAGCAGGAAGGAATGTGTCATGACACATTTTGGAATATGACCTGTTGCTAGGTTACAAGGTAGATTCCACTTTCCCAGGTCAAAGGTCATGGTACATTACACCAACGTGGCTAAAACTGAAAATTATAAATGGTCTCAACTTATAAAGCGCTTTTCCACCTACATTAGGCACTCAAAGCGCTTTACAGCAAGGATCACACTCTCATTCATACACCGATGTACGCAGACATTGGGGGCAATGTGTCTTGCCCAAGGACACAACGACAGTGTACACTTTCAGGAGGTGGGATTCGAACCCCCGACCTTCCGATCATGAGACGACCCGTTCTACCAGCTGCACCTCTGTCGCCCCTATAATAGTGATTTCTCTCAAAAGGTGCTCCATCTCAAAGCGCTACAACTCTATTAAAATGAACACTGCATGAGTGCATCTTGTAGTTGTGGTAGGCCGGGCTATAAATAACACATTTCTTGGGGGAGGACCCCCAAACCCCCCTTCAGAGTGCCCTCCCACACTTTCAATAGGTTCTGATGGTCATGTGGGGTTTTGCCAAACCCCCCCTGATCCATATGCAGCTCCTGATGTGCTCAGTCATGTAGATCGTAGACTTGCTTTTGGCTTAGAATTTAATACGATTACGAGACACTATCGCCATGAAAAGGCCCCCCAGCTCGGGACCGACCAATGTCTCACTCCAAAGTTTGGTGAAAAGTTGGCAGCCCTGTATATATTTGTTTTAGCCACAAATAAAATAGATGGGCTACATAAGCTGGAGGGTTAACAACCAATAATATTGCCTTTCGATTGCGATTAGGCAAATTGTGCAGCCCTAATGCCCATTATGTGCATTGCACTTATTGACTGCTGTGTTGTCATTGGGCAAGACACTGAAACCACCTTATGATTGTCCATCAGTTAACAATTATGGTCAGAGAAGCCCTAGACATAAACTGGGTACTGTGTTATTTGTGGTTATTTCTATTTGCAACAATGTATTTGTTGTAACACTGAACTTGAAACATTTGTGAAAGGCCAACTGAACGACCAAGTAGTCACAACGAGATTGTTCCAACTGCAGTAATACCGCACACTAGTAAAGGGTGGAACATGATGGAAAATGGGGTAAGAGTTGGATTGTGTTACAGTGGGTCCATCTGCTGGCCTCAAACGGTACTACAAAAATATGTACAAATATAACCACATTCATCTGAAGTAAAGGAAGAGGAGCTTGAGCAAATAAACAAAGAGCAATATTTCATTATGTAAATGAAGAAATTTGAGAGGACATTAAACTTCAACATTTATTTTATTTAGAACTTATTCAACACTGTCAAACTATTCACTTTTAAAACATACTCTTGGCATATGCATAATGAAGGTAATATGCAATATTACTAATATACTTGGATCTAAACCAATGAAACCTAACTGAACACAACCAACCTGCTTTGACTCAGTTAAAATTCTACTAATTACTTTAAATTACAATTTGGCTAATAGGAAAATCGCCACATTCTCCACAGCAATGGAGTTTCCTATTTAGAGTTTCGATTGACTTTAGATTTTTGGGCAAAATGATTGAAATTGAAATTTGGTCAAGCACCTATGCCATCCCATTTTCTTTTCAAATGAAAAAAAACTGTCAAGAAAAAGATACAACAACTTTTGCTGCTTTGTTTTAACCAGGAAGCCGTGGGACAGTGAGACTTTGGGTCGAGCTCGGGCTAGCAGTTGAGCAGGCCAGAGTTCACAGTGGCGGTTTGGTGCACAGTCACTTGGCCCATCGTCGTCATGGGAGCGAGCGGCGGGGGCTGCACACTCACCACGTTCTGAACACTGACAACACAAGGACCTCTCAGCTGGTGTTTCAGCTCACGATGCATCTGGCACCAAGAGCACCACGTGCAGCAGCAGGAGACAGCCAAGTCGTTCAGCAAAGACCCCTGGGAGGAAACAGGAAATCGTCCAATAGGGTTGGATGCTCAAACTGGGATGTGTCCCGCCGCCTTGAGGCAAGACTCGGGCTTCGCTGCAGTTAAAGGGAGGCACTGCAGGCAAAACTGATTTCCTTATTTTATTTAATCTTTGTTTTTCAGGTTTTGGGCCAGATCACGCAAAATCCAAAGTCATAAAAAGATACTAAACTTACAGTTCAGTGCTATGTGGGATGCCTTTTTGGCACTCGTAGCCCCGTACTGTTCCCTGCCCAAGTCCCAGTGTAGTTGATGCTGGGAAACCCTTCTCCTGTCTGGGGGATCTGGGGGTGCTTTGCTATTGAAGCTCTTCATGAGGAAGAGCCGCTAAATATGCGTGATTAATAAGTTGAGCTGCACTTGATTGGAAATCTTGCCCATGCATAGATCCTTTAGCAGTTTTCCCAGCAGGGCCTGGGGACACACTGTAATTGTACGTCAAATTTTGATTTTTGTTGATAATTCTGTAAGTCATGCTCGCTGTCAATCATGTGTGCGATCTAACAATAGAGGGGCAGCTGAATCTGTACAGCAGGCCCTAAGGCGGAGCAGAGGTGTTAAAGGCTTTTTTGAGTAGGAAATTACAGTTACAACTACTCAACAATATGAGCAACTCAATTGCACATTATACAAATACATTTTGTATAACATACTATTAAAACCATTAAACCAACTTTCTTTTTTTCCCCTTCATTTGGCCAGGGCTAGCATAGCATGCCCGGTTGGCCCTGAAGGCCCACCACAGTCTATATATTTTCCTGCAGTGTCTCACCTTAAACTCTACTTTTTGTGGTCAAATCATGCGGCGCTCTTACCCTGATTTTGTATTTGCTTCTCAAGGCCATGCGCAGACCGTAGGCAGCAGGCGGCACATGTACAGGCACACGACTGGCCATCATGGACAGACAGGCCAAGATGTCAAACAGGGGCAGGCAGTAGGGCTCCTGCAGCCTCTGTGACACTGTGCAGGAGAGGCAGGGGCAGCACCAGAACCCATAGCAAACTGTGAAAGACATGGCACAGATGTTTGAAACGAAGCAAACACTTTACAGCATATCATTGTTCGGTAAAAAAAAATAAAAAAAATAAAGTGGGTCTTACAGGCGGCTGCATCCTCAAATTCACACAAACCAGTGTTCCACTCCACCTCATCATCATCTGCCTTCGAAGACTGAGGCTGAACTTGATGATTGTATTCAGATGATGGTAGTGGTGGTGGTTGTGGGTGGTAGAGACTATAGTGGTTGGGATTCATTTCTGCTTTCCCTCCGTAAGGCCTATCAATGAAAAACAAAATATAATACATTTTGGAAAAATGTTGCAACATATTGAATTTGGGAAATGCACGGCATGCATCAGGGCATGCATTGGAAGATTGCATCTAAAATATGATAAAGACAACAACAATTTGACATAGAACAATGGTGTGAGTGAGCCTCCTGCTTGAGGGGAAAGGGGTGAATAGTCCGTGTCCTGGGTAAGAAGGGTCAGCTGTGATCCGACCTACACGCCTCTGAGTCTTGGAGAGATGGGAGCTCACACCCAATCACCACAATCACCTTCTCAGCAGCACACACAATGCGCTGTACCGGTCTGTAGCGCCGGGGTGCCACACGGTGATGGAGGAGTTGCGGATGGACTCGATGATGGCCGTGTAGAACTGCACCAGCATCTTGGTCGGCAGCTTGAGTTTCCACAGCTGCTGTAGGAAGAACATCCTCTGCTGGGCCTTCTTGATGAGGAAGCTGATGGTTGGCGCCCATTTGAGGTCCTGGGTGATGGAAGTGCCCAGGAAACGGAAGAAGGGGTGGGAGAGTCTGTCAGGGCGAGGGGGGACGATGGGGGTCTTTCCTAAAGTCCATGATCATCTCCACTGTCTTCTGGGCATTCAGCTCCAGGTTGTTGTGGCTGCACCAGGACGCCAGACGGTCCACCTCTCTCCTGTAGGCAGACTCATCATTGTCTGAGATGAGCCCGATGAGGGGGGTGTCGTCCGCAAGCTTCATCAGTTTTATGGACTGGTGACTGGAGGTGAAGCAGTTTGTGTACAGGGAGAAGAGCCCGGGGGAAAGTACACAGCCCTGAGGGGATCCAGTGTTTGCAGAGAGACAATGTTCCCCTGTTGCAAACTGTCTGCAGAGTGAGTCGGGCATGCTGAGCTGGTGGAGCTCGTCTCGCAGCAGTCCAGGGAGGATGGTGTTGAAGGCAGATTTAAAGTCCACTAACGAAGAGTCAAGACGCTCCAGGATGAAGTGGAGGGCCAGATTGACTGCGTCGTTAGCAGACCTGTTGGCTCTGTACGCGAACTGCAGCTGGTCCAGGAGGGGGGCAGGGTTGATGTCCTTGAGGTGGGGCAGGACCAAGCGCTCAAAAGACTTCACAACAGACGTCAGTGTCACCAGCCTGTAGTCACCCAGTGCTGTGATCCTTGGTTTCTTGGGAACAGGGACGATGGTGGACAATTTGAAGCAGGCTGGCACGTGGCATGACTCCAAGGAGGTGTTAAAGGGTCATTCCACCAAATCAGTGCTTTTTCAGCCCAAAAGCTTTTTAAAATTTGTTCTTTTGATATTTCTGAAATTGGCACATGTAAAGTGTACAAAAATGTATAGGGGCCAACTCGGTCTCTCTTTTATAATTTCCTGAATGGATCCTTTCCTATTTCCCTTCCTCAGAATGGTAACAGGAATGGCCGAATTTGACAAATTTGCCAATTGCAAGCTAATGCTAAATAGCACAGAAGCACATTTTGTACCCATTCAAACTAAATTTCATTTAGATATGATTAAAGAGGAGTTATTATGCAAAATCAACTTTTTCAAGCTTTACATCATGTTATTAAGTCATTCCCTCATTAAAAACATGCCTGAAGTGTTGCCTCGGCACATTCACGTATTTTTGAGTAATCTGTAAAAACTCTGATGGCGGCCATTTTAGGGATAGGTTTGCCTGAGTCCTCCTAGGAACGCCCCCACCTCCTGGAGACGCCTCCGAGCTTTCGTCACCAGCCGAGTAACCAACCACTGCTCCTCAGCAGAACCCCCTCCCCACTGATGCCACAGACAGCGTGTGGAGGGGGCGTGTCGGAAAGGCTCAGAGGTTCTTAAAGAGACAGAGGCCGATTTCAAGACATTCACTACAGCCATTTTGAGAGAGACATTTTATACAAGGCAGTTATTCTAATTTACTGCATTTACAGACCAACAGAAGGTTTGGTCATCATTGTAGTGTGATATAGACTGGTGCTATGTGACTGAAAAAAGCATAATACCCCCTCTTTAAATAATAAGAAACATGCTTGGATTTCCACATTACATAAAGGTAACAGGAATGAGGTGACATTTACCCCCTCTCCAAATGTCCATAAACCCTTCATAGAGTCAAATATAGAAGAGAGAGAGAATCACTGATTGGTTTAGATCATGGGAAAGTGAAACAACTTCTTGATGATTGGACTGTACCATTAATATGTGATGAGTTTTAGTATTATTTACTTATTTTTTGTGTATTCTTATTCATTAATCGTTTATATTACAGGGGCAGAAATGAACTTATCCTTGCAAGCATGGAGTGGGATGACTGGAAAATAAAAGGAGAATCACCCAAACAGTTATATCAATGAATGGACAAGACTGTGCATAAAAGACTTGGTCATATATAGACAGGCCCTACGCACTAAATACACATGTTTGGCAATGAATTCTACTTGCAGGTCATTTAGCCAAAATCAAGGCCTCAAAGGTCATTACAAAGCATTAACTACTGGCATCAAATCAAAACTTATTGAGACATATGACATTGTTCAACATTTTTTACTGTATAAGTTAATCAAAAATACCTAAATGATGATGGTCCAAACCTTCAGTTGCAGTTTTGGCTGAAATGCACCACTTTTTTTTTGCTCAAAGTTTCCCGTTTTATCCAATTCTCTCTCTCTCTGTTTGGTGAAACGTGAGCAAGATTTAAGAAATAAAATCTGCACTTTTTTCTGCGTTTGTGGCATTATCACATTTGACTAGTTTCTGATTCGTTCCCTCGTGGGCTAATGTCTGCGCGCTCCTTGTTTGCGACGTCAATGGAACTCAGGCAGCCAAGTTTGTACGCGTTTGATATCATTCATGTTTTCTAATTTAAACTTTGTTCCCGTAGACACAACTTCGCAATAAGAAGAAAACGTGAAAACCGTACCATGGCGGTGCAGTCCCGTCCATCTCTGAGCTGGAGGATCACGAACACGTGCAGGAAGTTGGGTTTGAGGAGAAAACGGAACTTTTCAGGCCTCAGTCACCCCTGCAGTGCCTCGTGCAAAGACTGTAGTTTCACCCACGCGCCAACAGGAAGCACGCGACAAGGTGCTCGTTCATTTGTGTGTTCGCTTGCTTTGTTTACATTTTGCAGAGTGGGATTTCATGCTTTCATTAAATTAGGAGGGTCAAGCAACATATCATGAACAAGGAAAACTTTACTGTGTTTCCTTGAAAATAACAAACACAAAGGGACATTTTCATTATTTTTCTTTTACTTGTCTTTGCCACATTGTTAAATTTATTTTGTGTATTGGGTTTCGTCTGTAGCTCAGGACTGTGCAGAATGGAGAAAGTGGATGAAGAGACTTCCATTACATTTTTTTTTTTTTTTACCATATTGATTGAATGATTGTGTTACAGTGGCTCCATCTGCTGGCCTCAAACGGTACTACAAAAATATGTACAAATAAATATAACCAAATTAATCTGAAGTAAATGAAGAGGAGTACTTTAATTAACAAACAAATAAATAAAATGGGCAAAATTTCATGATGTAAATGAAAAAAATCTGAGAAGACGTAAAACTTCAACATTCATTTTATTTAGAACTCATTTAACACTGTCAAATTATGCACTTATAAAACATCCATCCACTTTCTTCCACTTGTCCATTGCCGGGTCGTGAAGCCACATTGCACCAGCCCCCTATGGCTCCTGCTGCAGGTGGTGGGTCCACAGGACGGCCTCATGGTTCTAACCGGGCCTGTTGGTCTCTCATAAGGGGCTTCTGAACCGCTCTTCGCCTGACCCGTCACCAAGGACCTGTTTGTCCTGGGAGACCCTACCAGGGGCCCCAACAACAGAGCTCCAGGATCATTCGGGTGCTCAAACCACGTTAAGGTGGCGGTTCCAGGAGGGACTTATAAAATAATCTTAAAATAAAAAATACTCTTGGCATATGCATGATGAAGGTAATATGCAATATGATGATCTTAGCTGGATCTAAACCAACGAAACAAAACTGAACACAACCTGCTTTGACTCATTTCAAAATTTTAAAATTGTTTCACAAAGAAACAAGATGATGTCACTTTTAACATGCAGGCTTTTCGCCAAAAATATTTTTATTTTTGAAAAATGTATTTTTTTATATTCATGTTTATATCCATAAAGTGTATTAAACAGCCCAGTGCAGAGTTTATTCTGTAAATACTGAAGTGTATGAAGGAAAAGTGCACAATGGCCGCCACATTTGTAACCAGGAAGACGTGGGACAGTGAGACTCTGGCCTGCTCAACTGCTAGCCCGAGCTCGACCCAGAGTTCACAGTGGCGGTTTGGTGCATCGTCGTCATGGGAGCGAGCGGAGGGGGCTGCACACTCACCACGTTCTGAACACTGACAACACAAGGACCTCTCAGCTGGTGTTTCAGCTCACGATGCATCTGGCACCAAGAGCACCACGTGCAGCAGCAGGAGACAGCCAAGTCGTTCAGCAAAGACCCCTGGGAGGAAACAGGAAATCGTCCAATATGGTTGGATGCTCAAACTGGGGTGTGTCCCGCCGCCTTGAGGCAAGACTCGGACTTCGCTGCAGGGGGGTTTGGGCCAGTCTGCTTTCTTAACAGATTAGCTTTCACCAGGAAACCAATATTCACAATACGTGAAATGCATTTTTCTTCTTACATTGTGGTGTCAACATCTCCACTTTTCAGTTGTATTTTGATGGAGTCGTGTTTTTCCCAGAATAATTTTTCAGTGTCCAATTGCGAGCCTAATTCAATGAACCCCAGCAAAAGTAAAATGTGTTTTCTTACCCAGATACTTCCCACAACAAACCAGTTTATTCCAAAAATAAGACATCCACAAAACCCCAAAGCACAAAATAAACAAATATTGGCTTTTTTTTTTGGCTTTCCGACATTTTTCCAAGTCATTGTCCACAAATATATTGAGTTGAATTTTTACATGAAAGACACACTAAGTGACACACAATTGTGAAGTGAAATGAAATGCATACATGATATTGAACTTTTTATGAATAAAAAGCTGAAAAGTGGGGTGTGCAAAAGTATCCACTTCCCTCTTATGCAACCAACCGCCTTGAAAAGTTGCCTGATGATTTCTGAATGATCACACGTTGACCTAATGACTAAATAGAGTCTACCTGTGTGTAATCTAATGTCACTTCAAATACAGCTGCCCTATGATGGTCTCAGAGGTCTGTTAAGAGACAGCAGAAGCATCATGAAGTCCAAGAACACACCAGACAGGTCCGGGATGAAGTTATTGAGAAGTATAAAGCTGGGTTAGGTTATAGAAAGATTTCCAAAGCTTTGAACATCTCTCAAAGTACAGTACAGTTAAGAGTTAGAGTTAAGAGAGCTTCACCTCAGGTGGGGGAAACTGTACACAGGACAACTATTAGTCGTACATGCAGAAATCTGGCCTCCATAAGATAAGATAAGATAAGATAAACCTTTATTGATCTCACAAAGGAGAAATTCACTTGTTACAGTCGGCGTTACTTCACAGTCTTATTGTACAGTCTGACAGCAGTGGGGATGAAGGCTTTGCGGTAGCGCTCCGTCCTGCACTGAGGGTGTCTCAGTCTGCCACTGAGAGAGCTGCTCAGCTCTTCTACAGTCCCGTGCAGTGGGTGGGAGGTGTTGTCCATGATGGAGGTGAGCTTGGCTAACACCCTCCTGTCCCTCACCTCCTCCACAGTGTCCAGGGGGCAGCCCAGGACAGAGCTGGCCCTCCTGACCAGCTTGTTCAGTCTGTTCTTGTCCCGCTCTGTGCGGCCCGGGGCCCAGCACACGGCAGCGTAGTGGAGAGCAGAGGCCACCACAGAGTCATAAAGAGTCCTGAGCAGAGGCCTGCTCACTCTGAACGACCTCAGTCTCCTCAGAAGGTGGAGGCGACTTTGGCCCTTCTTGTACAGGGCGTTGGTGTTGTGGGACCAGTCCAGTTTATTGTTGAGGTGAACACCCAGGTACTTGAAACTGTCCACCTCCTCAATGTCCTCCCCCTGGATGTTCAGCGGTGTGTGCGGTAGTGGCTTCCTCGTGAAGTCCATCACCATCTCCTTCGTCTTACTGATGTTCAAGCACAGGTGGTTGCGCTCACACCAGTCCACAAAGTCTAGGATGACTGACCGGTACTCCAGGTCGTTCCCCTTAGACACACAGCCCACGATGGCGGAGTCGTCGGAGAACTTCTGGAGATGACAACTGTCTGTGTTGTATGTGAAGTCCGATGTGTAGATGGTGAAGAGAAACGGTGAGAGGACGGTGCCCTGTGGGGCCCCGGTGCTGCAGACGACCACCTCAGAGAGTGGCCAGAAGAAGAAAACCATAAGAAGTCCTGTTTGCCGTTTGCCGATAGCCACATGGGGGATACAGCCAACATGTGGAAGAAGGTGCTTTGGTCAGATGAGACCAAAATTGAACTTTTTGGCCTAAATGCAAAACGCTGTGTGTGGCGTAAAAGTAACACGGAACATCAACCTGAAAACACCATCCCCCCTGTCAAACATTTTAGTGGTAGCATCCTGCTCTGGGGGTGTTTTTCTTCAGCAGGGACAGGGGAGAAGGTTCGAGTTGATGGGAACATGTCATGGATTGGGTCAAATAAAGGACAATTGTGGATGAAAACACGGCCATCTGGGGATTAGGTTCACCTTCCAGTAAGACAACGACCCTACGCATAAAGCCAGGGCAACAATGGAATGGTTGAAAACAAAAAAATATCCATGTGCTAGAAAGGCCAAGTCAAAGTCCAGATATAAATCAAATCGAGAATCTGTGGAATCGGCGTTTCAACAGTGCTCTCCATCTAATCTAACTGAACTTCAGCTGTTTTGCAAAGAAGAATGAGCAAAAATTCCATTCTCAGGATGTGCAGGACTGGTAGAGACACACCCCAAAAAAACTTGCACCTGTAATTGCAGAAAAAGGCAGTTCCACAAAGTTTTAACTCAGGGGGCATAGATACTTTTGCAAACCCCACTTTTTCATCTTTTAGTTATAACAAAAAAGTTCAAAATCATGTATAAATTTCACGTCACGATTGTGTGTGTGTCTTTCACATCATTTGTTTTATTAAATGCATTATATATATTCATGTTTGTGGACCATAGCGTGGCAAAATGTAGAAAAGCTAAAGGGGTACGGACCCGCACCGCGCCTCTTCCTTCCAAATCCATGCACTCAGTTAGCTCCGATGTGAGATCCATCGCGGCACTTTAAAGCGGTGTAGTTTCTTCATGATGATATTGTCAGTCGGAACAGCAACTCTACCACTGTCTATATATTTTAGATTAACCAGCAGTGTCTCACCTTAAATTGCACTTTTTCTGGTCAGCCGGCTCGGTGCCTAAAAATAAAGACAGTGCCGTTCTTACCCTGATTTTGTATTTGCTCCTCAAGGCCACGCGCAGACCGAAGGCAGCGGGCGGGACATGTACGGGCACACGACTGACCGTCATGGACACACAGGCTAAGATGTCACACAGGGGCAGGCAGTAGGGCTCCTGCAGCCTCCGCGACACTCTACAGGAGAGGCGGTGGTTGCACCAGAACCCATAGCAACCTGAGCAAGACATGGCACAGATACTTGAAGTAAAGCAGACACTTTATGGCATATCATTGTTTGGTAAAAAAAATATATAATAAAGTGGGTCTTACAGGCGGCTGCATCCTCAAACTCACACAAACCAGTGTTCCACTCCACCTCAGCATCATCTGCCTTCGAAAACTGAGGCTGAACTTGAGAATTGGACGCAGGTGATGGTAGTGGTGGTGGTGGTGGGTGGTAGAGACTATAGTGGTTGTGATTCATTTCTGCTTTCCCTCCGTAAGGCCTATGAACGCAAAACAAAATACATTTTGGAAGAGTTTTGCGACATATTGACTTTGGGAAACGCACGGCTGGAACATCGAAGCCTATTTGGTAGGTATTGGAAACTGACATTTTCTAGCACGCCTTCGATAATATTGTTTTCCGAAACAGAGGGAAACAGTTTGAGTACTTGTTGAAGGTACTAGCATGTTACGGGCAAAAGAAACATTTAATTTTTACGCCTTTTAATATCACTGATGATCTGACCCTCTTACCAGACATCTGTCTATTGGAGATCATGCTTTTAATGCATCGATTCAGAACCAATGGCCATTCAGTTACCGGTATTTGTCAAAATATTACACTGTGAAAGGATAGGGGCACTGATTTGTTTTTTTGTTTTTTTAATCATTTTTAAAGTTACCCACCAATTGGAAAACAAAATATCAGAAGTTGCACTGTACATTGTAGGCGACTGCATACATGAGCATGTGTATGGAACTATGGATGCAAGGTCAATATGTTGTCGGCTTTAAATTCTCTTCACATTTATTTGGGGGTTGTCAAGCATCTGTTTATGAGTTCTTCTTTCTTGAATTCTTATTTGTCAATAGTTTATATTACAGGGACAGGAATTGACAACTTATCCTTAAACCAGATGTTATATATATATATATGATATTAAACCAGAATGAACGTTTACTTTTTTAGGTTAATTATAATAAAAAAATTATAATAATATATATATATAATATTTCCATTTGCTAAATGCCAGAAGAATGAGTGATAGAATTTGCTGCACAGCTTTATATTATTTTTTACAAAACCAAAAGTTTACATATTTGATGTAGTTCACAGTTGGGATGGTGGTGTTTCCCCCTTTTCCTCTAAACGTGACGATGGTCATTATGGCCAAAAAAGTTATGTATATTTTTTTTCCGTCAGACCACAGTATAAGTCTTTATCTTTTTTTATTTCCAAACTCCAAACTTTATGATGTTTCTTTTGGAGTAAGAGCTTCTTCCTGGCAGAGTTCCCTCTCAGCCCATGTCGGTGCAGGACTTGTTTCACTCTGGATAATGACAAACTCTTACCAGGTTCTGCGTCTTCACCAGGTCTTTTGCATTTGTTCTTGGGTTGATCTTCACATTTCAGACACAGCACGTTCATCTCTGGGACACAGAACCCAACTTCTCTCTGATCTGTGTGATGACCGGACATTTCCGTCATTGTTTGAAGCAATGAACCTGGCAATGACCAGACTTGTGCTTCCAAGGTCATGACATCGTCATCTGGGCTTTCCCAAATACTTTAAAGGTAAAGTATTCTTAGTGTATGTAAACTTCTGACTTTGTAAAAAATAACAAAAACAGTTCTAAATAATTCTATCCCTCATTCTTCTGGCATAGAGAATAGAAAAGAAATAGAAATATTTTTTAAAATTCTAATTGACCTAGAACAGTAAAAGTAAATTCTGGTTTCATGTCAGACAGTGAGAAAAAAAATGCAAATGTGACTTTTTATAAAGTGTATGTAAACATATGGTTCTTCTCACTGTATGACATCAATGAATGCACAAGAATGTGGGCCTGCATTAAAGAGCCTGGTCATATATAACATGGGCCCTGCACACGTTTGGCAATGAAACTTGCAACAACAGGGTTTCCATGAGGCATTAAAAGTCATTAAATGAATTGAGCCAAAATCAAGGCCTTAAATGCCATTACAAAGCATGAATTAGATTCAAACTGGTGTCACAATTACATTTATTGGAAAATTATGATATTGATCATCTTTTTTTTTTTGCTACATAAGTTAATCAAAAATACCAAAATCTAAAACATGTTCAGAACAGTTTTGGCTTTCTTTTTTTTCTTTTTTTAAAGTTTGATTCTGTTCTCTCCCTTTGAAATAATGTTTGCAAGTTTGAAGAAATAAATGCGCACGTTCTTCTGCGTTTGTTGCATTAAAGATTAAAGCATTATAAAGCATTACACTTGTTTCCCCAAACAAACATCGAAAACTGATTCTTTCCCTCGTGGGCCAATGTTTTCAATGGCTCAATTTGCAACGTCAGGGGCCTCAGGCAGACATTTCTGTTTGCATTTCATGTAATTGATATTTTCAGTTTTCTAACTTAAACTTTGTTCCCGGACCCTGCATGTAAACACAACTTTACCATATGAAGAAACCGTGAATACCGGTACGTACCATGGCGGAGCAGCCACATCCATGAGCTGCACTGCTGAGTGAGACATAAACACGTGCTGCAGGGTGTAGTTCCACTCACGCGCCAGGAGGGGGCGCACGACAAGCTGGTGCCTGCTTCACTTGTTTGTTTGGTTTGTTTGCATTTGCCTAAAACACAGGGAAAACTTCCTTGACTAGGCCCTACTACTACTACTACTACTACTACTACTACTACTACTACTACTACTACTACTACTACCACCACCACCACCACCACCACCACCACCACTACCACTACCACTACCACTACCACTACCACTACCACTACTACCACCACCACCACCACCACCACCACCACCACCACCACCACCACCACCACTACCACTACTACTACTACCACCACCACCACCACCACCACCACCACCACCACCACTACCACTACCACTACTACTACTACTACTACTACTACTACTACTACTACTACTACTACTACCACTACAACTACTACTACTACTACTACTACTACTTGAACATCCCAGAAATGGGTCAGGCAATTCCAAGTTCCATGTTATTAGATAAAGAAGAAACACAGAAATGGCCAAAAAGGAGTAGGGTCTGTTCTGGATGACCCTCTCGAGCACTTTTGAAACAGAACTGGCCAAGGCTATGGGCCGATAGTTGTCCATACTGCTTAGTTTACCAGCTTTGTTTTTAATCACTGGGACAAGTAAACCAGATCAAAGTGACTCAGGCAGGATGCCATGTATCATAAACCCAGTAAGGCAAATAGCCAACAAGGGATACCATTTTCTGCTTGCAAATTTGAGATGTTCTGAAGTAAGTTTATCTGGTCCACAGGACTTGTTACGCTTCAATTTGGACACTTCCTCAAAAACCTCCTGTGGAGTTATTATCATTCCCTCATCAAATGCCAAAGTCTCAGCAAAGGCCAAGTTACTCTTTAAGCAATTCAACAATTTATAGTAATAATTCCGCCAAAGCTGGCAGATATGATCAGAGCCAGTTGTCCCGTCAATGTTAGAAGAAAGAGAAGCCCTGCAACTGTTTCACTTTCTGATCTCTTTCCAAAAGTCACTTTACGAGTTGTTATAGAGTTTACAAGCAAGGGACTCTGATCTTAAGCGATTCTCATTCCTTTTAATGTACCTTAAGGCATATTTAAATTATTATTATTATGATTACGATTATGATTATGATTATGATTATGATTATTATTATTATTATTATTATTATTATTGATTCATGGCCTCTGCGTCGTTGGCGTCGTTGCCATTGGCAACGGGCGCACTATTTAAACCGCAACTGGAATGTCATTTTTCACTGTCACTTTGACGCTCGACTGAGACACTTCACGAGAGGTCTGTATCTTCACTTCTCACCAAGTTTATGTCAGTTCTTTCTCACAGACACATTCAAAACGCTTTCTAACACTTTGTTCCTGTGCTTGTAGGTCTTTTTTCCCAGATTTACGAACAAACGCTCAACTCTGATCGATCATGGCTCCGAATCTGCACCCCTTCCCTGGTGGTAAGTGTCTTTATAATACTGTATATCAACAAATATTGCAAAAATAGCTTGAATTTTCAATGTTAGTACCCGTTTTGTCCGTGTGGGGGCAGTGTGGCTTTTGCTAATGCTATTGTTTTTGTCAACAGTGGTCAAAGTGGCTAAAGCTAATGAAACTGGTCAGGTTTAGTAACTTTCACTCGACGATAACTTTTTAGAGCATGGTTAATACCTGATCAAAATGGCTGACATTTATCAGTAGGAGTCCTAAGTAAAAAGTTATCCAGGAATTTGTTGGAAACATGAGGTAGTTTAGTTTCACGACGTCGTTTTTGTCAAAAGTGGTCAAGCTAACGAAACGGTCAGTCTTGAGAGCACTTGGTAACTTTCATTCGTCTATTTCTATTTTGGACGTGGTTAATACCTGATAAAAATGCTTTAAATTGATCAGTAGGAATCTTAAGTAAAACGTCATCAAGGAATTTGATGGAAAACTGAGATAGTTTAGTTTCTGGGCGTCGAAAATCATTGTTGTTTGATGTAAACCTTTCCAGCCCAACATTCTAAATTGGTGGATTATTTCTCAGAAATGCATTTGCTTTGCTTAAAAGTAGATTAATATTGGTTCACTTTTGATGCGTTTTTAGGTTTGGATGGCATTACCAGGTGCCCTGTAAACTTACACAAAAGATGCCAGCCTGAGGTCAGTCATATTGAATTATTAACATGAATTGGTTATTACATTTGTTGTTGCCAGTGTTAATTTTAACTCAAATATTTAGTCATAATTTTATTCAGTGAATATTTTTGTCCACTCAAATTGGACTAAAACTACATTAAAAGTTGTTTAAGAGACTAAAACTATAATTAAAATGTCCAGATATTAGGTAACAATGTAAAGAAGAGACTAAAATCATCCAAACTTCCAATGACAATTTGAAAGAGCCTCATGTCATTTACAGTCAGTGCCAAAGGAGCAGCTCTGAGCTTTGTTCATGAGGAGAAGCTCCATGAAGCCGAGGACTTTGATTCAAAATGATCATAATAAATCAAAAGTTTGTCTTAGATTTGGTCGACAAAATTTTACCCGCAATTTTAGTCGACTAAAACTGGAGTGAAATTGAAGAGAACTATTTGACTGAATCGTGTCTAAAATTGAGTTGACTTTCCGTCTAAAGACTAGAACTAAAAACATGTTGTCACAATGAACCCTGGTTGGTGCGAGTTGCTCATGTTTGTACGTTTCAGACCCTGTGGACGCTCTGTGGTGGGACGACCCGTGGGACGCTCCAGAGGAGGCGGTCGACGCAGACGAGGACGAGGTAGGTGAGGTTCATCATGTGCATTGGGCTCCTGTTTTGTTGCAGGTGGTCGTGCTTTCTGATGAAGAGGAGGAGGAGGAGGAGGAGGACTGGGTCGACGGGGACTCTGGCTATGGAAGTCTGGCAGAGGAAGAGGAAGATGAAGATGAAGACCAGCGCCTTCCTGGAGAGGAGCTCCGGGCCCCTCCTGCTCAAGCTGTGGAGCCGGTGGGTCTTCCCCAGATCCCTGCCCCACAGCAGCGAGCAGAGAGCCCGTCTCCAGCCTTCAGCGCCCTGCAGAGGATGTTGGAGGAAGCGCTTCACCGTCAGGACCTCGGTCAGCTCTCTCTTCCTGCACCCTCCCGTCCCGTCCTGGATTTGTCTTCAGGCCCTGCTCCGGACTTCCTGCCCCTCGGCGGATCCAAGCGCAGCAGGGATGAAGATGATGAAGACGAGGAAGACGACGCCAAGCGCCCCCGCCTCTCCTCCTCTGAAGACGGCTCCGACGGCCCCTCCACTGCAGCTGGGACGTCCGGGGGCTTCACCCGCTACTTCCTCTACCCCCACCTGCTCCAGGACCCGGATTCAGACTCGGACTGAATTTTAGCCTCTGAACTCCGGACCTGGAAAGTCCAGAATGGCGACATTTACCACCGTCCACGCGCTGACCTTTGACCTGTATATGACCTTCACTTAGTCGTGTCTGCGTGAGCTTCAAAACACCAAAAGACACGTTTCTGTAGTAGTAGTAGTAGTAGTAGTAGTAGTAGTAGTAGTAGTAGTAGTAGTAGTAGTTTTGTGTTCTTTCAAACAAAAATACAAAAAACATATTTCTGTAGTAATAGTAGTAGTAGTAGTAGTTTTGTGTGCTTTCAAATAAAAAGACAAAAAACATATTTCTGTAGTAGTAGTAGTAGTAGTAGTAGTAGTATTAGTAGTAGTACTTTTGTGCGCTTTTAAAACAAAAAGACAAAAAACATATTTCTGTAGTAGTAGTAGTAGTAGTAGTAGTAGTAGTAGTAGTAGTACTTTTGTGCGCTTTTAAAACAAAAAGACAAAAAACATATTTCTGTAGTAGTAGTAGTAGTAGTAGTAGTAGTAGTAGTAGTAGTTGTAGTACTGTGGTAAGTATCTGTGTTTCTAGTTTTCTAAATGTAAAAGTATTTGTGTGTGTTTCAAAATGACTCTATTTCTTCTTCTCTTTGTCATAACTGTGGCTTTAAGACAAAATGAGTGAAAAATTTTAATGTTCTCTGCGTGGGCCCTTTTCCACTCGGGGCAGAGCCGGGTTAGACAGGACGCCCCATAACCAGAGGGTTGTCTTCCACTCGGGGCAGAGCCGGGTTAGACAGGACGCCCCATAACCAGAGGGTTGTTTTCCACTCGGGGCAGAGCCGGGTTAGACAGGACGCCCCATAACCAGAGGGTTGTCTTCCACTCGGGGCAGAGCCGGGTTAGACAGGACGCCCCATAACCAGAGGGTTGTTTTCCACTCGGGGCAGAGCCCGGTTAGACAGGACGCCCCATAACCAGAGGGTTGTTTTCCACTCGGGGCAGAGCCCGGTTAGACAGGACGCCCCATAACCAGAGGGTTGTTTTCCACTCGGGACAGAGCCCGGTTAGACAGGACGCCCCATAACCAGAGGGTTTTTTTCCACTCGGGACAGAGCCCGGTTAGACAGGACGCCCCATAACCAGAGGGTTGTTTTCCACTCGGGGCAGAGCCCGGTTAGACAGGACGTCCCATAACCAGAGGGTTGTTTTCCACTCGGGGCAGAGCCGGGTTAGACAGGACGCCCCATAACCAGAGGGTTGTTTTCCACTCTGGGCAGAGCCGGGTTAGACAGGATTGTCCCATAACCAGAGGGTTGTTTTCCACTCGGGGCAGAGCCGGGTTAGACAGGACGCCCCATAACCAGAGGGTTGTTTTCCACTCTGGGCAGAGCCGGGTTAGACAGGACGCCCCATAACCAGAGGGTTGTTTTCCACTCGGGGCAGAGCCCGGTTAGACAGGATTGTCCCATAACCAGAGGGTTGTTTTCCACTCGGGGCAGAGCCGGGTTAGACAGGACGCCCCATAACCAGAGGGTTGTTGGTGCGACTGCTTCTCCGTGTATTCAGTCAAACTTTTCGATCTGATTTCGACCATAGCTGTGTGTGTTGTAAACTGAACGTTGTTCTGGGGCAGCAGTGGCTCAGCTGGTAGAGTTCGACCTCTAATTCAAAGGTTGGTGGTTCGATCTCTAATACTGGCAGTGCACACTGTCGTTGTGTCCTTGGGCAAGACACTTGACCCGCATTGCCCCCAGTGTAGATGTGTGTGGGTGAATGACTGACTGCTGTACTGTGAGGTAAGTGTGTCCATTCACACTTGCTGACTGTAATCAACTGTAACCAGGAGATTTGGGTTTGTCCATGAACTCAGCAGTTTGTGGGACACTCCCTACTTCCCCCGTTTCTCATGTTTTTGTTTGGTATTGTATTAACTGTATGAATATGTTTAATAAAAAGATTTGACTTGTCTCTTTGATTTTGGTTTGCAAAAGAAACAAAACTAACATTAAAAGGTGTGACAGAGAAGGAGCTTTTCATCATTTCATCCAAATATTATAATAAAAAGTGAATTTAAAATGTGCCAAAACTGCTGCGAAATCTTCACCTAATGCCTTCCATTTATGACGGATACATGAATATTAAAGATGAATAGGACTGTGTTTTCGTCGGTAGGGTTGTGTGTGTTTGTTTTGTTTGTTTACAGGGGAAACATTTGGGAGTGATGGCCGCACCAGCAGAGGACGTCCTGACCCGACACCACACGACCTAGGAGTGACCTGTGATTTCTCAGGAGGCCACTGCTCTTTATAAATGGTAAATTGTCTCAACTTTATATGTATGTATATATATGTATATACTGTATTTATATATAGAAGGAGCCGCTCACCCTTTCACACTCTCATTCATACACCGATGTGCACAGGTACTGGAGGCCAGGTGGACACAACCCTCAGGAGCCAGGAATCCCACCTTCTGATCACGAGACCACCCGCTCTAAATGGTAAATGGTCACATTTGTAAAGCACCTTTACATCAAGGAACCACTCACCCATTCACTCTCTCATTCATACACCAGTGTACACAGACACCGGAGGCAAGGAGGGGGAAGTGTCTTGCCCAAGGACACAATGACGACGTGCACCTGCAGGATTTGAACCAGCGACTCTCCAGTCACGAGACGACCCGCTCTACCATCTGCACCACTGTCTTCCTGTGTTGTGGAAGTCACATGTCACTGACCTGCCCGTAGAGGAGCTCCGGCAGAGGTGAGACGGCGCTGCAGCTGTGTCCCCCTGACTGTGCAGCGCCACCTGTAGAACACTTTGAGCAGTGATAAATAAACCTAAGTAAATAAGAATGATGATTTGTGTTGTCTTTTTTGTTCATCGCTTATTTAGAAAGCATTGGGGAGTTGTTGTAAGTACAGTTTTATAAACAGAGCAGAGACAGAGGAGTTTGTTTTTTCAGTTGTACCACTATTACATTGCAGTGGTCTGGTCATAACAGGTTAGTTTGTAGTTGTGAAACACAGAGTCGTCCTTGTTTTTGCAAATCCAGTGATTCACAAACACCAGGGCTTCTTCAGGTGCTAAAGTGTCAGCTGCCATTTTTGCCTGGAGATGGAACCAAACGGACACGGGCTCCAGGCTGCGGGTCCCGGAGAAGAATCCGCCGGTCACACACAAACAGCTTTTTGTCAAGGAGGCAGGTTTATGGTTCTCCAATCACAACCTTTGAAACACTTTTTGGATGTCGCGTTCAGTTGTAGAAATGTAATCAATCCTGGATAAATGATGGAAATAAGCAAGAATGGATGGATAAGGAGTAGGAATTCAGATTTCTTAGCAATAAAGGAAGCTGTTATTTCTGAAGAAATACCGCCCTCGTGTGGTTAGTATTTTATATTACGCCAATGTGGCCACACTCGACAATGATAATTATGTTCTAATACTGTTAATTATTCCTAGTGTGCAGGGATCGAGGAATACAACCCACAGGATATATCAAGTAATACGTCTAGTTACTATTACTTGATTGCACATTTCCTGCCTGTTTTTCACCCCCTGAGTGTTTCTTGAGAGCTGATAGCTTAGCTAGAACAAGTTTATACTTCTACTTGAGTAATATTTTAATGAAGTATGTGTACTTCTACATGAGTAGAAATGATAAGTTACTCGTTCCACAGTTAGAATTTTTTTTTTTTACTTTGACACATACAATAGATGTAGTTTGTGTTGATATACTTTATTCTTATTCTAAGGGCATATGAGACCTACACATTTGTTCTTCTGAAACACTGAAGTGGCACCGAGAGCCCCTCACACCTGCAGCACAATGGAGGCATCACAAGAGGAGCTACAGGAAACAAGGAAGGGACAAAGGAGAAGATGGTGAAAGACTGTTATGGAGCATAAGGAGCTGTGCAGGAGGAAGAAGGAGGAGGAGGAGCTGACCAGTGCAGGACACCATGCTCTGAAGCATTGTCAAAGGAGGAGACGGTGCACCATTTCAGAGGATCAGAGGAGCACTGAAGGCAGCCAGCCACCAAAACCAAAACTACCTCCAAAAACATGCTGGTCAGGTTGGCCCACATGGAGGCGCTCAGGACACAATTTGGTTGTATGGTTGTACAATGACTTACTTGTTTATTTACTCACTTCTAGCATAGTGCCTTTTCAACTAGAAATGGAAAAAGGGGTGGTGGGACTGCCTCTATAAGCATAAACACTCTTGCCACAAAACCTATTTTATTTGATTAATACTTGAGCTTCGAGCACCACGCAATTATTTTCAGTAGCCCCCCGATTTTATGTGTCACTATCTATAGACTGCCCAAAAGATGTCCCCTCTTTATTAATGAATTCTCAGAGTTTCTATCAACTTGACATAGCTCTTTTAATCTGATCATTCTAACCAGTGATTTTAATCTACACATAGACAACCTCTTAGACCCCATTTCAGCCGAGTTTCTGAATGTTCTTAACTACATGGATTTCACACAACACGTCACGCAGCCAACTCACGAGAAAGGACACAGTCTGGACCTGGTCATCACGTATGGCCTGTCCACTACTGTGTCCTCTATCGTCCACTTGGCTGTCTCTGACCATTACTGCCTGTTTTTTAATGTCACCGCTTTGATACAGCGAAAGTCCTCGGCAAAAAGTTACTCTTTAAGCAATTAAACAATTTATAGTAATAATTCCGCCAAAGCTGGCAGATATGATCAGAGCCAGTTGTCCCATCAATGTTAGAAGAAAGAGAAGCCCTGCAACTGTTTCACTTTCTGATCTCTTTCCAAAAGTCACTTTACGAGTTGTTGCTTAAGCAAACAATGCTTATTTATGCCGACCCCATCTAACTTATTTACAAACTTTGATACTACTGCATATTTGACCTTTCAGTAACCTAGCGACTGTATGGGTGGGAACATGGCGTCTTTACGTTCCATCCTGGTGGCCTCGAGTTTCTCCAGGACCTGCTGTTTTTAGAGTTTTCACTGCTCTCACCAGAAAACCTACAAAACAATTGAAAAGTCAAATACCCACCAATGACCTATACATTTTTTGTCCACATAAAAAGCTGCATAATGCACCTTTAAACTTGTTGAAACCAGTCAAAACAATGTATTTGTACAACATCAATAGAAAGAGGTTTTTATTTTCTCATGATGTTTGAGTGAGGCTGTTGTCTTGTGTGCTCAGTTCAGCGTCACAGACTGGCTCATCATGGGACCAGGCTGCATGTTCACCACATTCTGGATGCTGATGACGGTCGGTTTTGGAGTTCGCAGCTTCAGCTCTCGATGCATCTGACACCAGGAGCACCAGGCGCAGCAGCAGGAGGCGCAGAGGTCGTTCAGCAGAGAGCCCTGAGAGGAACAAGACTGCTATTTTAAAATCTCTACACTTCATTTATTTATTTTTTATTATTATTTGCACCTTGATTTTGTATTTGTTCCTCAGAGCCACCCTCATCCCATACGCAGCTGGCGGGACAGCCACGGGGACTCCAGTTAATAAAAGCGTCATTGAAGCGCCGCAGTAGTCGCACAGGGGCAGGCAGTAGCACTCCTTCATTTGGCCCGACACAGTGCAGGCGAGGCACGGCCCGCACCAGAACCCGTAACAGCCTGAGGAGGAAACACAAGACAAACACTCCAGGTATAGTGGTCATTTTCACAAGACGGCGGTGCTCTAGTCTCTTTGTAAAATGGTCAAGTTAGACCAATAAAATCTATTCCTTACGGCCTGAGCATTATTAGGATGCTGCGTCCCGTATAATGTGGCAGCGATTGCAAAAACACATAGGGCGCGTTAGCGCCCCCCGGTTATTGTGGTGGCATGTGACGGCGTGCGCCAACCGGCCAACGCCACTTGCGAGGGCCTCTAAATGCCGCTTGCGGCTTTAATTATTCATATTATTCAACTTTTTATCCTTGTTAACTTCAACCACCGCACTGAAAGCACCTCTGCGCTCCCTTCAAACAGAGATTGTTGGAAATGAAGATGCACTATATCAGGGGCCTGGCATTTCCCTGGGTCCAAAATATACGGGGAGTGTGTCGCCGGGTCCATAAACAAAATGTTGTAATTCTGGGTTGGATGGAGAAATCATTGTCACTTCACCTGTTGAACAAGACTTAAACTTGAACTGCTCCTTGCATAAAGTTTATAAACATTTTTTTTCTGCTTAGAATCAGTTTAAGCTGTAACAAAAAAGTGAGTCTCCGGCCGCTCAGAAATGAGACTGTGACAGAGAGATGACAAACACGTGACGTAACCAGGTGAGCCGGTGTACAAAGGAAACAGACGGCTTGTCGAGTTGCACTACTTCTCGTTCCTGCGCATGTGCAGAACTATCGAGTCATTTTACATTCAGCCATCGAGTTCCGCTTTTTCAGCAAATAACATGATTCCTTACATTTTACTGTCGAATTAGGCAGTCTATTCTACATGTAATTAGTAAATGACGTAGCTGCTAAAACAATTTGCCTTTAAATATCTGTCTGTTGAAGATATTGGCTTTAAAAACAAAAAAAGTACAAGTTTTGTCAATATCATGAAGCATGAGCGTTTAAATGTAATAAAAGTTGCTGAGGAAAGAGTCGACTGCTCTTTAGTTACGTAATATTATGCAAGACAAAGTTTACCAGCTGTTAAGAACTCGTTTTTAATGAGAGACAAAGACATGTGCACATGCGCGTTGATACTGTCAGTGCAGCTTGACAAAGAAGTGCATCTCGACGTTACACCGGCAGTAGCGAGTATTTAAACATCTAGTCCAGGGGCGGACTGGTCATATGTCCATTCTGGAAGAGCACAGAAGGGCCACTGGCTCTAGGATCAGTCCGCCCTCTCAATTTTCTCCTCTTATCCCCCGCCTTAACCAAGCTTTACCTAAATCTAAAAGCTTAAAAGAAAAGCATCAAAACAGCGACACAAAAATGTGCCGGAAAAGCAGCAAAAAACGTGACAAAAAAGCAACGATAAAAAGCTATGAAAAAAATCCACAAAAACACAACAAAAATGTGACGAAAATACAACTACAAAGCAACAAAAAAACACAAAAAGTGAAAACAAAAAACATGTCAAATGATGAATGAAAAACCAATAAAAACATGACAAAAAAGAGACAAAAACAAACAAAGCAATGAAGAAAAGCAATGAAAAACCAACAAAGCAGCCATAATGACAAAACAAAAACAGAAGACAGTGACGAATACACAACAAATACACACAAAAAAACACAAAAAGTGACGAAAAATGTGACGACAACACACTAAAAAAGTTATGAAAAAGCAACAAAAATGTGACAAAAATGCAGCGACGTGACAAAAAGTGTCAGTCACTTTTGTAGGTCTTGGCTTTCATATCGGGCATTACACTGTTGCTCTTCGGTCAAGAAGTGTCGCATTGACGCTAATTTGGGCCAGGCTGGTCAGAGTCCAGGGCCGTTTTTCAGTCCCAGTCCGCCCCTGATCTAGTCCCTTTAATGTGAGCCACATTTACACAATGTCTGGTGCTTATCATTTTTGTTGCTGAAATTGCTTGCAGTATTTTAACATGTTTCCACCTTCTCCTTATTTTTAACGTAACTATGGATTATGTCTTCGCTCTTGAATGATTGAGTGAATGACATGCCTCCACTAGCCCCCGGTGGCTCGCTAAAAAATGACAACACACCCACTTGGGTATGGAAGACTATCTGATCCAGAGGTGTTTTCATTGTTTTTGATAATAAATCTTTAAATGATTAAAGTGAATGAACACAAATCTTACATGTTGCTGGATCCTCAAAGCAGTCAAGAAGAGCCGTGCTCCACATTCCCTCCACCTCCACCGCCCGGGAAGGCTCCAGCTGGAATTGGGCCATGGAGTTTGTAATGTTGGAAGTTTGAGATCTGCAATGATATGTGATATGTGTAAATTTACAAGTGCCCAACTATTCCAAGACAATGTGCAGGCGGGGTTATTATTAAAATGCATGATGACCATGTTTGCGTCTTAAAATTAGTTCTACTAATACAATTAAAAAAAAAAAAAAAAGGATTTACCTTTTCCGGGATGATTTATGTTGAGTGTCAGAGCTGGGCACCGGTGACTAGATGCTGAAGTATAGTGGAGTTTCAGTTTGTGATGGCTTGGGGTGTGGTTTATTGGATGACATCATTTGCATGGGCTCACAGTCGTCAATAGAGATCTTATACTTAAGCTCTGTAATGGCAGCAGCACAGACAGACTGAAATCCCAATTCTTTTCTTTTAAACTAATGCAAACATATTTCATCAGAGCATGTAAGAATACTGGCCTCATTTTATACACTAGAACTAGATCAGTATAAACATCTCAATTTGAGCATAATAATAAAAAATGTAGTTGTTTTGACTAGTTAAGAAGTTCTTGGGCATTTGTCCTGGATTATTTCACTTGTTCTGAGATGTTTCTGACTCGCTTCGATACATTTCGTCCTTATTTCAGGTCATTTTCTTTGCCAATGGGGTAAGAAAATTGGTCTTATCTCATTGGCAATTTTACTTTCTTATTTCAAGCGAGATTTACCCTAGAACTGGTCTGAAATGTCCTCAAACAAGCAAAGCAAACTTGCTCCGATCAGGAAAAGTGTCTAAATGAGTGAAAACCGCTCAAAACAAGAAACATTTCCTCAATTCAAATCATTTAAGCCAATGTACACCTTGATTCAGGCCTTGTTTGGAGATATTTTTCCAATTGGGCTATTATATGTTCTACTGATGTATTGTTTTGTCCCGTAGGGTTCATTGAACAGGACAGCACAGAGTGATAGAGGGTGAAGAAGGGGAGTCAAATAATCCAGGCCTAATGCTTCACTGTTTTATTTCACACACACTATAGTTCTTTCATGACGATGGAAAAAACAGCGGCAAAGTTATTTTCAAATTTCAGTAAAGCTGTTGGCTCATCATGGAAGCAGGCTGCATGTTCACCACATTCTGGATGCTGATGACGGTCGGTTTTGGAGTCCGCAGCTTCAGCTCTCGATGCATCTGACACCAGGAGCACCAGGTGCAGCAGCAGGAAGCGCAGAGGTCGTTCAGCAGAGAGCCCTGAGAGGAACAAGACCTGCTATTTTAAAACCACACCACAAAAGAATCTCACTTTTGTTTCTTCTTTCCTGTTTGTAGCGCACCTTGATTTTGTATTTTTTTCTCAGAGCCACCCTCATCCCGTACGCAGCTGGCGGGACTGCAATGGGGACTCCACAGAGCGCCATCATCGAGGTGGTGCAGTAGTCGCACAGGGGCAGGCAGTAGCACTCCTTCATTCGGCCCGACACTGTGCAGGCGAGGCACGGCCCGCACCAGAACCCGTAACAGCCTGAGGGGGAAACACAACACTCCAGGTAATAGCCATTTTCACAAGGCCAGCCCTGACCTTTCCAACCCTTTTTCCCTCATGGGCCACATTTACAAAATATAAACATGCACAGAGCAACTTAAGCTTTGTCTAAAATGCTTAGTACACCCTCACCCTGGACCATTAGTAAGATAACATTTCCACACATAGAACGAAGGAGGTGTAAAGTAAAGTTGGGTTGTCTGCATTGCATTGTCAGAAAGGGTTTCCCAGCTTTATCCATCCTGAAGCTGAACTCTCTCCCGTCCCTCCTTCCCTCACTCTCTACCACCACCTGCATTCCCAAACCATGTTCTTCTCCAGCATGTGTGATGTCACTTGGCTCGCGTTTGACTTTTTTGACACCAGTGTTCATTTCGTTGACTTAAATATTTAGTCTTAATTTTAGTCAAAGTGATATTTTTGACGACTGAAATTGGACTAAAATTAAATTAAAAGTTTCTCCTGAGACTAAAACTATAGATACAGACGGCATCTCTGGAATCGCCCATATATGATCATGTTTGAAAACAGTTAAGGGGGAAAAACAATTTTGAAAAAATCTAGACTTTCTCTAATTATTCAAAAACTACTGTAACAAATGCTGAATTATGAATATAGTTTTCTACTAAATAAAGATACAAAGACATGGAGAGGAGCAAAGTGGTTCAACGGCCCATAAATACATGAATAACAGAGAATGCTAACTTGATGCTACATGTTAGCATCGGGCTAATGCTAACGGTTAGCTAGCGCGAGCTACAACTGCCGTTTTTTCACTTCTACTGAACAATCTGTTGCGACAAAATATCCATATGGGCCTGATTTACACTTGACTTTATTTATGTGATAAATAAGTTCATATTCCACCAGAAAATGGCTAAAAAAAGGGAAAAAATGTGTTTCTCTAAAGATTCTATTTTCCCCCTCGGCGAAGCCACGCCCCCTTCTATGACGAGATGCCGTCTGTGTCTATAACTAAAATGTCCAGATATTTTAGTCGACTAAAATAAGACTAAATAAAAATGAAAAAAGGAGAGACTGAAATCATCCAAACTTCTATTGACCGTCTGAAAAAGCCTCAGATCATTTAAATTCACTGCCAAATGAACAGGTTTCAGCTTTGTTCATGTGGAGCAGCTCCATGAAGTCGAGGACCTTGATTAAATATGATTATAATGAATATTATCAATGCAATTTTAGTCGACTAAAACTAGACTAAAATTTAAAAGCTTTTTTGACTAAATCTCAACTAAAATGAAACTACATTTTAGTCAAAAAACTAAGACTAAAACTAAAATTAAACATGTTTTCAAAATGAAGTCTGTTTGACACTCATTGCTCATGCTGACGAGGCGTCACACAGTATGGCCTGGATCGGCTTTGAAAGTGATTTGACTATGAGATCCTACAAGTGCTCGGATCCTCAAAGCAGTCCAGAAGGGCGGTGCTCCACTCCACCTCCTCCACCTGCGGAGGCTCAGGTTGGACTCGAGCCATTGGAGGTTGTAATGTTGCTTTAAACCTGAAATGAAGACAAGGAAGAGGAAGAGCTTTACTCCTATTCCCAAACCGGAGTACACGGGGGGAAACCTACGAAGACACGGGACAAACATGCAAACGCAACACACAGGACGGCCCCATCCAGGTGGGAATCCAACCTGGGACATTTTAGGCAGAACTAAACAAATGGCCAATAAACCATAAAAGTGAAGACAAAAGAGCAGCAGCAGCTCATGTGTTTATTGTTATTATGGACATGGCTGCAGATGAGTCACACATAACAATGTACAAACTACAGGCAGTTTAGCATTACAGTTTTCACTGATCTGGGTATAGCCTTATATGTCAATATCTGTGGAGAAATAGTGCATTACTAGCACACTTATAAAAAAAATAAACTACATTTTTTTGAATATGAACAAGCATTTTGATTTTTAAACTGAAGGACATTAGGCGATGTCAAGACAGCAAATGGTAAACATATTTATCCTAATATTGCATTCATGTGGAGTTTTCAATAAATGACTTTAAAGGTACACTGCGTAACATTTTGGACTATGTTGGCGGCAAAACAAAACATGCTCCTAATGACCAGCTCGGCACAGAAAATGCTTTTACTGCAGTGGGTCATCAATGAATGGATTTGCATGAGAAACTAGCTTGTTTAAATGTCAAATTTGGTCACATCTCCATGGAGACGAGCTGGAGATTTTGTTTATTGGGTAAAAGTCTACGCGGTGTGGTTTTAAATACCTACAAATACTAACAAAAAAGAGATAAATGCACTACAAAATTCTAATCTCATTGCTATGCATCCTGATTTAGCCATTGTTCAATTGTTTCAAACAGGTTGTCGTATCAAATCCTACATCTAAGTAGAAAACATTATTTCAATTTAATAATTTCTTCTTTAAAAGCTAAAATACCTTCTACAATAGTAAACCTGAAACATCAATCACAATAAAAGATTTTTTAAGATGACTTACAGTTTGCAGTTGGTTGTCAGGCACCTGTGACTAAAGTAGAAGTTGGGGAGTTTCTATGTACGATAGCGTGGGGGGGTATGTTTGATTTGATTGGGTTTACATCAGACAATAGGCCCGCAGTAGTCTAGAGACAGCATATAAACATAATACAAAAAAAGACAAAGGCATAGTGAGTGTCCAGGCTTTGGGATTGTGTTCCAATAAGGCTCAGTAATTGTAGTACAGCTTTATTTGTTCAGCGTTATATGTCGTTCTATGTCTTTGCCTCGTCAGCAATAAATGAACTTGGCTGAAATCATCTTTACAACACCAGACATACAACCATGTACAACCATGCATTTGTATGTTAAAACCAGTTATCCCATTGAAAGGTGAGGTGTTGGATCAGTGCATGACCACATGGCCCATCATAGGAGCAGGCTGCATGCTGACCACATTGTGAACGTTGATAATCGTTGGAATCGTGTTCCGCAGTTTCAGCTCTCGGTGCATCTGACACCAGGAGCACCAGGCGCAGCACCAGGAGACGCAGATGTCGTTCAGAACGGAGCCCTGAGAGGAAGCACGCACACAGTCATTTTAAAATAAACTCACAACAAGAACTGTTACTTTCATGTCTTTTTTGGTTTGTTTGCACCTTGATTTTGTATCGATTCCTCATAGCCACCCTCAGCCCGTACGCAGCAGGCGGGACACATCCCCATCCTGAGAAGCACAGGTCACACAGGGGCAGGCAGTAGTGCTCTTTCATCCGGCCCGCCACAGTGCAAGCCAGGCACGGCCCGCACCAGAACCCGTAACAGCCTGAGAAAAGTACAAGACAAAGACTCCAAGTAGTGTCCGTCTGTCACCCTCTGTTGATGAGCTTGCTTTCAATATTCAAACGTAAATGCTATTGAATGGTAATCTTACAAGTGGCCATGTCCTCAAAGCAGTCCAGAAGGGCAGTGCTCCACGGCCCCTCCTCCACCAGAGAGGGCCCAGGACAGACTTGAGCCATGAGGCTGTAAGGTTGGTTTGGACCTGAAAATACAATACTTTTATTTTTCCAACGTGTATCGTGGAAGTACACATGTTGATATCAGCCTTGAAATGCAATATGTAGCTGGTTTTACAAGCATTTTGATTTTTGCGGGCCAAGACCACTAAACTGACCATGAAATCATGGTCAGGACCACTAGCACCATCAGTAATCAAGAAGGCCCACCAACACCTCCTCCTCTTCATGACACTGAGGAGAAGCAGCGTCTAAATACTTTAACCAGTTGATAGTTTCGAACAAGGGAAATTCAAAGTTGCTATTTGACACTATACATTCTCTTGTGTCCAGTGCCCTTCCTGCTTCCTCTGTGCCTTGTAAAGTAAATAGCAATGACTTTATGATTTTTTTTTCTTGATAAGATCAGAGACATTAACGGTAACATCTCAGCACCTTTCGCCGTGGCCCAGCCATTGCGGAGCTGCCCCACCATGTCTGGACGGTGTTTGAGCCAGTGTCGTTGGACAACATCGCTGCACTTACAGCTAAAATAAATCCCACCTCTAGCCTGGTTGATGTTCTCCTCTCGAAGCTCTTTGTAAACATTTTAGATTTGATTGGTCCATGGGTCACTAAAATGTGTAATCTGTCTCTTTCTTCTGGTGTTTTCCCCGCTCCTTTACACATGCAGTGGTAGAACCATGGCTAAAAAAAGCCCGGTCTGGACAGCTCAGAATTAAGAACCTTTGGCCAATATCTAAGCTCCCTTTATTGGCAAAATCTCTGGAAAAGGTGGTAGCAAAACAACTAAATAAATCTAAATCTGATCTAAATCTGATTCTGTATTAATCTCTGTAGAGAAATCTCTGTAGAGAAATTAGTTCTCTGCATTTGACCCATCCTCAGTATCGCATGGGGCGACCTGTAGGAGCAGTGAGCTGCCAGCAGTGGCCGGCGCTCGGGGACCCGTCTCCATGATGTGGAGCCAGGCTGGCGGTCAGAAACACCTGGCTGGAGGATTAACCTATTGCACATGTTTTTTCTAACCTACCACTAACCTACGCAGACACGGGGAGAACATGCAAACTCCACACAGGTGGGAATCGGACCTTCGAGCTGTGAGGCACGAGCACTAACCGCTGCGCCACCGTATCCAACTGACATCCTTCCTTGAGCAACACAACATCTACAACAGATTTCAGTCAGGGTTTTCGAAGCACCACTCCACTGAAACAGCACTGCTGAAAGTGTCCAGTGACATCCTGATGTCTGCTGACTCAGGAAGGTGCACAGTACTGGTTCTGTTGGTCCTGTCTTCAGCCTTTGACACGGGCACCATGTTATCTGGGATCTGGTGGGAATGTCAGGTCCTGTACTAGAGTGGTTTACCTCATATTTGATGGGTAGGAGCTTCAGTGTGTCAGTCAATCACATCATGTCGAGGTCAGCTAAGCTATCCTTGGGCGTTCCCCAGGGCTCTGTCCTAGGGTCTCTTTTGTTTTTATTGCACCTCCTCCCTCTTGGACACGTAATCCAGAGGTTCAGTGATGTGTTTGCGGATAACATACAACTGCACTGCTCGTTCAAGACCTCTGAAGTCCACAAACGTACCTCTTTAATACCCTGCTTGTCCCATGTAAAGCAGTGGCTGAGTGAGAACAGTCTCCAATTAAACTCAGAGAAAAGTGAGACACTCATTGCTGCCCCCGACAGTGTCATCCCTGGTATTAAGCAACACCTGAGAGACCTGAGCGTGTCTGTCAAAACTAATTTGCAAAACCTCTGCGTTATCTTTGATGAAGACATGTCTAGTGCAGCATTTGATAAAGTTATTAAAGAATTGTTTCTTTCATTTGTGTAATATCTCCAAGCTGAGACAGTTGGTCTCACGAAAAGAGCTGGAGACTATCATTCATGCTTTTGTGTCGTTGCAGCGGTTGGCAACAGCCTGTTCACCTGCCTGGATAAGAAGGAGCTGACCCGCCTACAGTATGTACAAATCTCTGCAGTGAGGCTCCTGACCCACTCCAACCGGACCATATTATTCCTGTTCTGAAGTCTCTCCATTGGCTTCCTTCAGAGTGAACTTTAAAATTGTGTTTCTGACTTTCAGGGCACTTCACGGACAGGTTCTAGTTTATATTACTGACCAAATCATCAGTTCAGCACTGTTTTTACAGTTTCTAAAAATAGTTACTAAAATTACTTTCTAAAGTGTAAAAATGTCTGGAATGGGAACAGCAGAACTGCCCAGTACCTCACCATGACTTTGCAGCCATCGAAGACAGTGTGACATAATCTCAGCACCCAGAGGAACCTCTCTCACAAACAGTTCTCCCTCCTGCCTCTGAATGGCTCTTTATGCATCAGCCCTGTAAACTGAGAAACAGCTTTTCCCCAGAGCTGTGTCCTTATAGCACCTGCATTATATTTAACTGCATTTGTTACGAGCATTGCATAATCTAATAAGCACAATGTGAATAAACATGGTAGTGTTTAATGGTTATACATATTGCATATACATATTATATCGTACATGTTGCTGTAACCCAATCACCACTAACTGTGCCTGCACTCGTCATTATGAGATGCATTTAAATACACATTTAAACATTTTCTCCAAAATTCTTTCATGTGGTTGAAAAGTTTTGAACACTATGGAAAAGATTACTCAAAAAAGTCTCGCCATAATGTATTTTGAGAAACAGTATTTTCCAGTAAATGCACTTACTGTTTTGCTGCTGGTCACTGGCCGGGCACCCAGCGGAATGAAAATTCCTCTGGTTGATCGAGTGGGACGTGTTGATTTGTCTGTGTCAAAATCTGGTCCTTCTCTGCAATCTGTTTATTACAAGATATAATCACCTAGAGCTACCAAGTCATTTGCAGGAGGAATCCCAACAGGCCTGCAGTAGTCTAGAGAGAGGGAGCTGGGACGCTTTCAATGTTACTTTGATACAGTGCAAAACAGTAGTGTCAGTATTGTTAAGTAAGTGTTTTACTTTATATGGTCACTAGCCTCTCATCCATTCTTTTTTTTCATCATAATAATCATATTATCGAGCATTTTATCATCATTGAGCTAAATTGACAATTATGGTTGCAACTAAGAATTACAAATGTACTGTCATATCGATACGTACAGATATACTAGAACTGCATTATGTATAACACATGCCAACCCTATAGGTCTACAGAAACGCGTGGGATTCCCTTGGAAAGCAGTTCACATTTCATTTCATCTATTTGGCTGTTTTTGTGTAGTTTGAGACATTACAGTTTGGTTGTAAAGTGCATTTTCACTAAAAGGAAGACAACAAGCACTATTAATCCCAGCTATTATACTATGAAGCCAGAATAATGAAGGGGTTTGCCTTATAATGTCTCCATCTGCTGGTCATTGGTAACTCTGTGTAATGATGTCGTAGAGCAGTAATTCTCAAACTGTCATAGGAAGGCATAAAATATTAAAACTACTTTGATCCACCCAATATTTTTGTCCAAACATTGGCGTTTTAAACATCAGATTTTAGATTTCCTTCTATCAACCTTGCCACTTGTTCAATGAATCATGTGTATGTGGAACGTGTGTTCAAGTAAGCTAGAAATTGTGTTGAAGGTTTTGACAGCAGAGCCCTGTATATGAGGAATGAGCTGGTGGTATGGGTGAAAGGTTTGTCATAGACACCCAAAATTCGTGGTATCATGTGACAATGAGGCATCACATAACTTAAAAGGGAAGAAGGCTTTATTGGACTGAAGTTTAGTATAATGGTATAGGTCACATAAGGACAAGTCGTCCATGTCACTAAGTAAAATTGTCTAATGCAAAATAAAAGAGTCAACCACCCAAATCACACTAATTAACATCACAAAGTAATAGGGAAAACACACTGTGAAAGATAGTAATTACAAATGGATTTCTGGACCTTCCAAAAACATGTATTCAGTATTTCTTCGATGACTGGTTGGTTGCGTGCGTCATTGTCCCTCTTAGCACATGGTTTTGCTTGTGGACATGTCCAGAAGCGGCGCGTGGGGTCTAACTGGGCTGCATGTTGACCACGTTGGTGTGGTTCTTCTTGCGGTATTTGAGCTCGCGGTGCATCTGACAGTAGGAGCACCACTCGCAGAAGCAGGAGGTGCAGATGTCCTTACACAGACTTCCCTGGACAAAGAAAGAACAGAGTTTTTCATTTGCTTTTGATGTGTCTGTGAGCGGTGTTTAATCATTTTTTGTGTTTTCTTACACAACAAGGTGTTGCGTTACATTATGTCATAACTTTGGAAAGAGCCAGTTGTCAAGTTTTGATTTGCAGGATTGGCAAGAATTGGTCTGTTTGAATATGCATGAAACAAAACCACAACGTTCAGTGTCTTCTCTTAAAATTTCATTCATAGTATATATATTTTACCAAATAGCACTACAAAACACTTAGTGATTTTTTATAGTTTTCAGTGACAAGATTAAAGCAATTTTATGTGACATTTTGCTTCAAATTCAAACTCCAAATGCGTTGAATATTTGTATTGGTGAAAAAGACCTGTAAAAACATGCTTCACTGGTAATTTTGCAGGACATCACCAGCTTGTGTCGATGGAGACATTGTATCTTTGTTTTGACTGCAGTCAGTCAATATATTGGTTAAAGGGATATTTCAGGATTTTTGACATCCAGAGTGTTGTTGATATTTTTTATTTATTTCTTAATTCATGCAGTCCTTATATTTGAAGAGTTTAGTGGTGCTAGGCTAGTGCTAGGCTAGTGCATGTCTATGGTAACTAGTAGCCTGCATTAAAAACCTCTTCAAAATCATGGGGTAGTCCTCCAAACGTTGATATATCTGATTTGTAGAAAGCTCCTTTGTGAATTCCACGTGTAGCAATGCCGGCCACAGGTAAACAAACTACTGTAGATCCGGTAACCTAGCAGATCATTCCGCCGCTGCGTAGCTACAACCAGGAAGCTGATGCTGCTCAAATATAAGTTCTTTTAAATGCAAAATGGTCATATTTCAAACCTTGTTCAGTCAACACAGACATTTATATGGGTAGTCTGGTGTTATAAGTGATTTGCCTCAGGTCCACTGTGCTTGAGTCAGACTGTTTTTAATGCAGGCTACTAGTTACCATAGACATGCACTAGCCTAGCACTAGCCTAGCACCACTAAACTCTTCAAATATAAGGACAGCATGAATAATAATTTAATAAAATCTCAAAAAAATCAAATCACTCTGGATAACGAGGAAATGAGGCCCTATGTCAAAAATCCTGAAATATCCCTTTAAATATATTACATCTTTGGTCAAATCTCAGTTATAGACTACAAAACCAGCATTGATGGAGTTTTGCTGAGCTTTAGGAGCATGTTTGGTATCTTCATCACGTATTTATCTTTTATGAGTTTTACCACAGTCTAATGGCCCTCATGAATTATAGCAATACATAATCTGGAATGTTCCGCAGTGTGGCTTTAAGTTTTGCAAAGTTTTAAGATCATGGAGTCAAAATCCTAAACCCTATGTTGGCGTTTCGTGAACCAGGGAGATCCAGTGGTTTTTATTGATTGTACAAGGATCTTAAATCATTTTCTTGTGTAAAAATGAGTTGTGTGTCTATCGAGTCCTAAACAAACACAGTAAATGAACACCAGATTGCTGTACCTTGATTCCGTATCTGTGCCTCATGGCCACCCGTAGTGAGAGCGCGCTGGGGGGCACGAACAGGGGGATGCCACACGCCGCAAAGATGGCCGGGCTGAAGATGTCGCACAGGGGGAGGCAGCGGTTTTCTCCAAAGCCCCCAGCCACGGAGCAGGCCATACACGGACAGCACCAGAAACCGTAGCAACCTAACAAACACAGGGGTTATTACAACCGGAGCAAATGACACAATGACTTTTTCTTGCCGGTTCTTACAGGTGCTCTTGTTGTCACAGCAGCTCAGGAGGTCGCTGTTCCACTTATCCTGGTGGTGTGCCATTCTTCACCGATTCAACTTCAGGTATTTCCACTGTGAAAACATGCGTAATGGTTGGATGTGAAACTTTTAGGTGCAGTGTACTTCATCATGGAACAGTCACACCCACACAGGAAAGTGAATGTTCCTTATTTTGTTTTTTTTTTACTTTTTTTTTTACTCCCCACAACTATTTTTCTTTCAAGTCTTTGAAGTGAATTGAAAGGTCACCCCAGTTCTACACTCCTGACCTTCTTTGGTTACATTTTCGACACTAAGGCCTAAAAAGGAGGCATGTCTTCATTGGAAAGAGCCGAACAGGAAAGCCGACTTCTCAACTACAATGGGAATAGAGCCTAAAGCTGTTAGGTCAGCGTGTTTTTCTTGATAGATCATCTCGCGGACAGCTAAGTTCTCAAGTATGCAACACAATAATAATGGATAGCCAGTCATGGAAAACTTTTGAATCCAAAGAAATGCCTCAGTGCTTGGTGGATCTACTGCACTATGCACTGTAGAGCATTTTTCATGATTTTATTTTTATTTTACAAAAGAAGCGTCTATTAAAAGTTCGATTATTTCAGTTTTAAAAAGCACATCTGCATTTGTGTCAATAGAGCTTTGTCTGGCGTAGTTGGGCGTGGACTCTAGTTTCCGTAAACAAAACCCTGTGTTGATGGTTTATAGGCAGTGTCGCACTTCAGGATTGTAGGATGAACTACGAAACCATCATTTTGTGTGTTTAGCATGCCCCTTTTTCATTTAATCTTTAGAGTGTGGGTTTATGGCTAAAGTCATTATAAAGGTTATGCTATTTTCTTAACTTATCTTGACATCATCTTTACAGGCCATGACCAAATTACAACATTCATCATTCATCAACAATTCATATTATTCACAAAACAATATAATCCTCACAAAACTGTTGATCCAGTCATGACATACTTGCTTCTAATTCATCAATGAATGTAGAATTAGACACTAGGTTAAATGACATGCATTGATTATTAATACTGTAGCTGGATATGTGGGAACAATTGCAGCATAAATGGCCACACCTTTCTCTGTGCAAGTGGTTCTCAAACTGTGGTTCAGGTCTAATTCAAAAGACTTCATACTTACACCCAGTAATCTTTCAGTCCACTTGAAGAATATTAACTTTTCGACCATCAAAGATCTGATGTTGAAAGGCAGCATTATCAGAAGTTAAAGGCTCACTGGTGCCCAAACTTTTACTATTATATTTTGTAACTGCACTCATTGATTCAACCCAGTGCACCAACAATTACGTTGTTAAATGGCAAACACATTTTAATAAACAATATCCGTTCACGCTCTTACCTGAGAATTGGCCTGTCGTCACCCTCCGAAATCCCTGCAGACTAGTGTGTGAGGAGTGGCGAGTGGGGCACATTTGAAGGCTATTGGAGGCATCTGATGAATGCATCCACCTTAACCTGCTTGGCCACTACCTCAGCTCAGGGCGGCCCAGGTAAGGTGGGGCCCTGGCATTTCAACTACAACCTACTCCTAACAGAGTCATCAAGCTCAATTGTTTTTATGTGTAATTGCAGCCCTGGATTTAGCACTTAGCATACGCGCTGTATCTAGCTCTACCTGTACCACTGAGCCATGCACAAGGATGCCTAGCCTCAAGGGATTAGGGACCTGTTTCTACAAATCCATACTTCTGTTAGCCAACAAATAAATTGAAGTATGGCGAGGTGTGACATGTCCGTTTCATGGCATTTATGTCATTCTGTGGTTTCTCCATCATCAACATTTTACAAGATGATGTTTTGTGGTCACTGGATGTGTATCTGACTCTGAATATGATTTAGCATTTAACGCTAGCTCAGTCTGTACATTCTTAAATGATTTTCGACAAGGCTTTGGCCTCGCCTTAATGCGGTCGATGGGTTGACAACTGCTGAAATAATCTGGATCGTTCATAATCTGTGATGTTTGAACGGTTACAGGAAAAACTGTCCACATACAGTACGTTAAGATCAAATGCCGCTTCTCCTTTTTATTTAAATGAGAGGTTACTGCTTCTGATGCATGGTCAGCTGTCTGTTTGTGTGTCTATGTCGTATCCCCGAAGAAAACGGCCAGAGGCGTCCCCACTCCCAGCTAACTTACTAGTCAGGTCTGAAAAAAAGCAAGCCCATTCACAAAAAGGGATATTTTAGATATTTATCACCAATTAAACACTCATAATGACATACATGCTTGTATTTATTGAGTAAAATCTTACAAAGTGTGGCTTTAACAACAATTTGTCAGATGAAACTGTATCGACCATATACTGCTTCAAAATACATATTTTCATGGGAGCAATGCAGGGTGTGAATCCCCCTGATTTTATAATAAGGCTTCTGTCATTATTGTGATTTGTGACCTTTGAACTTAGTATCAGCACTCCCCAAGCATAAAGGTTAGTTTACATTGACACGCTGTGCTTGTAGGATTAGAAATGATATTTAACTTGACATTTGCTTTGTTGTTTTTGTGATAGTCATAGTGTGCCGAAGCAGCAGTGTGGTGAAACTGAGTGACAAGTTTCAAACCAGTCACTAAACAAACGATACAAAGCCATTCATCACAGACACTGACAGTCGGATGAGCAGCGACAGTGTCCAAGCAGGTCTGGGATGTGTGGAATCCGGAGATTTCATTCAGAAGTTTAGAAAAACTATAACACTTCTGTCAAATAGAAGCTTGTAGAGCCACAAATTATTATTATTCATTATATTAAAAAGCAATATGTGACCAGTTTTAGTGCTTGGTCGTCCCCATGTGAGTGAGCAGCAATTCTCGTGGAAATAAAAGTATTTCTAAAGTATTTGAGCAGGTGTGTGTGTGTGTATATGCAGTAATGTTGCTCAAAATTATCTTGAGGGCCAGAAAGATTTATGCTGGAGAACGGATTTGTTTCTCTACCCACTTCTACACTAATATCTGTGGCTGTTTTCCATACCAACAATTATTTAATATTAATAATGACTAACTTTTTTGGCTGGACTGCCCACCTTCCGATTGTGTGCTCTACTTCAAGCCCACACCCTAAACTCTGACCAAGTGAAAACAGTAAACAGGTACATACTTGATGATACAGTTTAATACACATAATTTAAATATAAACATTAAAACATTTCCCAAGTAAACATTTAAAGTCACTCATCAATCATTCATCTGTAAAGGTAAAGGCCAGTGTTTCCCAACCAGGGGTACTCGAGGAGCGAGCAAGGAGTACTTCGAAGGATTTCAGATTGAATAAAAGGGGAAAATGAACCTTATTTTTATTGGAAAAGCTATATTTAGATATTTATATTTAGGTTTATTTTGAACGCAACATTGTAGTTTTACTTAAATAGTGCTTTTAAGTGATTTCTTTCTAAAGAAACGCCAACTCCCTTGAGGTGGGGCGTACAGAGTTGACCGACTTCTGCGGCCCCATATGGTTAATACCAACTTTTTTAACTTTTCCCATTCATTCTCGATGGTAAGCCTTACAGTATGGCTGCAGTGCACATTTTGGCCACCAGGGTCAGATTGGGGGCGCTGTTTTGTACCCCCTGCTCAGACCAGACCCTCTAAAATCCTGCACTGTCACTCAAAAAGGTGTTAATTCGGCCCGAAATGCCTTCATGCACGAGCTCAATATAGAAGCTGCAGTTACGCATAAGACTTGAGGTGGAAGTAGTGAGCATAAAATTACTCATTTGCATCTAGCCCCTTTAAAGATGCAAGGTTTAATGTTGTTGTTTACATTTTGCATGCATTTGCTGCAATTTTGTGGCTGCAATTGTTGATTTTGTTGTACAGTCCTAAAACTAGGCTTTTGTCATAGTTAACATTTGTTTGTTTTTTGTTTTTTTGTTGTTGTTTTTGTTGTTTTGTTTTTATTGACATAAAACAAAGCTTACAAATAGCACATAGACAAAGGAAAGACACATAAGGGTAGGGTACATATTTGATTCTTCGTTCTTGGGTTCTGCATGGCGTGGATGTGCGGTGTGTGTGCTGAGTAGGTGTGAGATATGAATAAGAGAGAAAACAAAAAAGATGAAAGCAAATAGTAAATCATGGGAAACAAATCGTGGAACATGAAAAAAAATGATGATAGTAACAAATAATAGTAAAGAAACAATAATAATAGAGGTAAAGGTAAACTGAATGGGGTAATGAACATGAGGAAGGGTAAACATTCAAGATTGAACATTAACATTTGTTTTAATGTAGCACGTTATTTGTACAGACAGAGCCGGTTTTTCCTATAGGCAAACTATGCAAGTTGCGTCGGGCCCCCGCAGTCACAAGGGCCCCACATCTCAGTCAAACTACGGAGTTGTTTCCCTGATTAATCAACAGGTTGATACGGGGCCTATTTGTCTCAAAGATGAGTTGAATCCACACAGTTCTCGTGCGCACAGTTACTTACAGTAACTCTGGTTCTCTGAATATGCACAGGCTAAAACGAGTTGGGCGACTCACAGGCTAATTCTCAGTGGTCAGACAGAAATAACTGTCAGGTGCAGGAGTCAGAGAATGTGACCATTTACCATTTTAAAAAGTTGTGAAATAGACTAGTAGTCGTCCTAAATCCCAGTGTCACAGTGGCTTAGTGGTTAGTGGTTCAAACACAGAGGGGCGGGGCCTGAATTGAGGTCATTATTTTCCACTTCTGCCCTGCCCTACTGCACAGTGGAACTGTTTTTGTCCGGAAATGGGTTCGCTCTTCGTTGAATAACCATGGGACGCGCACTGTAGGGCCCCCATGTGGATTTTTGCTTAGGGCCCCAGAAGGGCCAGCACCGGCTCTGTGTACAGATGGAAGAAAATGCAAATGTATACTTAAAATAAATAAATAAATAAAGTAACTATGATTATTTGCAGCTATATGTGTCTCACGCTTGAAATCGCTGTGCTTGGTCCGCGGCCCACAGGCACATTGTCATTTTGGCTCTCAAAGACAAAACGTTTGGGCACTTATCACGTGACAAGGGGATAGGAGCTATAAAAGGAGGAAATTAGATTCAACCTTAGTATTTTTTAGAGTTGCTTCAAAAGTAGGGTCTGACTCCTTCTCAAGGACAACACATATTTTAATATTCTTAATCCACACACCAATTCGGAAAATATAGAACTTGGCAAAACATCGTGCAGTTGGTGATTTACAGTCCAGCGACACTGAGGCGGAAGGCTTTGAGGCAAACATCTAGAAAATACTGTCTCTGGTCTTACAATGCACATTTTTTATTTACATTCACGTCAGAGAGTACGTCCTCATCATCGGCTTCTTTTTGGGCTTTTGCTTGGGCACCACAGTCTCCAGCAGCCTCCTCACCAGCCCCAAACGGCCGGTGCGGATCAGGGCCCGGGCCAGCTCCGCCACCTCCTCCGGGTGAGTCCTGTACAGCTGCTTCAACTCCGCCTTCACCTCATCTTTGGAATACCTCTCCTCCGCCTTCTTCACCAACGTTTCCAACTGGCAGATGGCGGGACAGGGCTCTTGGCTCTGATCCAGGTTGGTTTGCATGAACAGTGCGAGCAGCGCCTGTAGGAGGCAGTGTAGAGCCGCGGTGTCCCTGCTGCCGGGCCGTTCCAGCTCTAGTGCGCATTTGAAGCAGTCCACGGCATTTTGTTCCTCGCCCTTCAGTGACAGACAGCGCCCCCTGAGGATGTGGAGGTCCGGGAGAGTGTCGGCGTGTTGGAACTGTAAGGCTTGGGAGAGGCTGACCAGTGCGTTGTTCACAGCGGCTTCATCCACCAGTAGGCTCTCCTGCAGGGCGTCCACTCCCATGTAGTAGTAAACCTGTCAGGAGCACATTGGTTATATTGGTGTATTTAGATATAGACATTTACAACATGCTTTAAAGCAGCGATTCTTAAAGAGGGGGTATTATGCTTTTTCAATCACACAGCACCAGTCTATATCACACTACAATGATGACAAACCTTCTGCTGGTCTGTAAATGCAGTAAATTAGAATAACTGCCTTGTATAAAATGTCTCTCTCAAAATGGCTGCAGTGAACATCTTGACATAGGCCTCTGTCTCTTTAAGAACCTCTGAGCCTTTCCGACATGCCCCCTCCACACGCTGTCTGTGGCATCAGTGGGGAGGGGGTTCTGCTGAGGAGCAGTGGTTGGTTACTCGGCTGGTGACGAAAGCTCGGAGGCGTCTCCAGGAGGTGGGGGCGTTCCTAGGAGGACTCAGGCAAACCTATCCCTAAAATGGCCGCCATCAGAGTTTTTACAGATTACTCAAAAATACGTGAATGTGCCAAGGCAACACTTCAGCCATGTTTTTAATGAGGGAATGACAGAATAACATGTAAAGCTTGAAAAAGTCGATTTTGCATAATACCCCCCCTTTAAGTCATGCAGAATCACAAACCACTTTGGGCCAGTAAAGAACCACACAAGTTCTTTATGTGAGATGTAAGTAGGCATATATGGGGTTTTAAAGTGACATGCCTATTTCCTCAAGTTTTCAATCATGCCTGCGTACTTTAAGGCTCATCAAAGAAATAGTGTGAGGAGGGACAGTACTGCTTTATGCGGACGGTCTAGTGCTGATGGCCAAGTCACTTTCGGCTGGAAAGTCTCAATCGGAAACCGGGGTTTAAAGATAAACCTTGAGAACACTAAACTGATGATACCAGGGAAGAAAAAGGAAGATGGTACATTTTATGCACTAGATGTAAGAAATGTAAGAAATGTATTCGGGGTGTGCGTACATCCAGAGGACGCACACAGGAGGAGGTAAGTAGTACTGGTACGTAGTGCTGTGGGTGCTGGTGTGGTCAGAGGCGAGATGATGCGTCATAGCACACGTTTGGAGAGCATTTGGCACCATTTCGCATTCAGCTTCACCACAGGTGTGGCAGGGCTCACCAGAATAATAGTGTGAACCTGTTCCTCTGGCCGTGCGTGTATGTGATGGTTTATGCCACAGTGCCATCCCATGACTCATGTTATCAGGCATAAATTGCATGGGGGTCTGATTTTGCAAGTTCCTGATGCATTTTTTTTGCGTTTCAGTTTTGGAAACATCATTGCAGTTGATCAGACACACGTACTGGATCGACTACATTTACAAAACCCTCAATGGGAGCTTGGGGGGCGCTTTTTGCAGACGTCTTATAAGGTCATAAATCAGGGTTACAACAAACAACCACTGGTATAGTTTTCTTTTGGAGGAAAGTCTCAACTATACCTGACAACCATCTCTACCAAAAAGGTCTGCTTAGTGGAACGCAGTTTAATTTTTTATAACATTTAAAACATTCTAAAACCCTTTTTTTACTTTGTGATTATATTGTGTGTATATTGATTTGGATTGAGGCCATCTCTGCAGCACTCCACCAATCAGGCCTTTATGCTGCAGAGATGGTGTCTGTCTGTAGGTTCTCATTTCCTCTGAATAGCGCTGGAGCTCTGACAGAGAGACCATCGAGTTCTCTGTGACCTCCCTGACCAAGGCCCTTCTCCCCTGATGGCTCAGTTTGGACGGACGGCCAGCTCTAGGAGAAGTCCTGGTGGCTCTGAACCTCTTCTTGCATTACGAATCATGGATTTCACTGTGCTCTTTGGGACCTTCAACGTTGCAACAATTTTTCTGTCCCCTTCCTCAGATCTGTGTCTCAATACAAACCTGTCCTTGAGTCTACAGACAGTTCCTTTGACTTCAGGGCTTAGTCTCTGCTCTGACATGCTCTGTCAGCTGTGGGACCTTATAGAGAGGTGTGCCTCTCCAAATCAAGTTCAATCCATTTCATTTAGTTGAGGTGGACTCTGGCCAGTTTGTAGAAGCTTCTCAAGGACGATCAGTGGAATAAAAATGTGATAAAGTGTAAGTGAACACATTTCCTGTACACTGTATGTTGGTGATTTTCAGACAGCAACCGAAGACAAGTAGCCCAAGTGTCAGTCAGGATTTTAACCGACAACTTCCTTGTAATGACACACTTTCTCACCACTGTCAACTCTGCTATGTGTTATTTGAGCTGACAAACAGTGTAACAAAAGCACGAGTAAAGATGTATTACATGTTTGAACCAAGCTAAAATTACCTCCACAAACAACAGTTTTTGTTGTACAGGATGGAGCATAGATATTATTAGATCTTTCTTCTAATCTCTACAGAGCAGCTAAATAATTGTCACTTTTGAGCAGATTGCGTTACCTGTGCCATCTCCAGGTGGGTCCTCAGACAGGGGCGCACACTCATGACTTTGTCCAGGTCTTTGCGCGCCTCAGTCAGGTTCTGTCGGTATGGGAGTCCTCCTTCACCACTTTTAGCCTTCTCCAGGTCTCTCACATACACAATCACATGAATCTACAGGAACATGGGCCATTATGTTCACAAAACTAGCACACACACTTACTAACAGCAACATTTAACTTAAAGACGGAGGTTTGTGACTCTTGTGTGTGTAAGTATTGGCCTATGTTACCTTTGCGCGGGTACAGTAGGCCTGCCAGTTGAGCTCAGGGTCCGGCAGTACGCTCAGAGCCATGTTGCAGATCCCTGTGGCCATCTCGTGTTTGCCCAGCTGGAAGAACACTTTGGCTAACATGTTCAGGATGAAGGCGTCGCTACTCGCCAGGTTGATTGCCTGCGCACAGCGGCACACACAGACGGACAATGAGCAGAACTGATGACTGACTTAAATCACCCAGAGCTAAACCTGTTTTCCGTTTTACAACATTCATATTAAAAAGGGAAAGGGGAGTCTGCTTTGCTGTCATCCGAACCAAATGATTAAAACCAGATTAGGCATATTTAACAAGCTTTAAAAAAAGAAATTAATACTTGGTTAAATTATGATAGATGGCCAGCAGAGGACAGCAGAAGTGAACCCTGATATTTTCATCCTTAAACTTGTTGTTGCAATTCCTCAAAGACATTTTTAACAAAGAAAGTAACACTGTTTGGATGAGCAGACTGGGGGAACTTATTGATTATGCATTAGAGCTGCCAGAAAACCAATCCAGTCCTACTCTGGTGTGTTTGAGTCCATGAGTTTAAGACAGAATGATACAACTGCAACACATACATACATCAGTCTCTTCTTAAGTGCAGGCACGGCCCTGGTTAAACAATTCACAACTTCTGGTAACATAGAAATGACTTTGTGATGTGGTTAAACTTTGATTTTGCACAATACCCTCCACTCCTTTAACATATAAGGTCTACATACGCACTACTGGTCTAACTAGCTTTACCTGCAAAGAGAGTTCCTCTGGGTTCCATGACAACACAGCGCTGAACGCACACAATCATTTCGTTTGTCTCTCTACTGGAGGGTTTAATGTGCTGAATTAAACCATTTAAACCATGCATACTGGAAATGTCCACTTTAGGGCTGCCACTAACGATTATTTTGGTAATCGATTAATCTAGCGAATATTTTTACGATTAATCGATTAACCGCTTAGCTGTGAATGGTGTATGAAAATGGTATTTTTTTCATTTTTTTTAATCACATAAAGCTAAAGTGGCATCACTTGAGGACATGTTGATGGAGTAAACTTAAAGTGAGTGTTTTTGGAGGCTCTTAGTGCCAATTCTGCTTCATGACTGGATGAGACACAGACAGATATTAATGAAATGTTCAATGTACAAAACACTAAAGAGCCTAACTTGTAAAATAAAGTAGGTTTCCATCAAAAAACAAAACAAATGTAATGTATTTTTTGCTCTTTTTAAGTCTGTGTTTACTAGAAAACGATTAATCGATTAGTAAAATAGTTGACAACTATTTCAATAATCGATTAGTTGGCGATTAATCGATTAGTTGTTTCAGCCCTAGTCCACTTACTGTTGCGTAGCAGGAGAGAGGGTCAGTAGCCGAGTAGCCACAGTCGTGCACAGACATCGGCACAGTGACAAACTCGTCCTTCCTCTCCAGCAAAACGCCGATGTAACACCAGGCAAGAGCTAAGGGATAAAAAAAAAAGTTGCCTCATAATCTGAAGACATTTAACCCGCCTGCCTTTGTATGCAGTACGTGAGTGGGTTATTGGTTGTGTTCAGAGGGACTTCTATCATCTAGTCCCGGGGCTGTAGTAGCTGTAATAATCATGGGAGAGAATGAAAATGCAATGCAAAACATCTTGGCTATCTCTAAAGGTGTGATATAACTGAATTTGTATTATTGTATTCTCTCCACAGTGTTATTTTTGGCGTTCTGTTTGGGCGCGACACACTTGATGTCAGTGGCTCCACGGTGACGCTGAATTATGAGGACAGGGCTTTGTGTTCATTAAACTGAACACGTCAGGCGATCTGCTTCACAAACACATTGTTGTAAAGGGACGATCTACATGGAAAGCCGAATAACTGCACCATTGGATGTTTATAGATGATTTACCCTTGTGCTGTGGCCGGTCTGACTCCAGTGTCTCTTTGAGGAGCTTCAGTCCTTTGTTGTAGTGGGACAGTCTGGAGTACTCACAGTCCACTTTGGTCTTCACTATGTCGTCCAACCTGTGCGCAAAGAGCAATTCACGTGAGCAAAGGACATTTCAGACGGAGTAGTGCATTGGGCTTTCTGTTGTACCTGACGTAGATGGTGGCCATTTTGAAATACCAGCTTCTCTTTTCCTCCAATGAGAGCTAAAGGCAACAGAACAAATCTGTAAGTGCCTGCCTTCACTTCATATGGGATTGAAAATGACATTTATTTAAAGGGATATTTCACGAGTTTTGACATAGGGCCTCATTTCCTAGTTTTCCAGAGTGTTGTTGATTTCTGGAGATATATACTTATATCTACTTTATATATACTTAGATATATATTTAAATTCATGCAGTCCTTATGTTTGAAGAGTTTAGTGGTGCTAGGCTAGTGCTAGGCTAGTGCATGTCTATGGTAACTAGTAGCCTGCATTAAAAACCTCTTCAAATCATGGGGTAGTCCTCCAAATGTTGCCATATCTGATTTGTAGAAAGCTCCTTTGTGAATTCCACGTGTAGTAATGCCGAGTGCAGGTAAACAAACTACTAGATTCGGTAAGCTAGCAGATCACTCCGCCGCTGCGTAGCTTACAACCAGGAAGCTGATGCTGCTCGAATATAAGGTTTAAGGCAAAATGGTGTTATTGCTAAAATTATTCAGTCAACACAGACATTTATATCTAGTCTGGTGTTATAAGTGATTTGCACTGTGCTATGGTCAGATTGAGACTCACTCAGATAAAGAATCTCTTTTTCAAGAGTGTCCAGGCCCAAAATTTCAGACTATAAACACACGTATCACATTCATAATAAAGGTTAGCGATCCTATCAGAAACACATTTAACATACAGTCAATGTCCAAAACCAGGGTCAAAATCAATTTGAAGTTTCTAAGTCATTAATCATCAAAATTCTCTTAAAAGACTCTACCGAGATCAGTTTCTTCAACTTCAAAACATTCTGCAAAGTGTCCTGCAGTTGGAGCAGAAAACTGAAAGGCCTTCTTTCCAAACTCGGAGCTGACCCTTGGTACTGATAATAAAAGAGCATCTTGTGAGCAAAGATTGTAAGCATCCCTTTGTACGGCGTACCTCTGCAGATACGAAGGGAGCTGACCAAGAATGCATTTATAAATGATTAAGTGGAAGTGCCTAAGCCTTAGGGTGGCCAGAGATGTCCAGCCAATACGAGTGTACAGCTCGTGTTGGTGCGTGAGTGCTCCAAGGCCAGTGATGAACCGTAAGGCTCCATGATAAACAATATCCAGAGCTCTCCGACTCTGAGCAGAAGCACTCATGTAGACCACGTCACCATAGTCCAACACCGACATGAAAGTAGCTTCCACAAGCTTTTTTCTGGCCAGAATTTCTGGCCAGAATTCGAAAAAATAATCCTAATTTCATTCTCAGTTTTTTAGTCAGCTGTTGAATGTGAAACATGAATGAGAGAGAGCTCTCAATCCACAAGCCCAGGCACTTATACCGATCTACGCTTTCAATAAATGAGCCATGAAGGGTGGAAATCTGAGGAAGATTTGAAGGGAGTGTTTTGGATTTTGAAAACAGCATACATTTAGTTTTATCCGAATTTAAGGTAAGCTCTTTAGCTTATGACATTTGCTTGAACAGTGTCAAAAGCAATTTGTAACTGTTGAATCGCTTGCAGTCAAGTGGGGGCAGCACAGCACATTACTGTATCATCTGCATAGAAATGAAAAATCGCATTTGCATTAAAACTTAAGTAATTGATATAAAGGATGAAAAGCAGGGGTCCCAAAACTGATCCCTGTGGGCTCCTCGGCTCGTAGAAAGCTGACTTGATGAAGAGCCATCTATTTATACAGTTTGAGTTCTTCCTGAGAGGTAATATCTGAACCCATTTATAGCATGAACTGAAAGTCCACTTTCAAAAAGTCTGTTCCAGAACAGCATGATCCACTGTATCAAAGGCTTTCGAAAGATCAATAGAGCTGCACAGTATACTTGTTACCATAGACATGCACTAGCCTAGCACTGGCCTAGCACCACTAAACTCTTCAAATATATAAGGACTGCATGAATTAACATTTTTTTTTTTTTCCAGAAATCAACAACACTCTGGATAAGTAGTAAATGAGGCCCTATGTCAAAAATCCTGAAATATCCCTTTAACTTCACTTTAACGGAGCACATTTTCTCCAGATCGGCTTTATCCAAATCTAAAAATACTAAAATGGTGAATGAATGGGTAAAGTAGACCTATGAGTTGAACAAACTCGTATTTCACCCAATCAATAGTTAGAGTTAAATTCAAGCCTTCATTTCATTGCAGGTGCTTCTATTGGTGGAAACACAAACGAAACTGGAATGTTCCGCAGTGTGGCTTTCGACATAAACTTGTAACGTGAGCACATGTATCTCACCAGCTGCCCGCCATAGTCCAGCGCGCGGTTGTAGAGGCTGAGCGCGGTGGTCAGCCGCTCTCTCTGCTCCTCCTCACTGTCCAGCTCCACGTCGTAGGGGTGCACGTAGGCCTGCTCGGCCAAACAGCGTGCCGCCAGGAGCCGGGACTCCGCCTGGCTCAGCTCCCCTCCGTCCAGCCCCATCAGAGAAGACACCTGCTCCACGCACTCCCCCGCATCCAGCTCACGGCCCAGGCGGTCATACACGTAGCCCAGGTTGGCCCACGCGTTCAGGTTCCCGGGGTCCTCCTTACAGACGCCCCTGGAAGAGGCCGAGCGCATGTGTCAAACAGGTCTGTTTGTTAGAGCTTTCATAGTGAGTTGATGGTTTTTAAGGTAAAGCTAATTCAACAAAACGATTAAAGTTGCCAGTTGGAATACCTTAGTAACTGCAATACATTGTGGTGTCTTGTGATATGAATGTACAGTGTGTTATATTGCGATAATGATCATTCACAGTACCAAATAATACATATTAATATGATAAAAAAGAGTATAATTAGTCTTTTAAATGAGTCTATAACTAGTGTATAGTAGAGAAATATCAGCTTTTACAATATATTGAAGGAGCACAAAATAATACAGTCCACTACTACTACAAAAAAGCTGCCTTTTGAACTTGATTCTGTCCTTATGCCTAAAGTCCTTACCTGAACATCTCCTCTGCCGAGTCCAGCTGGTCGAGATGAAACGCCAGCAGCCCCAGCAAATTCCGTACTGCGTATTGGAGATATCCCACCTCCGCCTCCAACTCCCCTCTCAAAATCTCCTGCTTGAGGTACGTGTCCCTGTGCCTCAGCTTCGCAGGCCCCCCGGGATCGCAGTTCAAATGGAGGTCCAGGTGGAAATGTCCCGGGATGTAGTCCATGTCCTCTATCAGAGACTCGATGTCCTCTGAGCTGTTGGTTTCCATGGCAGCTTTCTTTAATGTTTGGCTTACAGTTCAACAGCACTCATGCCTAATCATAGCAGAAAACTCCGACAGCACCAGCCCAAAGTGGCCGCCCCATCTTGGACTGGTTGGACAGGTTACTGGGAGGGACTATGGGTGACTATAGAGACGTGAGGGACATAGCGTTTAAGAACTGATCAACAGATAAAGAAGGGCTCTGCTTACAAGTTGTGTTTTCAAACATCGTGACAAGTGTAGATTTGTAAAATGAGAATTAGTTAGTAGTTGTTGACTACGAGAGATCTCGAGTCGCCGGTGTCAGCCATGAAAAGAATGTGACCATTCAAGCTGAGTAACTGCAAACATGAACGTGCCTTGTGCTTATTGCGACATTGCATACTGCGGTTTTAGCCTGGGGAGGACCAGAGAGAGCAGAGGCTGCATTTAAGTAAAAGTCACATACTTATTCAAACTGGGTGAATGGAAAAAGTGTACGTGTGGTTTTAGTATCGCTCTGATTCAGAATTGAAGTCTGCAAGAATAAAATCGTTGAAACTGGTTTGAAAAAAATAAATTAAAATAAAATAAAAAAATAATGTAACTCCAGGGTTGTTGTATGGGATCAATTTCCCTTTTATTTTTCCAAAGGTGCATTATGCATCTTTTTATGTAAAAAAAAACAGGTGATATTTGTGCACCTGCTTTATGACTCGGAGACTTGGCCCTTCAACAAGACTCTGGCTGCAAGAATGGATGGCTTTGATTGCAGGGCTCTCAGAACCATGGAGAACATCAGGTGGCCCCAGCGGGTTTCCAATGAAGTGCTTAGACTGCACGTGCCAGCCCAGAGCCTCCCGCTTTCCTCCTGACCATCCGACGAGAGCCATTCTCCAGTTCGACCCGAGGGCTGCAGGCTGGAGACGACCACGAGGCAAACCCCGCCCTCGATGGCTCGACGTCATGGCGGGCGACCTCCAACAACATGGAGTTACTGTGGAGGATGCAGAGCAGCTGGCACGAGACCGCCAGCGCTGGAAACAACTGGTTCATCTGGTCGGCTCAACGCACAGGGACGGGACGCCCCCGACCCATCGCAGGAGCCCTAAGTAAGCACGATGTTTGTGCATCTTTGACCTTGTAGTGACCCAGCAGCTGCATGTTTGATTAGCATGGCGTCTTTACTCTCAATCCTTCTGCTGAGAGGAACAATTGATCCTGGACCATCATAGAGACCACTGTGATGGAAAGCACCATGCTGACCACTCATACAGCCGCTGGGTCACTACAAGGTCACGCACAAATATCAACTTTTTTCCAAGATAAAAAGTTGCATAATGCACCTTTAAGGATCACAATTTGCAAATCTGGATGCTTAATTTGTCAAACTGTCACTATGAATTTGAAATGGACATAACAAGTGTCAATAAAGGCATTTATAAGATAATAAGAAATAATGTATTATGTAAATCCATCAATTTTTATGGCGCTTTTCTTGACACAACGATGCTTTTCATTGATTGTATTGTTCAGGTTAAGGTTTACTTTATTGTCCCCATATAGGGAAATTTCACCTATCCTTTGCCCCATAAGGAAAGGTGGTTGAGCCAGGCTAATGGTCACAATCACCTGGCCGGAGGATTCACCTATTGCGCATGTTTTTGGTTGACAGGGGAAACCGGAGCACCCGGAGGAAACCCATCCACACACGGAATGAGAAACACGCAAACTCCACACTGCAAGACGCAAACGCTCTGGGAATCAAACCCGGGACCTTTTTGCTGCTCGGCGAAAAGCGCTAACCCTTCAGCCACCGTTCCAGCTATGGGAGTGTGTATTCAAAGCACCCACCGGCTTGATCATTTGAGCTCCTGCCGCTCAAAACGCCGGAAAACTCCAGATGACTCCAGATGAGAAGAGTATCAATGGTATGAAGCTCACTCACAAGAACTCACAAGAACTCGCAAGAACTCGCAAGAACTCGCAAGAACTCGCAAGAACTCGCAAGAACTCGCAAGAACTCGCAAGAACTCGCAAGAACTCGCAAGAACTCACAAGAACTTACAGAAACTCACAAGAACTCACAAGAACTCACAGGAACTCGCAAGAACTCGCAAGAACTCACAAGAACTCGCAAGAACTCGCAAGAACTCGCAAGAACTCACAAGAACTTACAGAAACTCACAAGAACTCACAAGAACTCACAGGAACTCGCAAGAACTCGCAAGAACTCGCAAGAACTCGCAAGAACTCGCAAGAACTAACAAGAACTAACAAGAACTCGCAAGAACTCGCAAGAACTCGCAAGAACTCGCAAGAACTCGCAAGAACTCGCAAGAACTCACAAGAACTCACAAGAACTCGCCTGTTGCTCTAAAGATATGATGTGAGTCTGTGATTTGATTCATTATATAATCCCTGTTTGCCTCAAAGGCCAAAAGACCCATCTCCCAGTGGGTGGCGTTTGTTTTCTGTTGTGGGTGTGCAGAAAACTGAAAGGCTTCTTTTTCTCGCTGCCCGTTGCTATGGTGGACATCTCGGAAGCAGGTCTGAACTCTGCGTGGCTGCTGAATAGCTATTTTGGTTGCAAGCAATGGATCAAGAATAAGGAGAGGAAGCGAACAAGATGTTTCGCACTGAAGGCCGGAGTGACAGGAGCACAGTGGGGGGACTCCGGGCCCCTCATGAGAACTGACATTAGATACAAAATGCCAAAGGTCACACGAACACACGAGGACCCAATTAGTGTAGACTTTGAATAGTGTCACTGATTAGCCGCCTGTCTGAGACGTTATGTAATCTTAAAAGGAACTCGCTGTCCTTAGTGCCTTGTGTGGTGTTTTATAAGTGGATATTGTGGATCTGAGTGTGCTGATATAGATACAACACAGACATTGTTTGTTTATGCTTACAGTACAGTTTTTCATATTACAGGTTGATTGAAATGTTGAAAATCTATCTATATCATATTGTAGTCACATCAATGCTTATTTTCCAATAGTGCCAAACATCGATATGTGTATCATGAAAAGACTAGTGATTGATTTTTATTTTATTTATTTATTTGATCAGGACAGCGCACTCATCAACAAAACACAATATAAAAACTATACTAAATGACACTTAATGACAATGAGTGCAGGACTGATTTACTTAAAGAACATTTACCCCACTAATGGGATGTGAAGGAACAGAATATGTTGTACAACACAAGGGTATGTATGTGTTTCTGTTCTGTAATATTCAATACAAAAACAACAACAGCAAAACAAATGCAATAAGACTGCAGTTGATAAGCAAATGTTTTATGTCTTGTGGTAAATGTTTAATATAGAGCCCTGCTGCTGTGGCCAGACCATTAGGTCAGTGACTGTATATGTGCCCAGACTGTACAGTGCCCCCAATACACAAGACCATTATTCTTATGCAGCTTCTTAACATTGGAGTTGAGGTTTTGAAAATGAAAGTGTGCTTGTGGGCCGACATAGAAATGCAGAGATGCTCATGTCTGAGGTGGCAGCAGAAGAGACCTTTCTGTACTGATCCCGAGGTCCAGGACCTGGGGACACATTGAGTTTTACTGAGTGTGTTTAATGAAAGTAACACATCTGTCATTTTGCATTACTCCAAGTACATTCATCGCACATCTAACCCGAGGACGAACTCAGCATCAGGGAAAGACCTGCCATCAGCTACATGATGTGTCCGAACAGTAATCCCATAGGATTAACAATGTCTTTGAATTAAACGTACAATGAATCCCCAATGTGAACATCAAAACATTTGAAAACTTCAGATTCCAGCTTGTGTGTCGCTGAGAGGTCACAGTGTTCTCACACCAGCAGCTGTTTCCTGAATACACTGGTTTTAATCAGAGCTGACACTGTCACACCTTAGGCAGACAGAGCACTGCAGACTGGCTCTATCTGGGCTCCTAAGGACATGTGGGACTGTTGCCCAGTCAAATACATTATGTCAGCTCATTATGTCGACCAATGCATGTTTTGGTCATTTATTAATGTGATATCCCCCAATGCAGCAGCACAACATACATGTAAAAGTCCACTGGCAAATTCATGTTTATGTTTGAAAAAAAACAACAACAAGAAGAAATGAGAAGAAATGCTGTATTTTGATAAACAAGGCAAAACAAATGAATTTATTATAGATTGAAACTAATCATAATAACTAATTTATGTCACATGCTCTAATATAATATATAATATATATATAATATATATAATATATAACATCAACAACATATATAACATATAATATATAATCTTGTCAATGACAAACGCTATTGCATTAATTTTTCAACAAGATCTTGTATTGTATTGATGATGGGAGAGTGTGATCACTGTGCAAAGCCTTCTCCAGCACATGCCAAAGATTGTCAATGGGGTTAAGATCTGCTCACGCTCCCTGAACCTCTCGTTTGCAATGCGAGCGAGATAAATCCTGACATTGTAATCTTGGATATGCCCGTTTTATCAGGGAAGAAGAAATCGATTGATGGAATAACCTGGTTATTCAGGATGTTCACGTCGTCAGCTAATCTCATTCTGGCACATAATGTTGGTATCCCTAGACCAACTGCAGCAGCCCCAGATCATAACAAATACTATTTTTCCTCAATTGTGTGGGAATAATCTGACCTGTGTCGCAAATATAAATATTAGGGACGTTTTATAACTGATGATCTGTCAGCTGATGATGTGCTGCATGATGTATGTGCACCCTGACGTGCTCGTGTGCAGGTTTGTGTGTACATATGTAGTGAAAGACACTGTTTAAGGCATATCGTCCACTGTTACACTGCACACCTGTGGCCCAACTAGAAACATTCGAGCAGATGGAAACTTAATGGCAAACAATGACTGTCTAAAAATTGTGCTGAAAAGACCTCGATGGGAGACTGTCAGCCACGTGTTTGTTACTGCTGGGATAAATACGTTTCATGCAGTTTTGAGAAACTTAAAGGGGTTAGATGCAAGTTAGCTATTTTATATTCACTACTGCCACCTCAGGTCATACGTGTAACTGCACCTTCTATATTAAGCTCACGCATGACGGCAATTCGGACCTGAAGTAAGAAGTTTTTGAGTGACAGTGCAGGATTTTAGAGGCAGTTGAGGTGAACAGGTCTGGACTCATTCTACACCTCAGGACATGGCTGGAACATGTAGGGGTAGGATTTTAACATTTCTGTGCTCTGTATTGTCCCTTTAATGTATTTGTTGTCTCAACATCTGTGAAAATATGATGCTGGTGTTTTACAAAACCTTTCTCCTGCATTATAGATTCATTCTGTTTCTGAAAGTTCGTTATCCAACAGTTCTGAATGACAGCTAATCTTGCTTTACTTTGACATTTCCTCTTTCTCCCGTGTTGCGCCTTTATTGTGAAGTGAGCAGGGAGTGCTGACTCGGTGCGTGTTGGGCAGCCTGACAGGCACTGTATGGTCCCGCTCTGCGGTTACTGCTCGCTGTCATCATGCAGGTGGACTCTGCGCATTGTAGGACCAGCTCCTAGGAGCCCTTCACTCCGGGCGGACGGGACGAGCCCGCTGAAGAGCAGGGACATCATTCTGAAAATCAGTTAGAGTTTACTGCCTTGGACAAAGCGGCTATGGGCAAATTGTTGGACTATTTTCACTTGATGGGCATCAGTTTGTTTTGATCCAGCGCGTAAAGGATTCGCGTCAAAATAACAATCTCGTTTTTACGTCATGTATCTTCCCTTCTTACGTCGGCTGGGACATGTGTCCGCGCGCTGATGCTGTCGGGATGTTTATCTCTTTGCGCAGTCCAACTCAGCTGGAGTCGCAGAGGATGCCTTCCTCCCGCACGAGCCTATAGGAAGTGAGTCCAACATCAACAACATTCATCAGGACGCGTAAAGAGCGTAATCTCTGCCCCCCCTTTTTCTGGTGTGTGTTTTACGCGCTCGATTTTCCTTAACTATGGAGGAGAACAGCACCATCACCACCACCACCACCAACAGTGAGAACGTCCCGGACCTCAAAGACATCGAGGTGAAAATCGGACGGAAGACCCCCGAGGGACTGCTCAGGTGGATGCGGGAAGAGGCCACGTCTCACCGGGGAGACGCCAACAATAAGATGAGCGCTGCGCACGACACGGGCAAGGATACGGGCACGAGGAGTTTGGATGAGAAGATACGGAAGCTCAGGATGGAGATGGTAAGAGTAGAGCACGTTTGGGTCTGCTGGAGTGAATGGGCTGTGCCTGCTACTTTGCTCTAGACAGCGACTTTGACTTAATAATTCATGCTTTCACCCCCTTTAAGCTCTTCCTTGTGAGATTTAACCCTTACAATGTGAAATTTATAATGTTTTGTGACCGGCTCTAGAGATGTACTTCTTAAAACACAGGTTGAAAAAAGGTTTATATTTTAATTCATATTAATCTGTCACAATTTTCAACTTCATGTGGCAATTTTCTAGCCTCGAGGTCCTCAATGTCTCTCAGGTCAAGGCTCCCAAATTGAGATGGACTGGGGACTTTCATTTGGTGTATCACAATAGCATTTCTGATCATGAACACGAATCACATGAATCACCATCTGCAGTCAATAAAGAGTGGCATGAGTGTGAATCCATTGTTGTTCTTGTTCTAACCGGACAACCTGGGGAGATTGAAGATTTGGAACCAGTCCTAGATACAGTCCTTCTCTGAGGTCACAAGTTTGGGTGTCCTTCCCGACACCTCCTTTACAATTTCTACTTCTTTGACTAGATTTCATGTTGTGCGATTCTGTCCCGTAAAGCTTGTACATTTCATAATGAATGGGCAAGTGAAACAAAGCATCAACAAATATGGCGAATAAACTCAATGGTTTCATGGCAACGACCACAGCGAGGTCGACTGACAGATGACGCAGGGGTTCATGGTTACAGTGGTGAGCGTGGAGTTGTTATTTGGAGCCGGCGGGATAGAAATATGACTGCGGGGAGAGCGAGAGAGTGAGAGGTGTGCAGCATGACGTCTGACAGCATCAATGGGCAGCGACTGACTGACACAAAGATGAATGGTTTGTCCCAGGGCAGCTCCCATAGACACACACTTCCTGTTTGGAAAGACTTAATGCGCAGTCTCCCCTCGCCACTAACAGCACATTTGGAAATAACTGTAATCATCCCAACAGCTGGTCGTATTGTTGCCATATCCTATGCAGCCTCAGAAGAGCATTAAGCTGTGGACGCTTATCCATGCGCTTTATGGTGTCTGGTAATGTCGTTAGCAAAGCCGACTCTCCGCTGAGAAGGGGAATGTTGAAATTAATCGGCCATGTTTGTGTACATTTCCCGTGTCATAACTCGCGGGCTGGTGGAGCACAGGATCGATGGATATCTTTGCGATCTTGTTTTTGGTATAAATAGACACAACGCAAAGCTTTGGCACAAAAATATATGGAAGTCATTCAAATTGTATTGTCAAGAAGACTCAAACCTGCTAAGCTGCGCAGGGACAGTTTGGCCACGGACACAAATGGAACATGTTTGGTGAAGATGTCCGGGCTCTAAAACTCAAGAGAGACTTCACAGGTTACTTTGTGTGACGTGTGTCAGAGCGTGGGCTGGCGTCAACAAAAATTCACTGTGGGTGTGTTTTTGATGAGAATGTGGGCCCGATCTTCCGTCTGGTGCAAGGACAGCCTTGGTCATTTCGTGCAGCTGTGATCTTGCGCACACACAGCCTTTCGCTAGTGCTTTTGCTGGTAGCCTGAGGGCGTTGCTAAAGGTCAGCACACACTACACGACTTTTCTAGTCGTAAACGATTTTATATAGAATGCGGGGTCCACACTACACGACTGGATTCAATGCGATTTTCGAACGTCTGGGGGTTCACACATAACGACTGAGAATCGTAAGAGCGAACACACTACACGATTCTGACACACAGCGTCTGTCGTCTCTACGGCTTCCAAAACTGGCCCCAAATCCGCAAAGATAGGTCTGTGTTTGTGAGCGTGGGAAAACGTGTGCGGGTCCCGATTGGTTAACGGTGTCAACAAACCGCAGAGCTAGGCTACTGCTACTACGAAGCCTTCAACTGGGCTATAGTTCTGTCAAATGGAGATAAAAGTTGGCGAGAGGAAGAAGCGGGACGCATTTCAGTGGATTTAATAAGAAAAGGAGACAGTCGTCAACGTCAGGATGGAGGAGACAGCGAAGGAGATGGAGGAGAAAGCGGGGAGGCTAGCCGCCGTTAGCGGCGAGGTGAAGCTGAACAGTTCGTCTCCAAGCTCAGTAAGTGCCGCTAAACTCTGTTCGTGGTTGAAATGTAGCTGGAAAAGGTGGTTGTCGTGAACTTTTGGTGATATAAAGTTGTGCTGTTTCGTGTGTGGGGCTGTGGCCATGAAATGAGTTGTTTGTGCCGCTGGTTTAAAAGAGAAGTGAAAAAAGGAGGTGCGGCGGTGTTTTTCTGTCTTTATATCACTCTGTCATTCACATTTGGGACGGTAAAATCACCCACGTTTCTCCCGTGCGTCCAAAATCAGGCTTAAAAACCAAACATGTTTGATTTCCTATGACTGGAGTCTAGTCGCGTCTTTCTACCGCCTATACTACACGATTCGAACGTCAGTCCAGTCGTGACCCCCCCACACTACACGACCCGACTCTGTGTGACCGCCTTTGACTAGACGCGATTCGATTAGACGCGGCACGACTGAGAATTAGAGCGAAATCGGGCATAAAAGTCGTGTAGTGTGTGCTGACCTTTAGGGAAAAAAGTGGGTGGAGGCGTGTGCTACAAGCAGCGCTAACTCCAACGAGCGCTTGCTGTATTCCCTTCGCTCGATCTCCTCTAGGGCGTTCCATCCGAACCGTGCCCAAGCGAGGAAAGGCTCTTTAGCGCGATTTGTTTGTCCAGTGTGAACACAATCAAACCGTGCTCAGGGCTCGCCGGGAGGAGGCGGGCCAGAGCATCAGTGGCGATCGTCGCAATAAGCCTCGTCTTTCCTTTTTGCATTGCTGCTCCTCGTGCACAGCTCAGTCCAAAATCCAAGATCGGAGCGCATTTCACAAACAGCCAAAGGTTAAGTGACCGCTTCTGTTCAATTAGATCCTTTTTATTTGTTAAATTTGTGCATTCGAGTGGTGTCAACGTGCCCGCTGGTTCAGCCTGAAGCGGGGTCTCAGCGAGGGCTACTGCCTCTCTTTCCCCGCCCGCATCACGCTCATCTCGAATCTGACTTTGCAGCGAGCACCCCCGCCCCACTCCCCCAACCCACGACGGTGATGCTTCAGCTACTGTCCACCCCTTGTCCTGCCCACTTACTCTATTATAGTCTAGGTTTAGAAGCATAAGATCTGGCCCTATGATTTAGAGATGTTAAAAGCTCCATAAGTTATTGATTGTAGATTTCTGCATCGCAACAAGCAAAGATGATGTCTATTATTTCTCATTTGAATGCCAAAAAAATCGCTCACACACTCAGTAAGAAGGTACCAGTATGAAAACACAAATTACTTTCGGTGTAAATCCACATTGCTATTGCGTGCATACTTTACACTGTGCCTGACGTATCTAACTCTGTGCAGCAGGTGCGATGGTTTGAGTGCAGCCTGTAACTTGAATCATCGAAAGTGGTCCTACACAAGTAACCCAATCTCTCCGAAAACACCGGCAGCTGTCGGCATAGCAACCGCTTCGCCGGGGTTGCTAGGATGTGAGCCCGGCAGCGAATCCCCGTCAACCGCCACTGATGAATAAGCTCTCAGTCCATCCATTTAATCAATGCATGCCAAAACGACCTACACACTTGCGTAGGGCTTCACATTAAAAACATAGCTAGTGAAATCTCAAGAGAATGGCGGCACAATTTTCGACAAATTGGTGTTGGTTCTCCTACGATTATCAAATCCGAAGGCAGAGTGAGTGCCACACTTCAGCTGTAACTGTATATGTCTTTTTTAAACCACTAAAGGAGGGTGTCCCACATTACTTTCAACACCAACAATCATTGTACTGTCATCCATGAATCTCGCCGCTCCAGGGAGGACTTGAGTTAACTGCATCACCGGAGCAGATAGCGGTGGCCAGCTTCCTCCTTTTTGCCCGGATGTGCACTTTGAGAGTGTCTGAGTGGAGAAGGTTCATTCATGTGTTAGAGAAGGGCTGCACTTAGTTCCAAACGGAAAAAAACCTGCTTAGTAAGATCTGCAAAGACAAAGTGCATGCTGGGAGAACTATAGGCAGCATGTACTGAATCAAGTGGGGATGAGTTTTCTCGCTTTGACTCATTGTAGCGCAACACTTTGGGGTATTTCCTTTCATTCAGAAAAAAGACTGGCAATCTCATTCTTGTGCAGTTGTAGTAGATGTGCAGGCAGCCGTACGAAATGCTGATCTGCTTCTAGTTCAGTATATTTAGAAGACTTATGCACATTTGGCTGAGTCGCTTTATGAAGTGACTTTATTGCCAGTTTTCAGAGGTCATGACTTCGTATTACACCCGCCAATCATTTAAGCGGAGATCGATGACGGTACAGGATCTAAATGAAGTAGACATAGACGTCTAAGTGCTTTCCATAAAAACACAAAGTAGAAAAGCCAGTGGAGTGAGGAGAGGATCGGGTGATGAGGGGGGGGATTGTCTGGATGTGTTTGTCAAAAGGCGGGCAGCTACATTTTGCACCAACTGAAGGCGATGTATGGAGGACTGCTTGATACCAAAATAGGGTGCGTTACACAGTCAATGCGGGAACTGATAAAAGCATGTACGGCCTTTTCGAGGTCACTACGAGATGAAAAGGGTTTAGCTAAAAGACGGGTAGCTGAAAAAAGCAAAATGACAAGGAAGTTGAAACTATGAATGCATCATAAAGAACTTCTGACTTGTCACTGCAATAGAATCGAATTGCCCCATTTTTTATATATATATATATATATATATATATATATATATATTACAAAGTTCTCTCATTAAAAACAGTCTGGGGTTTTGAACCCACTCGCGCAGCTTTGAGTAATCTTTGACTTTTCACCACTGGTTGTTCTAAGCATCGCATTCCCAATAGCCCGTATCCAAAAAATGCTTTCCTCACCCTTTCATTTCATCCCTCTTCATTGAAACGGAGCGGAGGTGGGAGTGGCTTAGGGGAAGACCATGTGAAAACCAGGAAGTGAATATTTTGTTTCAGATCAATATTGCATTTTCTAACCAAATCTCTTATTACGAGATATCTGCAAAAAAGCCCCTCATTACATCACAAAATGGCCTCAGTTTATCGGCTATCAGCTGTTCTCCGATGTTGAGTGCCCATCTCAAATCCAAAGCCTCTTAATCTGCAGTCGATGCACCTGATTTCCTCTCCAAAACAACCGACATGGGCTGTTCACAGACTCACACGAGCCGTTGACATCTTGGATTCGGGGAAACTCCTAAACCACCGGATGATTGGCGTTCCTCCAAGCTGCAGTCTCCTTTTATTAGAGGCTTTTACACAGACTGAGGTCTGTATATCATATGAGCTGACAGACGGGGAATCGCTGTGGACATGTCACTCCATGTACTCCCTGTACTCTCTGCACTTCTGTCACGAGTGCCACCCAAGAGCCTGTGAATGTCACTGGAGAGGGTCAGCGTCGAAAGGCCTGCAGGATATAAAAATGTAGCTCATATAAATTTTCTTCCCCCTCTGCCTCTGCGAGCATGCTTTTATCTCTACGGAATCTAGTGCAGCGGATGACGACTAGTGGCTAGGCTTACGGTTTGTTTTTGATGGCAATAATTCAGTCAATGACTTTCATGGTTGCAGTAAACTGTTTTAGCAAATGCACTGTAGCTAGCGAACATTTGTTTTAAGTGTCAATGAAAAAAAAAGAGTTAAACACATTGATTCCAGGTTAAGTCATAGACCTGTCGTCCTAAAACATGTTGAGAGCATGTTTTTCTAAACGGCCTATTGTGGATGATTGTGCAGTAGTGGATTGTCCTCTTTGTTTTACGGATTTACCTGTTTATTTTCTGTATACTGCACTAACACAGGGCTAAAGCGGCTGTAATTATGGTGGACCACCTGGCTAGGATGTTTAACACATGCTTACCAGTTAGTAGTCGGGCTGGGACGATACACTTTTGTCACGATCCGATACGTATCACGAGACTCAGGGCTGATCCGATACATATTGTGATACAGTCAGTAATTAATATTGTGTTAAAGAGGGGATATTATGCTTTTTTCAGTCACACAGCACCAGTCTATATCACACTACAATGATGATCAAACCTTCTGTTGGTCTATAAATGCAGTAAATTAGAATAACTACCTTGTATAAAATGTCTCTCTCAAAATGGCTGTAGTGAATGTCTTGAAATAGGCCTCTGTCTCTTTAAGAACCTCTGAGCCTTTCGGACACGCCCCCTCCACACGCTGTCTGTGGCATCAGTGGGGAGGGGGTTCTGCTGAGGAGCAGTGGTTGGTTACTCGGCTGGTGACGAAAGCTCGGAGGCGTCTCCAGGAGGTGGGGGCGTTCCTAGGAGGACTCAGGCAAACCTATCCCTAAAATGGCCGCCATCAGAGTTTTTACAGATTACTCAAAAATACGTGAATGTGCCAAGGCAACACTTCAGGCAAGTTTTTTAATGAGAGAATGACATAATAACATGATGTAAAGCTTGAAAAAGTCAATTTTGCATAATACCCCCCGTCCCCCCTTTAAAATACGATATTTTGTCCCAGCCCTACTAATATGTAGGGCTCCAGCGCAAATGTACAGTTCTCTACAGTCTCAGTGCAGAACACACTTCAATGTGAGAAATAATGTTAAATTGACTGAATTTTGTACCACAGTTCCTTATAGGAATAGGCCACCATTTTTCCATACTATGATATGTTCTTACCTGAGCTTAGACGAGTTGATACGTACCTGTCTGGTCTGTGTGCGTGCCCGTGGAGGAGCGTGGTAGCTGCCAACTTCACCCCCGTTTGCAGCGATAGGAATACATTGGGAGAGGCCAAATGCTAACAACATCTTTGGTCGTTTTGCGTGACTGAGTGCACGCACAATGATCAGACAGGTACGCATCAACTCGTCTAAGCTCAGGTAAGAACTTATCTCAGGATGGAAAAACGGTGAACTATTCCTTTAAGATTGAAAAGTGCAGTAACACAAAATGCAACAAAGTGCTGTGTAACTGTTACTGGAAAACAATGGTGTGCAGGATAAAAGTGCTTCCAAAGACAAGTATTGAAAGTGTTATTGATACTTTGTATTGCAGAACAAAGTATTGCATTACAAAATGGGTACAAGCCTACTCATTTGTTTCTTTCTTACCAATACAATTCAAATTTAAATATGAGAAATTATGTTAAAACTAACCACAGTTGCTTAAGTCATCCTCGAAATGACTTAGACCCAAGCTCTTTTTCAGTTTACTATAGGTAATTATGCTTGGAGGCTGACCATACTTTGTTTCCTCCTACTTGACACAGTAACTTTTAGTGAAGAACATAAATAGGCTACATTAATTTCCCAAGATGAGGAATAGCTATGCAAAGATGTCCAAAAGTATTCGCCTTCATAAAAAAGAAAACCATCTTCAAAGTGTCAGAACATAACGTGGTGCGGGCACAGATGGACTCTATGAGGACGACCTTCTGCTGACAGACCCTCCTGTTTTCACACCGACTTGTACACAGGGGACGTTAGTGTTAGCCTATGGAAATGGAGTCACCGGCACCTGTCTCTGCGTACGAGCGTGCACGTGAGTGAGTGTGTGTGTGTGTGTCTGCTGGCAGTGATTCAGCAGTCTGTTCACTTGGCCGTGTGACATTGAGAAGCTGCTCTCCACACGTCACCTACTGTCTCAGGCTTCAGAGGACAAAGTACAGGCTATACTCACTGTGCAAATACTACCGCTTCAATACAGATAATAGATCATTAGGCTTCCAGTAAAAACAGCATATCCAAAAAACGCAAGCATGACCGAACATTTTTACAAGCTTTCTGGAGGTCGCTGTGGTCCACTCGCTGCGTCCACGTCCTTGCCCGGTTTCCACTGCTATAAACATCACTGCACCGTGCACTCTAATTCCCCCTGTCATCGGCGTCTCCAAATGCGCAGCTACACATTGTTATTTGTTTATCATTGAGGCTGCGACTGAAATCCCCATTGCCTGGCTCAGTGATGCTCAATAATAAACAACCATTTTTTGACAGGTTTTGTTTGGCGCTCGGGCGCATGACACTGCAGCTGTTCCGATCAGCGTTCCAGAGTCTCGTGGCTCCTTCGGCCCGAGCAGTGAGCATGAAATCTGCCTCAGCAAAGGGGAAAGAAGATTGATGATGTTTCGGAGCAAAAAGGCAGTTAAGAAATGGCTAATTCATCCGAGGACTGGACGCTGGCCTTACACCACTGAAATGGAAATGCAGATGACCGCAGTTTGACTTTTGGTTATTCCAGCAATTACTCTGTACTGAAGAAGTTAGAGAGAGAGATTTGCCATGTGAAAATATACACTTTTCCCTTCAAACTAATACTATTGAAAGTTGGTCAAAAATATATTTAAGTAGCTATAGGTTGCTCTGGGGTAAAATGTTGCCTCCGTGACAAAGCCTGCTGTGATAATGACACAAATCTGGAAACGTTGGAGCTAATGAGAAAGCATCAAACCAGCAGAGCTCCATTGTAAATGCCTAATAAAACTAAATTAGCATTCAAGATGTTTTATACCATTGCCAAATATTGGTTTTATAAGGGCAGGTCATCTATTTCAGTATCGCACTAAATAGAGTGCACTAGTAAACAATATGGCGGCACACCAAGCACTTTGCTATAAGATTATTCACGTACAGTAAATCACAAGAATTGAACATGTTGAGTTAAAGCAGGGGTGTCCAAACTTTTTTTCATGGGGGGCCGCATATTGAAGTGTACACGGGGTGAAGGGTCGTAGATCAGTAGTTAGTGCCGCAAAACCTTCGACTAGCAAAGGTTTAAATTGTGCCCCATACCTCTATTTAAAGCAGTACTAAGTAACTCTTCCCCCTAGAGGCCATAAGCGCAACTGCAGGTGTCGTAGCAAGTTACGATTTTTTAACTTATTAATTGTCTTGGAGAGTAAATACTACGCTGACAGGAAAGGCGAAGGGACAGAGGGATATTGTGCATCCAATTATACAATGGAAATATTTCTTTTCACTCAAACCTGGCTGTAAATACTGTTTAAAGTGACGTTAGCCTGCAGTTAGCTTTGCCCGTTAGCATGTTAGCTTCTTCTTCGTGATTCCATTAGTGTGTATTGCTTTCTCCGGACCGGTGGCAGTCAAGTTGCAAACATGGTTTTCTGGCCAGAGACACCAGGAGGAGATGAAAGACCCTCCAATCATCCCATAAACACTTGTATTACAGGGACTACGAAAAGGATTTATTAAGGTAAACACGTTACTTAGTGCTGCTTTAAGCTTAAAACTTTCATGCCAGCTCTGTCTCACAATAAAATGTTAGTTGTTAGGTTAGAATTGTGTAGAATTATCACATTTTGAATAAAAAGGTACCGATGTGTACCGATACAGCAAGAGGCCGAGGGCCACCATAAATTGGTCTGAGGGCCGCATTTGGCCCCCGGGCCGCACTTTGGACACCCCTGAGTTAAAGGGTCTGTTGTTCTTTTATCTCACATTGTAGTAAAATCCATTTTGCGCCCTTGCGGTTAATTGTAGTTTCTCCTGCTGATATGGAAAAGATTAGATCAGTGTTGTAATAGAAAGTACTTTCTCTTTTTTACAGTTTGAACAGATATTATGGCTGTGCTAATTTCCAGATTTCTCAAACGGGATGATAAGAATGTGTCAGAAAAGTTCAAATGTAATGTAAATGTAAGTTTGCACAACACACTTTTAAATGAATAATGTATATGATTGGCTATTCATTTACAGGGCCTTTAAAATCTTCCTTTGCTGCAGAGCTTATAAAACTCTGGGAATTTTCCTGCTTTAGTATTTTTTACACTGTACTATAGCAATAGTATCAATAGTATGAATGATCAGGCGTCCCTATAGTGAGCAGCCCTTGCGTAGCCCTCTCTCGCTCGGGCACACATGGCACACAGCGCAGTGAGCGTATTAGCGCCTGGTGCCAGCTCAGCGCTAACGGGACGCTGAGCCCACAGTGTGCCAAACCCAAAACCTCAGCCCTGCGCCCTGCCCAATCCGACTGTCCCGGGACGATTTACTGCCACATGTGCTCAGCGCAGCAAACTACAACAGCTCTGCCTGGGAAAGAGAGTAGCAGTGTGTTTTGAAAGTGGTCATTCATGTCGAGATCACGTTTCTTGCTCCATTCAGTTACTATGCGGCTGGTTGAAATAGGAAGGGCATGTGGCCTATATTCGGTTTCCATCCCCGTGATTTTTGACGTTTACAGTATTCTGCTAGTATTTGAAAGTGTGGACGGAGACTTGGTGAAACAGTCAATATATTGATTGGAATATTGAAGCGACCTAGAGGTCAGCGAGACTTCATAAAAGCAGAAATGCACAAAGGTCAAAGTGCAATTGCTTCTGGAGGTTAATGGTCCCTGCACTGTCATTATGTGAAAATGCAGGATGTGCACATTTTGTTGAGTAAAATGTATAAATAAATATAAACTCTTATGAGAAAAACTGGCGTAAGATGATTAAAAACAGGAAAACGTGTATCCTGAGCATTAAGGGCCTCACCAGTCGGAGCACACTGTATTATTGAGGTCATCCTTCACCTCCCAGACCAGACCCATGACCACAGAGCTCTGCTAATGTCTTTAGAGGAGACATATTCCCGACCACAGCCGTTTGTTAGCCCTCATTCACTGTCCACTTTGTGTTTCATAAGCCTCCGCCAGTCATTCACACACATAAACCAATGTTATTTCACTTATTCAACAAATAAACATTAAACCTGTTAGCCATTCGTTAGATAACTTATTGGAATAGCAGCATGTTTTGGTTTCTAATATCACAATCCTCTCTGCGACTGTGGCTTTTGGACATATGTGCGTCTGTTTTTATGAAGCCTGAAGTTGTTTTCTTGTTCTATTTTTGGTCCTGTTTTCTACATTGGCAGCTTCTCATCTTCCAGCTTTGGTAATTGTGAAGGTTTAACAGCAGAGTAATAGTGTTTGTTCTTGAAACTCTGCAGAGCCGTGTGGTGTATCTCGCATACCTTTCCTTTTACATATTATTACATGCTTTTAGTTACACAATACAGAATTTTCTTAAGTGACTAGTTGGGTTGGTTCAGCTAATACTGGTTTGAGTCATTATTACAGCAACATATTACCACTGTACATTTTTTGAGGATGACATAACTCTGCTGGCAAAGACTGGATTACTTAGAGATTCAAAATTGTGTGCTGCTCACAACTTAAAGAAGAACTAAGTAACTTGTTAACCTTAATACATCCTTTTTGTTGTCCCTCTGCGTGTAATACAAGTGTTAATGGGATGATTGGGGGGTCTTTCATCTCCCCCGGTGTCTCTGTCCAGAAAACCACCCTTGCAGCTTTCCCTGCCTCCGGGTCAGAGGTGCAATACACACTAATAGAATCACGAAGAAGAAGCTAACAGGCAAACAGGCAAAGCTAACTGGCTAACTAGCACCACTTTAGCAGTGTTTACAGCCAAGTTTGAGTGAAAAAAATGATCTCCATTGTGTGATTGGATGTACAATATCCCTCTGTCCCTTTATCTTTCGTCAGCGTAGTATTTACTCTCACAGACAATGAGTAAAAAAAAAACGCTACATGCTACGACACCTGCAGTGGCGCTTATGGCCTCACGGGGAATGCGTTACTTAGTTCTGCTTAAAGATCTTGTAATCCCTAATTCATGCTTTCAGCTGTCCAGGAGTTCACCATTGTAAAGGTTTTCATAGTTTCATAGTCAACATGTTAAACTATGGAATAACTTTGGTTTCAAACATGGGTCGTTGGGTCACTTAAAGGGACTATACAGAGTTTAAAAATGTTAAAATTAAGTATTTTCCTCCCCCTACATGTTCCAGCCATGTCCTAATGTGTAGCATTAGCCCAGACCTGTGCATCACAACTGCCTCTAAAATCCTGCACTGTCACTCAAAAGGTTGTTATTTCGGGTCCGAAGTCCGAAGTCATGCACAAGCTTATTATAGAGATTGCAGTTACGCGTAAGACCTGAGGTGGCAGTAGTGAGTATTAAATGGCCAACTTGAATCTAGCCCCTTTAAATCTCATGTGCATTAGCACAGTCCTGCTTCACTTATGGTTTGTATATCAGAATCAGAATTGGTCTTATTGCCATTGTCAGTGAGCAGGTTCACAAACTAGACATTTTCTTCTGAGCAATTGTGCAACATGTAACATAAAACTTAGATGACTTTGCTCGTTCTCCCTAAAATGAAAGATGACTGTGATGACATTGAATTGCGTACGTCCAGACTCTTTCAAAAGTCTCACAAAGATTAATGTGGATACAATATGGTTTGTTAAATTGGAAGAACAGAATAAGAGATACTTTGCCTTTTATCCACGTTGTATATTTAGTTCTTGTGTCTCTTGTGTGCTTGCAGGCCTGCTTGCGCTCAGTGGACGTGAAGATCCTGCAGCAGCTGTTGGCACTGCACGAGGGCATCGAGGCGGTCAAGTGGCTGCTTGAGGAGCGCAGCACTCTGACCAGCCGCTGCAGCAGCCTGACCAGCAGCCAGTACAGCCTGGGGGAGGGGCCCGACACCTCCTGGAGAGGCTCCTGGAGCAGCCTACAAGATCCAAACGACAAACTGGACAACATCTCCATCGGAAGCTACCTGGACACTTTGGCTGACGACATGGACGAGTACTGCCCATCCAGCTCGGACCAGTCTGTTATATGTTCGTCAACACCCCAGGTTTCCGAGGCGACAGTCAGTGGCAGGACAGCGACGAAAAGTGGCGCCAAAATTGCCGAGAATAGTTCTGCGTCAAATGGTGTCACTCCTGGAACCGTGCCGGCAAAACCAACCGCTGCCATCAAACCTACGCAAGCTAGAATGGACAGCCCCAAGCGCGCGAACCTGTCTCCCGTTTGGCCCAAAAAGACCCCAGACTCCTCGATTAAAAGCAGCCCCGTCAAACATCAAGCCAACAAGGCCAACGGGGTAGCCACGGCGGACAAGAACGCCACCCCCGCTGGTGCCCAAATGGGAAGCCCCCGGCACATCGGCAGCGGCGGCAGTAGCAACCCCAGTCCCAAACACAAACCGTACACCAACGGGAAGATAGAAACGGACACGTCGTGCAAAACGAACGGCAAAGTGCACCTGGAGTACGACGCACACTGGCGCTGGGTGCAGTCCCAAGAGGACGTGACCTTTTTGTGAGGGGCTCAATGACAGACAGGACTAAAGCCACCAAGGCGCTCCTTCCAAACAACTCCAAAAACTGCTGTTCAGAAACGGACAATGACATGCCTTTTTGTGTTGTTCCCGGCACTAACTTTGTCAAACACGATGTCAGTATTATTAAACAGATCCTATATTATACGTTATTTTTAATTGAGTTTTTGAAACATTTGCCTTGGCATTTCATGTTTTGTAGTTTATGTGTATGGAAGTAGCGGTGAAATCCTAGGGTCAAGTTGTCAGAAGCGTGTCCAGATTTTTTACTGGGGTGGCCGATGGGTGGGCACTTAGTTATGCAATGGTTACACCAGGGCCAACCAGGGGCGGACTGGGACTGAAAAACAGCCCTGGACTCTGACCAGCCTGGCCCAAATTAGCGTAATTGTGACACTTCCACGAATACATATTTGAACCTCTCACCACCCGCCTAAACCAAATGCATTCTGTCCTCTTTTGGCTGTGTAACACCTCATTTGAAGGCTAAGACCCACAAAACTGACCTTTTTCCTCGCGTTGTTGCTGTGTTGTGTCACCTTTTGTATGTTTTTTTTTTTTTTGTCACATTTTTGTTTAATTTTGTCACAATTTTGTTGAATTTTTGTCACATTTTTGGTGCTTTTTTCCCAAGAAGCTTTTTGAACTGAAGAAAATGGGATCCGTTCAGGTGGGAGTCTCTTACCCCCCGCCTTAACATTAACGAGTGCATTTTCCCCAGTTCGGCTTTTTATTATTATTTTTTTGATCGGTATCATCAGCAAAAAGAGCGGGAAAGGTGGTCGTAGAAACAGAAGCAAAATCATTAATATAAATAATAATGGTCCCAAAATTGAACCTTGTGGTACACCATACTCCACGGAATTCCTTTTAGATTCATGTTTTTTTATACTGGGCTTTACCCAAATCTAAAAGCTTCTCGACTGGAGATCAACAATGTAACGCCTCATTTGAAAGACCTACAAAAGTGACGTCGCCACATATTTTTGTTGTTTTTTTAAATTATTTTTTCTATCATTTTTTGTCCGTGTTTTTCTCATCTTTTCATCCTCTTTTTCCCGCTATTTTGATGCTTTTCTTTTTAGCTTTTAGATTTGGGTAAAGCTCGGTTGAGGCGGGACCGGTGGCCCTGGAGCCAGTGGCCCTTCTGTGCTCTTCCAGAATGGACATGTGGCCAGTCCGCCCCTGGGGCCAACCCATGTGTTTAAGGAAATTTCAATGACAATTTAACTAAAACATTTCTGGTAAACTTAAATCATAGATATATTTTAAAAGTCTCGATCGGGTACGCAAAACAGCCGTCCATGAATTTCAACTGCTTGTGTCCAACGGTGCCAATTCTTTTTTCTTTTCTTGTGCCTCTGAAGTGCAGGGAACGGGTGGAACTGCGGCCCTTAGCATGTGCTCTTCTTCTAGCGTGGGGCGTGAGTGGGTGTAAGCCAAACCTTCAAAACATGAATTATTTTTTAGCAACTCATTGTGAATGCAAAAAAAAAAATGAGTCCACGTAATGAAAGCATAACATTCGGTACAAGCGGGACACAAATCAAATTCGGCGACAAGCCAAAGGGGACGGTACCTTTTCCAGCTCTCGGAGAAATCATAGGTTTGTGCTTTCCCTTTATTTATTTATGGTGATATGACATTCGATATATATATTTATAAAGTTAAATCGATGTGAGCATTTAGAATTCAAGGGGTGGCCTTTGCCCTTTCTAACCACCCATATAAACACCCCTGCAAAGAGTGTGTATGTATGAAAAGAAAAGGGGAACACCACCTCATGACATCAGCAGGTGGAACAGGGCATTTTGTATTCCACAATCATGATGAGTAATACAAAATATAACATCAGGTGTGTCTTTCATAATGTCACAATGTTATAACACGGTTCAAAGATCAGCGGCAGATTTCTGTGGTCTTACTCCAGACGCGGTCACTGCTAAAGGCCAGTGTCATAGCTTTCTCAGGGTATAATATGACATCCCCTGGTTTTATTTGACTTCTGTTCCCCAAAGAGGAAAAAGCACATGTTTGTTGTTTTTGCCAGAGATCTGCTTTATAAAATGAAACATAAACTCAACCCTTTGCTCTTTCCCAAACTGTGGTGCAGGGCCCAAGGTTGAGTCTCTGTCTGGGGTGATCATAAAATAGCAATGTCACAACTGTGCGTATTCTGGATGCATGAGTGTGATTATCTGCGGTGTATTTACATTTGACGAGAAGGATATCGTAAAATGACATCAGTGACACTCGCTGCAGGTCTTATAGCAATAAAAAAAACAAAAAACGATTGAATGAGTCGAAAAGCAGTTACAAAAATGTTCTGCCGTCAAGAATTCTGTCCTGTATGATCCTACTTTGTTACACATTTGCCCTCCGGAGCCAAGTAGAAGCCAAGATAGAAACCAATGGTGTAATGCTCGTCAAATGTACCATTATTAGATTGTAATGTACTCACTGTGTGTGTTTCTGTGGAGCTAATGACTTTGGTGTTTAACCAATCTGCAATATTGTATTTGGCTCTATAGCAATAAAGCTAATCTGTGCATTATGTACCAGACAGTAGAGGGATGGTGCTGAGCTGAGAGTTGGGTTAGTATACTTTCATTTCGAAGTTAAATCATTCATCATGGTGATTTATATATCTCTGTTAGTTTGATGACTGATAAGAGAAGGCCATTTGATAAGGTCAGTGTAGTTTTGATTATGGCACAAATATTCACTTATTTCAAACAATTCATTGACAGGGACAAACAGAGTCCAGCTATACAATGTTTTTGATTGCTGGATACCCTAATTGTAAGAGAGACAGTGTGAATAATCACTGTGCGCTCCGAGATTCTGGGAGAAAATGAGCCTCATAAATCGGGCTGTCGTCCCTCTGCTGTCTATGGTACCGGTTGTGACTGGCTGAATATTTCATTTGAACCTGTATTGGCTTCTCTTAAAACGCAAATGTCGTGCCTGTTTTGTGTAAACTCTATACTCGATGCCTGCACCCCCCCCCCCTCCCCGGAGAAACTGCACTGTTGTAACGATAATCTCAGTATATTTTTTGCCTATAAATGGGTATCCTACCAACTCGGGCTTGTGTTTTATTGGCTTGGGTGGATTTGGCAAGCCTCGCTCGGAGCTTTTCTGGCCAAACTATGTGAAGGAGGAAGTCACACTGTCTGCAGGAGAGAGCAATATTTGTTCAAGCCTTTGATTACATAAGCAGAAGAAACGGCTAATAATATTGTCTAGCGCTGGTGGAAATGGTGGGTGTCTATTGGATGCCATCTTCCTACCGTCTCGGCGCAGCTGGTCGCGAGAATAGATGGGTCCCAGCGGTTTACCGGAATTTTCAGCTCGTTCATCAAAGCGCTACTGCACCTCATGGCCGTCTGCTTTGTGTTAGAAACCCAAGCAAGGACGCTTCAACGTCTGAAAAGGGGGGATGGAAAATGTTATGTATTCGTTACTGTTTGGGTTGCACAGCTTTCACATTTTTTTAGATGGCAATTTGCTGTGCATTTAGCCCTAAGTGCACCCACCCCAAATGAGCCAACAGGGGAGGGGGGCCTTGGTAAGAGGGGTGAGCAGGAGACCTATGGTGAACCTGGCCCTGGGTGAACTCCCGAGAGCTCATGTTCAGATAAAACAAAATGACAGGAGGGTGCACATTACTACCCCGTTTCTGACATTTTAAGGGCCCGATCTTTCGCCTGGTGCAACAACAGCTTTGCTCAAGACAACGTTGGTATCATGAGCACAGACAATGGTGCGCCAGTGCTTTCACCGGTGGGGCATCGCTCAGAGAAAAAAGGGGTCAGCCGGGGCGCGGTGTTCTCCGGGCAGCGCTGACTACAAAGAGTGCTTCCTCCTCACTCTCCTCTTCTCTACACTGACATTGTGCGCAACCTTGTGCATCTTGTTAAAGGTGCATTATGCAACATTTTAAGCAGGGGAAAAAAAGTTGATATTTGTGCGTATTATCCATTATAGTGACCCAGTGGCTGCATGAGTGGTCAGTACGGCGCCTTTACGTTCCTCCACAGAGGTCTCTGGAACGCTCCAGGATCAATTGTCTTTTTTCTGGTGAGAAAGTCTTCCAAACAATTGATCCTGGAGCGTCTTAGAGACCACTGTGACAGACTGTAAAGGCTCCATGCTGACCACTCATATAGCCACTGGGCAGGGGCGTAGCACCAAATTCTGGGCCCTGGTTACAAACTATCTTGGTGGATATGAAATTCACATTTCATATTCTATGTTCTCTGACCACATAACAGTGGTTTAGTGGTTTAACAGTGCAGTTCATTTATATTCTATTATAACTTTATTATATATACCTTAGCTACGGCCAAAAAAGTGCTTCATATACAAACACATATCCAATCCAATGGGTAGTTAGGTCATGGTCTGTTTGTTTATTTGTTTCAAGTCAATGTTTGACTTGAAATTGCATCTGATTTGGCTTCAGTTACAGAAACTGAATAACCTTTAATCCTTTAGTGACATAGATATTTAGATTAGGGTGGAATATTCTACTTTCATTGGGTCAATTGAAATGGCTAGTTTTAGGTAGAGCATAATGATTATTAGCATCACATTAAACAGGAGGACTGCACCAGGGACATGGGATATTTGTGCTGAGAATAACACATTTGTGACTTTAAAATTGGCATTAAAATGCTATTTTACAAAAAATGATGATACTATATGTTGTCTCTCTCTGATGGCTCAATTATAATAAATATGAGGAAAGACTTTAGAGGCTAAAACGAGGAGAGAAGGAGCTCTGTCTCTGCACCTGCACCATCATATTAGCGTAGGCAGAGGCAGGACTCGCCTCACCTCATGTTTAAGGGTCATTTATGACAAGAAAGTTTCCTCTAAGGTCCGCTAGAACAGGCTAGTGTTAAATAAAAGCACATTAGAGCGAGGTAAGACTAATATCTGCCTTTCCTCATAGCTCTGTGTCATTACATCACAGAATCCACCTCATCAGACTCACTGCTGAGCTGAAGCGCACAGTGCTGAACACCGGTGTGTGGGCTGAACCATTTGGCACATTTTTAAAGGGGTGTCAGAGCCCTGAGATATTATCCATCATCATTGTTTGTGCAAAATTCTGTGTAGCAACCATTGTATTTCAGCCCGATTGTTCAGTTCTTATAGCATCAATTATGAGGCAACTATAGAAAGTACAATACAGAACGCTTTTTGCAGCATTTTTGAGGGCCCCTACCCTGCTCTGGGCCCCGGGTACTCAGTACCCTTTACCCCCCCAGTCCGACGCCCCTGCCACTGGGTCACTATAAGGCCAAATACGCATGAATATCAACTTTTTTTTCCATATAAAAAGCTAAGCTCTAGCAGGACAAACAATTTCTCCCACTGTGAGTTAAACACTGTCCATCTCCCGAATATATTGATGGTCCTGCTCTAGCGCCAGTATTAAAGAGCACAGGGCAATGAAAGGGAATGAAAAGTAGTGAAGTAACGCTAGGAGGGCCGGGGTACGTAAATGGGAAAGCTAACACTGAGAAGAGGAACCGGGAGGTATACAGTAGTATGGGGACCGGAAAGGGTGTTCGTGAGGTGTGGTTCTGCTCCCGAACTTTAGATCCACAATTTTGTTAAGACGGCTTGTAGAGAGAGACTGTATCCGTCCAGTCAGTGTAAAACAGCACAAGTTTGCTCTAGTAAAGGCCCAAGAGTGTGTGTTCTGAGCGCTTATTTAATTGCTCTTCATTTTCCCCCACGTTTTTGTAAAAGCTTCGAAGATTCACTTCTTATTTTCCCATTGTGAGGAAAGCACTTAACACTCCAAAAGTGATGTTGCCGTGCTGTTAACTGAATCCATTAAGTCACCTTTCTTTCAGTGTTGAATTTAAGGAAGAAAAATGAACTTACATTTAGTGTCTGACTGAACCCCTTTGAATTACAGGGCTCTGAAAACTTCATGACTTCAGAACCTTTTTTTTAAAAGTTATTTCCTAATGATTAATTTCAGGAGCTCTAAACTAGTTTGCTGCTGTGAAAATGGAGACCCCTGCGTAGTGCAATCAGTCTCTTGACGTGCGACATTGCTGACACTTCCTTTCCCCGTAGAGAGACCTTTTTCAAAGTTGATTAGCCGTTATTACAGTTATTTTCTTCTGTCTCCATTCTTGTTGCATTCCTTCTTTCCATAACCAAGAAACAAACTCTTCTCGACGTTGGTCCTCCATTTTGTCGCCTCCTAAATACTCTTTGGTCTCTCAGCGTAAGCAATTTCCATTTCATCTTGTCAAATTGCAATAAGACATTACCGAGTGTATGACCCGGAACCCCCTTCTGTGACAGTTTTAACACCTTTTCCAACTCACACGTCAAGCCTGTTGGAAATCTCCTCTCTGCGCCAAGACCTACATCATTTATTCACAGCGCGCTCACCGGAGAGCCCCATAAAGATACTTACAGTGAAGCAAAACCAACAAATGAACTTTCTCCAAAACTGTGCATCTTCCCTCGTCTGGATAAGTATTCCAGCCTGCCCGACATATGCGTTAACCATAAAGTCCTGCTGCATGCCAAAGGGACTGCCTGCTAGGCTAGTTTGTGGTTTTGTTTCCAAATTAGTCGCGCCATATAGAGGGGAAAAACTGCCCCAGTCCACAGGGAGCCAACCTGTAAAATGCATTACAGTATGCTATAGTCTGTCTTCTGGTAAAAAGTGGGCACGTCCTGGCTATGCGACTGTTGCTTTATGAGAAAGCTAGGACAGTGTGATAATGGGAATGAATCAAATCTGCAAACTAAATGTCTCAAATTGGAAAGAGGCAACGGAAACAGACTCAATTTTGTACAGTATAGTGTTTGTTTTTTTCTCTCTGATTTGATCCAGCTCTAAGGTCACACAACAAGCTCAACCAGCTGCTTATGTGGCAACCATTACTTACAAATGAGATCATAATTGCCTCAGAAGCTTTTTTTTTTAGCACTCCACTTGACCACTGTGATTCATCCAGGTATACTCTAATGTTATTTTTAGGCCACCACCAGTGCCACAGAGGAGTGGGACGTCCATATTGTTGCCATGACAATGAAAGAGGCTGCATCGATGACGGAAGTACAGTGGAGCTTTGTGGGGGCAGTGGTGAATAAAAAGCACAATGAGTCAAAGAAATGTTGGCATAAAAGCCTTTGGGAGGCTTTTATGGAGCGAAAATTACCCAGTGAAGTGTGTTTTGTATGAGGACGATGCCCATTAAAGCCTATAGGACGTTGTCATGGAGTTAAGTGGTCCAAATACAACTAAAGCAAACAAATGTTAAAGAATAAATAACATTATTGGTTTAACTTTCGCCAAAATAACACAAAGAAGTAAATGCGAGAGCCCAACATGTACCCCGGATCTAGACGCAGCTGGTGGTAAAGATTCTTCGGACGTTCCTGTGACGTGTTATTTTATTTATTTATTTTCACATGTATGATCAGATCTTCTATTCTCTTCATCAATGAGTCTGCAGACCCAACTCGTCATTTAGCTTAGCTCAAACTGCCTGGTCCTCTGATGCGTTTGCCGTGAGCTTTTGTGACTCAGAGGCGAGTTGTTTGTCTCTGGAGTGCAGTGCAGCACTAAACAGAAAAACAGCATGCGTCTTAAAATCTCCCACTGCTCCTCTGGCTCATCCACTCTGCTCCGGGGACGGGTGCATGGCAAAGGGCAGGGGTGGGCATTAGGAACACTTAATTGCACAGAAAACACTGTTTGTGTTAGTTTCCGTTTTTTCCCCCAAAGTGCTGAGATCATTTTAATTACTGAAGAATAGAAAGCACAGTTAAGCTGAAAGAGCTTAATGTGGATGTGTTAAAGTGATAGTCTGTAAGTTTAAATGTTTTACAGATTTAACAGATAGCATTTTATTGAACCACTGGACCTGCAATTAGATGTGACATAAGTAATATCCAATAATTTTTATTGATTATTATTATTAATTTTTATTAATATAAGATGTTACCATGGAGTATTGATATATGGTTTTGCTTTTAATTGTGAAAATCATGAAACAATGATGAAACAAACAGAAACTTAGCTAACTCATGAACAACAAAATAAAATCTGTTAACTTAAATATAATTTCTGCCTCAATCAACGAACCTGTGCTTTTGGTCCTAAGTTAAACTTAGGTGGCGTTGTCTGGCTTTAATTTTAATTTGATATAATTTATCAGACCCTCAATATCCCACTCTGCTACACACATAAACAATCGATGCTACATGCTAATGCTAGAGTAGTCTTGTCATGGGAAAACACATTATGTAGTGGCTAATGCTAAACTAGGACAAGTCATTGAAATGAGCTGGGGCTAGCGGTTAGCATTTGACATCACTCACCGATCGGAGATGATCTAAGAGCAGATCATTCGCAGTAAACGGCGGGTTCAGCTCGAAATCCTCGATTGACAAGTTTAGGCAAGGTGTAAAGGCGATAGTTAGATGACATTTGTTCAGGATGAATTTTAGTCGGATTACTGACCTGTTGCAGCCGTTGGAAAGGTCCCCCCGCCACAGCTGCGTACAGAAGCACAGCTGTGGCCCCTCCTGAAGTGAACACATGTGTCTTGCAAGCCTTTCAAGTGACCAAATACTGTACAGTAGCACGATTCGTCCCATTAGGTGTGTAGTGTACACACCTTTCCTACTTAGAGCACCAAATAAAATGTTGTTGTGTACTGCAATGACAATAAAGTTGATTTTGATTCTGACGTACCTTTACCATTTTTAATGGGGGTTAACAATCTTACAGACTGTCACTTTAATGGCTCTGTGCTGTATACTGTGCACAGCAGGTGCCACCAGACAAATGGGCCCTTTGACCCTAAATCCACATGTGAAGGTGCAGTCATCATCGATCAGTTCCTGCTGGTGCTGCAGGTGGCGATTGTTCAGTTGCATGGAGTATCATGTTGCTGAAGTGAATGTGAGCACATCAGATCTGATTATTGTGTCATCAGATTTCTCTGCCCGTGTAAACAAGCCACTGTTTGGTGTTCCCCCCATCAGTACTTTCTCCAGCTGTTTGCTCCAGTCCTGTATTGATCGTCGGTGCAGACAGAGGGCTGTCTAATGCACACTGCACTAATGGAGCCTGAGTGTTTGTGGCGTGTGTTGGAACAGCCTGGGTCAGCGAATATGTACATTGTACAAACATTCGGAAGAGGGATGACCCAGCAAAATTGCAATTTAACTCTAAACTGGCTGACAGGCTTCCCTAGTGTTATATATTCACTGCTCTAAATTAATGTATTTTTCCAATTGACCTGCAGTGTCTGGCTTTATGTCAACTTTCTGTACATACTTTTGACGTTCATAATTGTAACAGTAATGTAGTTGTAGTGGGGGAAGCCCTGCCAGAACCCTACACTTATAACTGCGAGATAGCCCTGCTTGTGTCACAGTAATGACCTCCTCCTGAATGCAACAACAACTATCCAATAACTACTCCAAGTATCTCCACAAACAGTTTGGTCAGTTCCCAGAGAGAGGAATGCGCTCAGCCCTCCATCCCCTGAGCTGCTGCTGCTGCTGGTGGCTGTGTGTTACTCCCGGGGTCCTGCTCTCGATGGGACTTCCAGGGAAACAAACATGGGGGCACAACCAGGCCGTGATCTTCCCACACAGTGACGTCATTTGAGGGTTGAGTTCGGCACAGGCCAGCGGTGTACGGGAGTAACGGGGGTAAGTTCTCTGACTCATTACACCCCAATGGGACCCGCACAGAGACATCTGGTTTGGGATGGGATGACAGTGGGGTGCATGTATGTGCTCTCAACGGGGTCCCGGTGCAGGCTGTTGTCACTGATGTCGTTTAGTTACAGATAATTGACAAGAGGTGGTGTTTATTTTGCTAAGTAGAAAAAGGGCAGGGGTACATGTGAAAATGAACAAACTTGCTGTATGTAATGTGATGAAACTGGCCAGGTCGATGATTTCAAAAGACTTTGGAAAACAATGTCTCTGGGGAGAAATAAAGTCCTTGAAGACAACCAGAGGGAGATGACCAAATCAACAAGAAACGCAATGAGAGGTTGAAGGGAAAGGTTGAAAGCTGCGGAAGGACTGAGGAATGTTCTCAGTGAGAATGTTAAAGGGATACTTCACGATGGGAACAACAAAGGCCAGATCTTGTGCCGTCTTGAACCGTCTATTCTCCATCACATCGCCACTGGCCATGGGTGTTTCTCCACCCCACGTACTTTCCACTTAGATGTTCGCAAGTCTGGAGGTGCAAGACATCCCAGGACGCTCTGACAAAGCACTAAAGATCAGGCCCTAAGGCAGATGAAGTGATAAAGAAGACACTCGAGAAAATCCAAACTGTCCATGAAGTCCACAATGAAGGGGCTGATGAGCTCCACATTGAGGACAACGATGCAACCTATGAAGTTTAACTGACCAAGCATCAGCCGAGTCCAAGAAGTTGCCAACTGAAAAAAAGACTGCGAGGTCAACAGAGGGCCCGATGACGTCCATGATGAGTGCAGCTATTGGGCCATGATTTCACTGTCCATGGCTGTGAGGAGAACTGCAAAGTCCATCAAAATCTGCGTAGTCATACAAATCTGCGCAGAGAGGCACCATGAGGTAGATGTGCTTACTTACAGATACAGGTCAAGTTAAAAATACATTTGCTCACACATTGTTCTAAGGCTTTACAACACTGACTGGCCTACATTTGAGATCAGGAAAACAATGCTTAGAAAATGGTCTTAGAAGGACTGATGTTTTGGGGGGGGCGAGGCACGGAGAGTGGGTGCTCCAGCCCCTACAGCACCCCACTTCCCACACCTGTATGAGGAAAGGGTGCTCTAAATTTGAGGGTTTATCGTTAAGAAAAACAATACATTTACCAAGGATATATTTGATGACCCTAAGATACCTAAAAGAAACTCTAAAACAAAAGAGGTGTAGGCAAGTGTGCTTGGTAGATGACTGATTTTCTTAGTAAAGTATAAAAGCATTACTTTCCACAAATGCCATTGTTGTAAGTGGGTGTTCTGGTTAGAAATGTCAAAGGAATTGGCAGTATTTTTAACCTTATGAGTGTGCTCTAGTTAAATTGTTTTCATATTAACAGAACGTCGTCCTCCCATACTTGGTGATGAGGAAAAAGCATTATGTCCACAGTGGTGTGTCTCTGGCTGTACAGGCCTCTCTAGAGAACTGCACAGTAATGCAGGTTTCCAGTCATGCTTAGAGGCATGTTACACACCATGAAGCCCCATTTTCTGCAGCGCTGACAAGGCTCATGTACCAGTCATGGTCAAACGCCCACTGGTGCTAATTCATATCTGCACTTATCCCAGGGAAGTACTCTCGCTTCAACAGAGCTTTCAAATGACCTGTGAAAGACTGGTAGCAATAGGGATTACTGCCAGGGGCGGACTGGGACTGAAAACCAGCCCTGGACTCTGGTCAGCCTGGCCCAAATTAGCGTAAATGCGACACTTCCACAAATACATATGTTAACCTCTGACCCCCCGCCTTAACCGAGAGCATTTTCTCCAGTTCGGCTTTACCCAAATCTAAAAGCTTCTTGACTGGAGCGCAACACTGTAACGTCTCATTTGAAAGCTAAAATCTAGAAAAGTGATGGTAACTTTTTGTCATGTTTTTGTTGCTTTTTCATGACTTTTTTTTGGCTTTTTTGGCGTGTTTTCGTCACTTTTTTGTCACTTTTTCGTTGTGTTTTCGTCTCTTGTTTTTCTGGGTTTTTTTTCATGTTATTGTTGTTTTTTCATTGCTCTGTCGTCACGTTTTCGTCACATTTTGTTGTGTTTTTGTCACTTTTTTGTCACTTTCTTGTTGCTTTTCCAGCACATTTTTGTTTTTGGATGCTTTTCTTTTAACCCCTTAACTCCCGCCTGAACCGAGCACATTTTCACCAGTTTGGCTTTACCCAAGTCCAAAAGCTTTTGGAAAAAAGGTGTGACAAAACTGAGACTAAAACAATGATGAAAATGTGACAAAAAAGTGAGAAAGGTTTGACAAAAAAGTGCCTAAAAAATGTGACAAAAATTTGATAAAAATTTGACAAAAAAATGACAAAAATTAGACCAAAAAATGACAAAAAATGTGACAAAAATGACCCAAAAAAATGAGTTACAAAAATGAGCTGAACACCCAACAAAAAATTGATGGAAAAAAAATCTGATGACGTGAGGAAAAAGATCCTCTCGGTTCAGGCGGGAGTTAAGAGGTTAAGCTTTTAGATTTGGGTAAAGCTCGGTTACGCCCGGGGGTAAGGGTAAGGTAAAGTGAGGGGCCAGACCGGTGGCCCTAGAGCCAGTGGCCCTTCTGTGCTCTTCCAGAATGGACATATGGCCAGTCCGCCCCTGATTACTGCTCAATAAAGCCACACTCTGGAACAGACAATCTGGACTGACTGGACATATATGTATAACTGGAGCTTAAAACCTGCTATATGACTTCACATGTATTATAGTATAGTATTACAGTAACGCTGCGCACCATCCCATGTGTCTGGGGCTGTGGACATTTAAGAATAACTGTACAATGTTTTACAAATTCTTTAATGGCGTGTAGTGCAACGCAATAGTAGTAGACCACTGTCGGGAGATGAAAAGCATATTTACGAAGTGCGGTGATGGAGAAATGGGGAGCGTAACGCCAGAGAAGCTCGGGGTGATGCTCTGCCACATGCCTGCAGAGGAGCCCGGACCAATTAGGCCGTAATTGAACGAGCCGTAGTGAAAGAAGGCCATTGAAGTGCGGCGCTTTCACCCCGTTAGCCAGGGACAGGCGTGCTTTGTGGCACACAGACCGGCGGCATTTCAAGCACCCAGTTACGATGGACGGAGGGCAGAAGACAGTTTTTTTTAACCTACAAATACGGCCACCAAAGGGCTTCCCGGCATTCACTCGATTAGGTTTTGGCGAGGTTTGGCAGCCTATAGATTAGACAAGGACATGGAGAAAAGCTGTCCTTGTATTGGATGAGGTTTGACGCGGAGCGGACAGTTGCCAGCATTAAGCTCGGGTGACCTGGTTGTAGTGCACTTTCATTCAGCAAGAAATAATAGTTCGACTGAGAATATGGACCATGAATGAGCTCAACAAAGAATGTAGGTTAAGTATTCGGCCATTGTTTTGTGAGGTCGTTGAAATAACATGGAGGACGCGGTGTATGCAGTAATGCAGACATAATACTGTTTACTTAGTGATGCAAGTGTCTCATATAAATGAACCTCCACCGGAATCTGCTTTTCCTCACATCATAAGAGCCCTGGCTCCACTTTGACAGACCGTTGAGTCCAATCAGATAAATCACACATCAGCTATAGGAGGCACTTCTTGTGTTTACAGTCTGCAGTGGGAGACCCAGGCTGAGAAAGTGGAGGCACGTCTCCGAGAATCCTCTGAGAAGCAGGGCCCCTGACCCGGGTCCAGAGGTCAGCCGCTCCTAATCCCACACCGCACATGTCCGTCTGCATGGCTACTCTTGTGCTACTGCAGATTTGATCCCAAGCCAGTTCATAATCCAAACTGACTGCGGTTTCTAATCGCGATTAGGGTTTAGTTCAGAATTATTGACCAGACGTGTGCTACGCTGCAACAAACAGAAATGACATGTTTAACTGTCTGTACTTAAATAGGAACTCCGACAATGTCCCTGTAATTATCAATGTCTAAAACAGTATGGTAACACTTTACATTACAGGCCAGTAAATCCTTGGTACTTACAGTGGTACTTACAGTGGTACTTATGGTGGCATTTGCACTGGTAATTCTAGGTACTTATTGTGGTTCTTAAAGTGGTACTTACGGTGGTACTTACTCTGGTACATACAATGGTACTTATGGTGGTAATTACAGTGGTAATTCTAGGTACTTCTGGTTGGACTTCTAGATACAGTGGTAACTCTTAGTAATGAAGGTTGTACTTCTTGGTTTCCCTAATGCTGTTTTATGTTGTTTTATAGTATAGTATATACACGATCCTAGAAATGACATCTGTATGTAGAAGTACCACATTTACTACTTATGAATTGCTGCTGTAGTATTCTTGAATTACAAATAAGTACCATAGATGCATCACTGAAACTACTAGAAACTATCATTTAAAGTACCAAAGTACATAGAAGTATGACCTTCATTACTATGGGTTACCACTGTATCTCTTAGTAATGAGAGATACAGTGGTAACTCTGTGTCTCCCAAACCCCTAACCCCTAGCCCCTAACCCTAAAGACTAGTAATTATGACTTTTAGTACCACAATAATAACCTAGTAATTATCCTGTAATTACCACTGTAAGTACCACTGTCATTACTAGTAATTACCACTATAAGTATCACGGACTTACCGGCCCGTAATGTAAAGTGTTACCAACAGGGTTTATAGTCTTTGTCTTGTGGGCTGCTGTCGGAAACTAACCCACGACCATTACTAAATCACTGATCACTGATTTAAATCCAAGTGCATATATTGTCTTTGTGTCAAGACACTTTATCTGATAGAAGGTAGATAGATTATTCAAATGCACAATGCAATGACATTTTGTAAACAGAGCACAGATGGTGTTAGCATAGCCTCTCCCAGCATAGGTATAGCTCCAAACTGAGGTGAAGTTAGTTGCTACCAAGCTCTTTCCTATTTAAATATGGTTACATGAGCACGGTTACACGGTCCAAGTATAGTCACACAAAATTAAACATGTTGATTATCTAAGTGGATAAAAACGGCTCATGTAACCCATAGACTGTATATATAAATGGACAGCTCCTTCTCACTCCTCCGTTTACCACAATGACCACGTTCAACGGGGAAATCATGGTGGATTTACAGACTCCTCCTGCCCAGCTCTGACGAAGTATGTTCCTAAAAAGGGCAAAAGGGCGGGATCTTCACTGTAGACTCCGCCCTTGTGTGACATGTAGTTGGGTCATAGCCGCGCAGCTCCAATGCTAACAGTCCGGCCCTCAATAGTGCGAGATTTCTAAAATGTTTCTTACGAAAACCAGCCTGGCTTCTTTTATTGTAACAAACCGGGCGATTTCACAGGAGGAATATCTAGCTGTATCAAGTTCCTAAACATTAGGCACCAGGGTCTAAAGTTGTTCTTAACGTGTCTAAAGTGCAATGCTTTCTAATGGGAGACTAGCGGCTAGATGTAGGTACTACAGCAATGGCGGAGCAATGGCGGCCTCTAGTGTCGTCGTCACAAAGCAGAGCAGCCAGCGGCCATTGATGTAACCATATTTAAATAGGGAAAGAGCTTGGTAGCAACTAACTTCACCTCAGTGTGGAGCTATAGCTACCTATGCTGGAGAGGCTAAATGCTAACGTCGTCTGTGCTCTGTTTATGTGACTGACGGCTACATATCAACCCGTCTAAGGTAAGAACATATCTCAGTATTTAAAAACTGTGGCCTTTTCCTTTGAAAAGAGGTAGTACGTATAATGAATAAATAAGGAAAGTGGAACCAGGATAGTGCAAAATACATAATATATCCAGTCAGTTCCGATAATCTAGAACAGGGGTCCACAACTGGTGGACCTGGGTCCAGATCCGGACCTCCAGAGGCTTTAGTCTGGACCCTAAAACTTATTCATCCTCCCATATACTTAATTTCTGAGGCTAAATTAAAAATTTGTTTGTCTTTGTAAATAGACAACCTGTGCCCATGTTTTAACATTTTCAAGAGCAATGACCCTGGACATATGTCAAAAAAGTTCTGAAAGAATATGTAGTGGCTGTATACCCTGTGCTAAAAGCCACTATTGGTAGAAGGTGTACTGCAGTTCTTTAAGCACGCTTGTCGTCCCAAAGCACCAAGAGAGTCCAGTGATGTTTCTAAAACTGATTTATTTGACTCACCTTGGCCTTTATATCAAAACAAACAACTTACAATGGACCAGACACGGTCAAAAATCATTTTGCCTCTGCACCTTCCAATACTTGGTGCCAATTTCCTGTCTTTTAAAGCAGGTGTGTCTCCTTACAAGCAAAGGTAAACCACAGACAGTCAAAATGGCTCCGACACCAGAATAGTTTGGAGAACTTGAACTGATTTAGTTGGGGACCCCTGATCTAGAATGTAGTCAGAATGAGTGGGGTCAGTTGGGTTCTCCTCATCCAGTGCACCAGGGGCGCAGTATTTACAGACCAGGCCAGGTCGTCTGTAATGCGCACTCAAAAAGCTGGTTCTGCTGTGTTGTTTATGGCTGGGTGATTTGAATCCCCATATCTCTAGTCTACAAGAACAAAAAGGCAGAATGAACTTGATGTGGACAAGAAGATCCACATCAAGTTTATTCAGTCATTTAATATTTGACGTTATGCCCTTCATTCAAGGTTTGATTACAGACTAATACTCGAAACGTTGGCATTAGTGCATGAAATAAAAACATTAATTTGAAGAGCTTTGCAGTTTGAATCTCTTCACCATCAACTTCAACCACATTATCCACTCTCGACTCTGTGTGGACAACTGTAACAAGAAGATTCTTTTTTGGTCTTTTTGCGTTTTCCGTGGATTCAGTCAAATGGACCTATTCCACAGACAGATCATTCTTGAAGTCACGCCTACGCTTCCTTTTTTGCAGTGCACATTCTTTATAAATAGTCTAGCTTTGAATATTGGCTTCAAAGTTGCTCAGAGGTATGCAGTGAGGTTCCCTTTGTAGTGGAGAGAATTGTCAACCAGCCCCAATCCGAGCTTTGTATTAATCTGGTGTTTCAAAGTCAAAGGGGATCAGCATCAGTAGCAAAAGGCCTCACGACCACGGCACATTAACAATGTCAGGCTGATGCATCCACACGCCTACTGACAGAGAATGAATGAACAATATGGAAAACCAAACATGTTTATATGGGATTGAAAGGGAACACTACTCTAAAAACTATGTCAAAAAAGAATCGTTTTTACCTTGACTGTCTCGTCCATTCATCAGATCCAGTTCCAACGTCTTCCAGATGCGATAACACACGCTGCAGATAAATCACTGCAGATGGACAGGTTTGTTTTGAAAGAAAACCGCCCTCGCTCTGATATTTCCTGGAATGAGTAGATAGATATTTGGTGGAAATGATTTGGCAGTGGATAATAGTCATATATAAGGATAACATGCTGTATTGCTCTTTGTTAATGTGTTGATAAGATGGAACTTTATTGAGTTCACATTGGGAAAATGGACTCACTAGGATGGTAACAGACATCCATCAGTCCAGCCTGTGCACGTTGGAATCATTTTTGAGCTCTAGGTTTCGCTCCTGTGCACAATCTTCCAGAATGGGGAGCCTTTAGTTGACGTTTACGCCCTTGTTTTCGGCTTTTGCCACTTAATCTGGATTACTGCATTTCACACATACTTTTGTTTATCCCTGTGTTGGGAAATGTGGTGAAGACTGACATTCATTAACGTTTCAGTCACAAAAATAAACATTCTTGTGTGGAGCAATGAACTTGTTCAGATTGTCAAGCCGTTCAGATTGACAGAGGTGCAAAGTACTTTTATTTACACCCCTTACACCCCTTTTACTTACACCCTTTTTTTAACTTTCTCTTTTGAAATCTGAACAAGGTTCCAAGTAGAAAAGCAGTGAGCAAAGCTTTTATTGAAAACGATAAATGAAGTAAAAATAGTCTGTTTTTTTGTAGCTGATCAAAAGTTTGGACAACATGCCTTTAAATGTCAAATCTGTGCAAAAATGTGGGTTCAATGCCATTTTTTTTCAGGTATTGTCTGTCATGATGTCCTACAGGTCACTTTGAATTACTTGAAGACCCAAAAAAAGCTCGTCACCAGCACTGAGCCGGGGGATCAGAATGTCTGTCCGTTAAGACACTGGGCGATGCTCGACCCACATTAAGGCCGTTACTGGAGCCGACTGCAGAGGGCCTTCAGGAGCTGGAGGTTTAAGCCTATGCGTATGTGTTTTAAGTTTATGGAGGAAACAAAGCTGCTTTGATGTAAGGGAAAAAAGATCCTCATAATTGAAACCTATTAAACCTTCAACAAGTGTAAATTACATAGTTTAAAATAAAGATGAACCTTTGTTGACTTTTTTTTTAAACAAATGCAGGCCATTTTGTGGAGAGTATAAAACTATACATTTTTGAAAACTTTAAGTAAGTAAGCAATCAGAAAAAACATTGTTTCCATTTTGCTCTGAAAAAAAAGGTGATAATAACTTTTATATGAGGAGTAAAAACGTAGTTTGGCGGAAATGTATGAAATTTGGCAGAAAATTCCATTTTATCTTTTTTCAAAAATGTCTTTGAAAAAAATGTTCTTCTCATTGCTTATACCATAATGTTTCCAATAATATATAGTTTTTATACTCTCCATGAAAATCCCACAACAGTGGAACATGGTGAACCGGACTATCTGTTAAAGGGGGGTATTATGCAAAATCGACTTTTTCAAGATTTACATCATGTTATTATGTCACTCCCTCATTAAAAACATGCCTGAAGTGTTGCCTTGGCACATTCACGTATTTTTGAGTAATCTGTAAAAACTCTGATGGCGGCCATTTTAGGGATAGCTTTGCCTGAGTCCTCCTAGGAACGCCCCCACCTCCTGGAGACGCCTCCGAGCCTTCGTCACCAGCCGAGTAACCAACCACTGCTCCTCAGCAGAACCCCCTCCCCACTGATGCCACAGACAGCGTGTGGAGGGGGCGTGTCGGAAAGGCTCAGAGGTTCTTAAAGAGACAGAGGCCGATTTCAAGACATTCACTACAGCCATTTTGAGAGAGACATTTTATACAAGGCAGTTATTCTAATTTACTGCATTTACAGACCAACAGAAGGTTTGGTCATCATTGTAGTGTGATATAGACTGGTGCTGTGTGACTGAAAAAAGCAGAATACCCCCTCTTTAAGACTTTATTCTTCTGAAGGTTTTTATGATGATATGTTGTGCATTATGTTCTGCAGAATATTTACACTTACATGTATAGTGAGTATATAGTGTTTTAGTCAATGCTTTGAGCGAGTTTTGAATATAATGTATTCTGTCATTTTAAAGTAAGGCCACTCTGACTGTACAGTGTGTGGCTACTTGACGACTACAGTCGGTCAAAGTGAGTGACCTGTTCAGTCTGTGCATGCGCTCACTTGTCACAATCACAGAACGATTCTAAAGACCTTTCACATGTGCTGCATTTGGAGACACTTAAGCTGTTCCTGCTGAAACAGACCAGGAAACAAGTGCTGCATACTCCGAGAAATACAGGAAATCTGGGTCGTCATTTTATATTGATGAACGCTTTTTCCACATGTGTCAAAAGAAAAGCTCCATTGATTTTCACACAGGGGAGAGTGGGACTTAAGTCAGGCTGGTCCTTAAGCTGAACCACCCTTTATGTTTTGAAAATGAAACATTTTTATTTTCTATGTAAGATTATACATTTGATCTTTGCATGATTTGAACTCACCACACAAACACTTTTTAGGGTTGTTTTTTGGTCACAAAAATCGTAACAAAAAACAAATAGGCCTTCATTTTTGGGGCCTTGGAGTAAATTGAGCCTCTGGTCCATAAGAAACAATGGATAATAAACTACAGGAACATTTGATTTACTAATCTATAGTTTTTGCATTGGTTGGTGGTTTGTATTGGTGGTTTGGGTTTGGTAGAGACAAGCAGATTAAGATGAAATATTACATTACAATTGCTTAATCTACAAATGCCAAACAAAAAAAGATTTTTATAATGTTTAGTGTCAATTTCCCCTTTAAATCTGGTGGTTTAATTCACCCTAAGACCTGGTTCAACTCCTCTCCTGGGGTAAAATGAGCCACAAGACCAACATCTTTAAAAGCAGATATTCCAGATAATTTTTAAAGATGCAAACAAACTTATAACCACTTAAGTAGAAAGTGACTCAGTTTACCCCACTCTCTTCGGAATCATCTGGGTCACATCCTGCAGAGAAAGGTGTTGGTTATATTATTTAGATTTTAGATAATTGTGGGAATACTGGTTTATTTTGCCAGTATAATGAATACAGCAGCAATTACACTCACACAGAAAACAATCTGACTATGTTACAGGGCCATCTAGTGTTTGTAAATCGCAAAGCACCCACAAGAGAAATCTTGTTTATTCTTTTTGTCTATATTAACCACAGCTGCATGCAATAACCCATTGTTGAACATATGTACTGTATACTTGCAGTAGCAGTTTGATCTACTTAGATCAATCTAATCTTCGTAGCTGTCATGCACTTATATGTATATATATTTATTTATTTTATGGCAGGGCCTTTTTTTAAAATTACTATTTATTAATTAATTCATTACATATGGTTTAGTGTGATTAAAATTTGTATCTAAATTAATCACACTGTACTTTAGCGGCCCAGACCCTTTTTTCAGTTTCCTTTTCCTGCAAGACTTAGGGACCATCCATCCATCCATTTTCTTCCGCTTTATCCAGGGCAACAGTCTCAGCAGAGATGCCCAAACTTCCCGATCCACACACACCTCCTCCAGCTGTTCTGGGGGGACCCCGAGGCGACACCAGGCCAGCTCGGAGACATAGTCACACCACCGTGTCCTGGGTCTTCCACGAGGCCTTGTCCCACTAGGACATGCCTGGAACATGCATGTCCTAGACCAGGAGGCATCCGGAACAGATGCCTGAGCCACCTCAGCTGGCTCCTTTCAACGTGAAGGAGCAGCGACTCTACTCCGAGCTCCACTTAGGGACCAAAAACAATATTACTGCGTGCTACACACACAGTTAAGCCACATGAACTTATTCAAAGAGATCGTTCTCCAAAGTAAATCAAACTGTGATTGTCTTTGAAGTGTTTGACATGATCACACAGGCCCCACATCCCCACGAAAGTAAGTTCAAATGTAGGAAAATACAAAGTAGCATCTACATTACAATATACCTCCAAAACGCCCCTACATAAATTATGTTTGAATACGATTAATTAATTACAAAGGCCATAAGCAGCTTGATTGACATTTTTAATCGAGTCTCTCCACTATTTTGTTTTATCTTCTGAGAGTGGCAGTGAGACAGTGGGTCATCATTTTGAGCTTTTCCAGATATATCCACAAGAGGGCAGCACAGCACCGCTCATAGTCAAAGAACAAAGTCGCGACAAAGAGTCATTTCACAATAAATACTTTTATTTCCACAATCAAAAATATATACATCTCAGAATACAATAAACCTTCCCCGTAGTTTTACATTCGTCCGTCCCCATTTACACCAACACAGGTCGTCAAAAAAACACCAAATTCAACACAACAGTTCATAAATAGTTGTACAGCACAGAGGACACAGACATTCTTCGGGCTGGTGAGTTTCATCATGCAGATGGTAATGCATGAGCTACAATAGTAGAAAAATACGACACAACAGAGAGGCCACGTATGACATGTAAACTTTATTAGCCACTTCCACCTCTCCATGTGCTTAAAGCAACTGTGCAAATCTCTGACAGTATTTAGAATCAAATAAATACAATATTAAATTACTCGTGAAGCTCGGTGGAAGCTCGTTTTGTTAATAATTTCCCTTTTGGCTGGGTTTTTGTGTCAAGTATTTAAGTTGCTTTGGCGAGTGTTGAAAAACAGTGGATATTTGTGTGTATTTGACCTGATAGTGACGCAGCGGCTGTATGAATGGTCAGCACGGCGACTACAAAACAACTGATCCTGGAGCATTGTAGAGACCGCTGTGATCGAAGGTAAAGTGCCATGCTGCCTACTCATAAGGCACTGGGTCACTACAAGGTCAAATACACACAAATATCAACGTTTTTTTTTTTAAATAAAACGTTTCATAATGCACCTTTAAAGAACTTTGTTTTCATCGTCACATTCTGAGCTTTTTTTGGCACAGTGAACTTGGTTTAGCTCCTAAAGCAGTGATTTTCAACTGGTAGCAAATAGACAGAATGGTGTTTTAGGATAATTGAATATAGTCAGATGTTGCTTATGAGAAACCCATCTCGCCTTGTGTTTTACGTAAGCTTATTTACGGTATTTATTTAGCAATGACGATTTTCACACCAGATACCATTTCCATCATTACATACAATATAACACAATATATTTTGACTGGAGTGGGCAACATAGTGTGAAAGATCCAACCATAGCGACTCTTCTAGAGCGGTTTGAACTGGGGATCCTGTTCTCGAACCCACAGCACCACTGTCACATAGAGAAGCCAAAAGAGGCGACATCGGTGTGGGCAGAATGAAGCATTTTCCCCTTGAACCTGATGGTCAGCGCGTCTCTGTTTGAATCTTTTCAAAGCAATGCACAATGCCTAAGCTAGAGTGATGTTTTAATGTAACGGTATTACAGTGGTCAGTGGTGATGGCAAGTCCAAGACGTTCACCCCACTAGCATGATTACGGCTAAACTTGTGCCATTTTGGTTGGAATGGAACCATCTGAAAATCACTGCTGTAAAGAAATAATTGTCCCAAACTTTTAACCAATCATTTCCTCTTTTTTAAAAACACAATAGCAGCACTGATGAACGTTCATAGCATGGCGCGCCCACATAAGCCGAGGTATCACTTTTGTTCACTTTTGACGGAAATGCTGTAAATCGCTTTGCTAAATGCTCGACTACACAATGCGCTTTGATGGAGGCACAGTTTTCACAGTGGGGGGTTACTCTTTGAATGGACCGTGATGGGGGCAGTTCTGTACTGTGGCAGGTAGAGCGGGGACTGACCACAAGGGGGCGCGGAGAGCAGCGTGCTTCGCTCGTTGGAGTCCTCCGCATCCAGCAAAGGACAGGAGCCGTCCTCTTTGCTTAAAACTATGCTTTTCAAAAGATCATTCCTGCTTTCGTCCTGCTCCTCCTCGCTATCCTCCCTGTGGAGTTTTAAATAATACAAGTCTTTCTCTTGCTTATCTTCGTCTTCCGGTTCGGAGGATTCGGAAATCTCCTCCACCGAGTTGTAAGAACAAGAACGCCGATTGTCCACGTCTAAATCTCCACCCCTGCAGCTTTCCAGTTCCCATAAAGCGCCGTGCGACGAATCGGAAATTTCCGAATTGTTAGCGGAGAAATTTCCCTCGTCGCTCGAACTGCACCCGCTGCTGTCTCTCGATTGCTGCTGCGTTTTAGGCTCAGAAAGTCGAACGGTGGCGTACGTGACCGAAGACTGGGCGGAATGCTCTCGAGCGATGTCCAGGATCTGTGGATTGGATGGAGGTAAAGCGGCGATTTCTGGGTTTAAAATGTCCACGTTATGAATAGCGTTTTCAGTGAAACGCTCTGCGCCGTCTCTGGATTGGGTTTGAGTGTCTTGATGGCATGAATCCGGAGCGTTGGAGGCGGGGCTTGGAGCAGGTTCGGCGGTGAAGGACACAAGGCTAGGTTGGACCGGAATGGAGCGGTCAGCCTTCTCCATGATGACCACAGAGGAGATGCTTTCTGTTGTGGAGACGGGGTAAAGGACTGGCCAGGCTGGAAGTCTCTCTGGAGCTCTGAGCAGGTGCTCAAGTGTGTCCACCTGAGGAAACAGAAAAATGGAATGAGTTCTATGTGGGACTGAAGCGCCGTTCAAATTATATGAAAGGAATTCACTTGAAGAGAGTAACAGTAATATGGTTGACAAAAAGAAGGACAAAATGTTTAAGTGGACATATTATGCATGTTTAAGTCATTCTTTTGGGTGCCCCCGTGCCCCGGTGCTGACATTTTAAATTGGAGAAATGGAGAAACAGTTAAAAACTCTTTTAGCTAACGGCATATCGATGGCGCTGTGATGAATGCTCTTTTGTTGCGTTTTCATCCTCTTTCTCGGCTCATTTTTGTTGCTATTCTCCCACTTTTTTTCCAAGAAGCTCTTCAGATTTGGGTAAAGCCAAACTGGAGAAAATGTGCTCGGTTCAGGTGGGGGTTAGGAGGGTAAGCACAGATTTACTCGGACTCTGTGATGTTGCTTTGTTTCGGTGTTTACCTTCCTGAAGTCCAGCCCCTTGGCCCAGGAGCACTTGTTCGGATTAGGCACCTCCTTCCACACAATTTTCTTCATCCTGTAGATAAAAATAGTCCATTACAGATCGCGTAAAGCTGCATTTATCTCCCTGTTTTGTTTATAGCCTGACTCCCCTTCCTCCTTTTCAGTGAGCATCCAGGATAATTACGCTCTTGTGACCTGTTAAAGGCCACTCTGCTAACTCTTCACAGAGAGGGGTTAAGCTGCCTGATTAAGACGACAGCCCTGAGATTAACACCATTAATCACGTCTCAGAGGGGTCACAGGAGGACAGACCAGCGGAAAAATAAACATTTCCTCAATAAAGCATCGCTAAAACACACGTCTATTACAAAATAAATATAAAATCTGACTCACTGGTTTTGAGTGAGGACCAAAGTGACCAAGAGCACGATGGAAAGAAAGGAGATGATCATCAGGAGCATGTAGACGCCAGGTTCTCGTCTCACGGCTGCAAAGTAAACAACACAGATAAGAATCTGATACTACTCACTTATTACATCAGGGGTAGGAACTGTCAAAAGGCAGCCATAGCGCTTTACTCAGGGACACAACAACAGTCTGCACTTGTTACTCTGTTAAAGTGAGTCTGTAAGAAGTAAAGTTTGAAGGGAAAGCTCATCTCATTGGGTTATGGTACCGATTAGGGCTGCACGATTTTGACAAAAAAAAGCTAATATTGCGATTGTGATTGGATTTGCGGTTTTAATAGGCTACAGCTTATGATTTATTTTTCATGGAAATGAGCATTGAGCTGCACATAAACGTCTAAAACAGCTGTTAAACATCATGGAACTCAGTTATTACATTTCAGCTTCATGCATCTGCAAAGACATAGTTTGAATCGTTCTCAAATATTTGGCTTCGCGCCTCTAATGCCGATGCTACGCCCATTTCTTTTTAATGCTGTGTACCCAGTTACCCAAGTGTTAAGTTGTAGGGGAGTGTGTTAGGCAAAGATGTACACACCTCTTGTGTGAACTGGCTGTCCTTCACCCTCAGCAAACACAGGGTATATGGAGAAGTCATAGTCCTCTGAACTGAAGAATTCACCTGCAGAAATCAAAAACAAGAATATCCCATTATAATACATTTGGGGCATAGGTAAATACATTTTCATGCTTTATAAATTAACATAATATGACTGAATTGAAACCATGTTATTTGGAGTCAGATTCAGAAAGCTTTATTGATCCCAAAGGGCAATACTTTTTTGGGCTCCACAACGTGACGCCAGCCGAAAAATAGCTAATTACTGCTTCAGTTTTATTTAAAAAGCCAGAGTTGTAAATGGAATGTAAAGATTCCCAGTAAATGACCTCTTATGTGCACTGGCCGGTCAGTGAAGCGCAGCCTCCTCCATGTGGGTGACCCTTTGTGGACGTCAGTTTCCTGTGGAGAGTGCGGAGACCACTCCAGCACCATGTACTGAGGCAGAGAGCTGCTGTCCAGGACGGTCCAGGACACCGACGCGCAGGAGCTGTTGACCAGCAGCACATGGAAGGAACCGAACACTGCACCTGTTGAGAGGCAAAGGGAAAATCAAGGCTATTTACTCAAACAAAGCCAGAAATCTTTTTCCACAAGCAAAAATAACAACAAATCTACTGATAAAACTATTCTTTTCATTGTCACATTTTGTAAACTGACGTTGAAGGATTTTTTTTTATTCCCAACAGCATTTTACTATCTATCCAAAGATATCCTTAGTCCTTTAATAAAATGACTACATTACTAAAAGAGCCTTGACAGAGGTGACTCAGTCCAGTTGGAGCTTGTACAATGATTTCTTCCCTTTTTTGCGAGGTAAAGGTCGGTTAATGCGAGTCTGGTGCACATGTTCCTCATTATGCCTAATACAATGTACAACTCATAACTCTTGTTTTTGTTGATAAAGTCTGCCGTTCCAATTACTGCCACATCATTGTGATAGTAAACAAACAGTAATGTGTCACTGTGCTGTCAGTTGCTGGTAAATAATCTCATAACGCGGGTCTTTAGCCCGGAGCGCCGCTAATGGCAGCGGTGATTGGCTCTGGGATTTAATGGCCTCTCCACAGATTCATTTTTCACAGCGTGTAAATGGCTGTTATTGTTCTCAGCGCGAACACCTTCTGTTCTGCCGCTACATACTGTGCGCATTACATAACTGTCCTTTGGAGATATGGCCGGAATAACACGGTTACTCAGTATTGATAACAGGAGAGTTCGTAGTCAAATGCAGGAGAGGAGGTGGCGAGGAGTTTCTAGATGGGTTGTTGACAGAGTGGCGTCGCTCAAAACTGTCGAGTGTCGCCTGAAATCTGGCTCTTCATCCATGTCCTCATTTTACTGGTAACAGTGTTGGCCTGTTGTTTCTGCACTTGGTTTTCATTTTCCAAAACATTTTTCTCTATGTGCTTTTCTTTTGTTTGGAGCACCAGGTTTGCTGCTCCAGCTGGTCGGACTTGTCCTTGATTTATTTTTCCTGAGCTTTGAAACGTTTCTCCAGAGTCTTGTTCTTGTGGACCTGGATTTGCAGTTTGTCTGTTAGCTCCTTTGTGGACATTTCCTGCTCGTATAAATCGTTTTCTTTCATCTGCAGCAGGGCAGTAGCCTGCTCCAGCTGGATGGACTTGTTCTTGGTCAGTCTTATCTGGTTGTTGTGTTATTTTTTAGAACTTCTTTGTCCAGTTCTGCCCTCATCTGAAGCTTTTCTATCTGTCGCCCGTCCGCTGATAAAACAGGTTCTTTAGCGCCACCTGAAGTTGTGGTGTCCATGGGCAATGCTGCAGTCTGGACATTCTGGCACACAGCGGGCTCTTTTGTGACCCTAGTAGTAGTGGATCCTCAGACCATCTAGTAGTTTGTACTGTGGGAGGATTCGAAGACTCCAGCTGGGACTCCTCTTCCTCAGTGCCCCCCATTAGTGTTGGGCCGTTGAGTATTTCCTCCAGGTCAAAAGTCAGGTCATACACGCAGCGATTGTCCTCCTTTCATGGTAAAAATTGCTCTGTCTCTCTATGTGTGTGATCAGCTCAACGTGACGATACAGAATGGACCAGTGTCTGGAAGAGCTGTACAAGCTCTGATGTAAGTGATCTATGATGCCGATTCCAAAAATGTGACCATTTATGGAAATAAATAGATAAAGTAGATAAATAACCTAATTAACTAACTTTAACACTTTACTTCACAGCACACAGAAACAATTGCTATGAAAATAGCAAGGTAATATACGAATAATGAGATATACTGTATTTTACAGCCCAGTTTTCATATTATTGCAAAGAAAATGACTATGTTTCCTTATATATTTATAGCCTTTGCATCATACGAATATGAAATTAAACAGTTTGTTGCTGCTCCCATGTAATAAACACCAATAAATACATTGCTTATCTACAGTAACTGCTTCAAAGTAACATGGCAGCAAAGTAAATAATACATCATATATTATCTCTTACACATAAATCCAGAGTGCCTCTGGGGTTTCGCCTCCCTGACATGCTCTGGTCAGATCTCTGGTCAGATCTAATATAATCTCGCTGTCATTAAAGGGTCGGATGATTTTTGCCTTTACAAAATATGTCTCTCATGGCAGAGCTGAAAGGCTGATTATTTGAAATGGTTAGTCAGTCTTTGTCTCCAGCTCTGGTTCTGGACCTTTTTTTTTTTTTTTTTCAAAACAGAGCAATCTGGGTTATGTAAGTTCATAATGATAACCATTATTTGTTCTATTCTAGGCAAAGATTAACTAGAGAAATGCCGTCTCCATCTCACATCAAAACAACACAGCGGCTTCACGAGGGCAAAGAAATGAAAGAAAGAGTGGCTGACATACAAACTGCTAAAAACTAAACACGAATCACATGCATTTCAGAACATGTTTGTCGAGATCTAAACTAAAAGCTTTGCAGATTTGAAACAGTATATTTGTTGTTTAGAAAAGGGATATTGCTTTTGATATTGTTTTCCAGTCCCTCCAGGATTTCGCAATTGCGATTATTAACGCAACATCAAGCAAACTCCGCGAACTCAAAAGCCCGCAACTTTCCCGCAACTATTCCAATAATCCGCAATTTCCTTGGCAACTTTTCCTGAACTTGTGTGCAACTAAAGTGAGTTTCTCATCATTTAAATCTATTTTACTTGTTATATTTTCGCGTATATGCCCAGCACCTCCGCCTCAGACTGAAGGACTTTCGCATCTGCTCCACCTCCTCTCGGGCCTTTACAGCGTGAGCCGCTGTGTGGTCCTACCATGGATCTCCAAGTTGCTTTTCTCTTAGCGTTATAGACGCTTCTTTCCTCCGTGATGCGGTGGCGTGTGTGTGAGGGGCTGGTGCTTTTACTGCGTGAGCTTTAGGAGTCACAGTTCTGTTGAACCAGAGCTGAAGCTCACTGTCGACATTCATCCTTTGGTCTGTTCTCCTCGGATTCTCATTCATGGCTCTATCTTATCAGATTTGTGTGGTGTCAGACCATGCGCTCACAGAAACAGGCAGGTGCCTGTTAGCTCCGCCCACTTTCTGTAGCGGCGCGGAGGACACAGGAGGGGAGGGCGCACATGGCTACATTTTATTTTAAATGGTACAATTATCTTTTATTATTACCCTAAGTCTCTTTGGTTTAAACTGATGTAAAATACAAAGAAAAGTAAAAATTGTGTTTAAAAATATATTGTTTTAAGCAGAAAAGAATTGCAACTTTTCATCGCAACTTTTGGAAAAATGGCCTGCGAAATCAGGCATTTTACCCCGCAACAATCACAAACAACGCCCGCGAAATCCTGGAGGGACTGGTTTTCAAGCAGCAGTAACAGTGAGTAACAGTCATTTGAAGGAACATTTGAAAAGCCTAAATCTTCTACACCAGTGAGACAGACTTACGTTGGACTTGTCTGCTCAGGGTCATGTTGAAGTTGTCCTTGGATGGTCCCAGTCTGTTGTAAGCCTTCACGGTGACAGTGTGGACTTCCTGGTTCCACTCAAACCTGTGTGAGGACCTGAGCCCGATCGGCTCCTCCCTCACAGACCCGCTCAGAGGCTGGTGTCTGATTATCAAGCCATCAATGCAGTAAGAGAGGCCTGATGTTTCAAGATGCTACAGGGTCAAAAATATGAATGCTACAGTTAAACAGGTACATATACAGATGGAATATTTTGTCAATTATGTAGGATACTATGACTTATCTATTATATATTTTGCAGGTGGAAAGTGGTTGGATTAGTACCTCAAAAAGCAAAGTCACTGTAGTTCGGTTTCCTTTGGGATCGTTGGACAGTATTCTCCAGAAATCAGGACCGCGCTCAGGTGCTATGAGGAAGACACACAATGGGTCATTTAGGAAGCTTTGCAGAAGATTTAGAAGGTGAGTGCAAATGTGCTATACCTCTGCTGTTTTGTGGGACAGAGTAGACCGTTTGGCTCCAGTCGCTCCAGTAGCCAGTGCCGTGGATGGGCCGGCAGCGCACTTGAACAGCATAGGACAGGCACATGTCCGGTATGGGAACCTCATCCTTATGAGCAAACACTAGAGGCTGAACCTGCAAGGATGACATTTATAATAGAAGCAATTAAATAAAAGAAGACATACAAGTATACATTGGGATGCAAATGATTGCTTTAGTGTACAAAATTATGGAGGAATGAAAAAATGGTATTTCATTTGATAAGGAATAAGTAAGATTTTTGTTTTTACGTATCTTGTCTGTTGACTGGAACAACAAAACAGCAGAATGGCTCAGAACTGGACCAGCAAGGTAGGTAAGTATAAATAAGTGACGTTTATTTATATAACACCTTCCACAATCAGAAGCCACAAAACATGATGGTCATAAAACAACCCTTAATCTACTGGAATTAAAATGCTTTCTGAAACACACAGGTTTTCAGTTTGCACTTCAAAACATCAACAGAATCAAGCAAGTAGAAGAAGGCGGAAGCAGCAGTACAAGAAGAACCAACCCAATTAAACAGACTTTCTCAACCTGTGCAAATAAAGCAAAATACTTCTCCATGCAAGTTTTTGGTGAAAGAACAACATGGTTATAAGGTCAAAAAAGTCACAAGTCTACAAGATTGCTTTATGATCTTCAAAGCTCTGTCCATCTACTGAGCCCCGTCTGTTTTCTGTTCCTCAGTTATCAAAGGAAGTGTGTTCACTCTGGCTATTGTTATTTTATATCTTAAAGTGACATGACAAACAAAATAGGTCAATATGATATAATATTATTTTGTGTATTAGGCCAGTTCCAGCTGAGGCCTTGAGGTTGTGCGCACTCACCGTCCACTCGGGCTGGCCCACACTGGACGGGGCGTGGAAGCGGAGCTCACATTGCACCCCCTGGACGGGCAGTGCTGGAGGGTCCCACGAGACAGACAGGACCCCAGAGCTGCGGCTCACGGCCGTAATGTGAGAGACTGTGCGCGGCTTCACTGCAGATGAAGGACAGACAGTTTATATTACAATAAGACTCAATAAATATTCTGTTTATAATCTGTACTCTGTAAACACGAAACAAAACAAATGCACATGTTCTCCCCCCAACCCCTCTCCCTACCCCTTCCCGCAGCAAAGCCGATCTGGTTGGAAGAAAAGGTGTGTCTCCAATCTCATGTACTTCCCCACGTACTTTCTATAGAAAACCTTATGCTCCTTCAGGGCTACCATAGTCTCCTCACACACTGTGGTGCTTTAAAAATATAAATATTTGTAGTAAAACAAAGTTTTGCCTAATAGCCTTTTGACTCAACTACAGCGATAAACACAGAAATACATTACAAATAGCCTTTCACAGAGCGGCCTTTAGCTCGTACTCACCATGTTCTATAGGAGACACGTAGACGGGTTTGGAGTTGATGGGGCCCAGTGGGGAGTCCATCTGCAGCCACAGCCTGTAGCAGTTCATCCTGAGGGGTCTGATTCTGCAGCTCCTCTGGTTGATACACACTGGGCCTGGCTCGCCCAGCTCCTCTCCCGCTCTCTCCCTCTGCTCCATCTCATCACACGGCACGTCAGACCATCTGTGACGGGCATTTAAACAGCATTACACCTCCATTCATGTTTTGGACCATCTGCACAATGCTGAACATCATCTGTTGGCTCTTCAGACTAATGAGAAAGTAAATGGTAAAAGATTGTAATGGTCTCAACTTATATAGCGCTTTTCTACCTTCATCATCCCCAAAGCCTTTACAGCAAGGAACCAGTCACCCATTCACACTCTCATCCACACACCAATGTCTGCAGACACTGGAGGCAAGAAGGGTGAAGTGTCTTGCCCAAGGACACAACAACAGTGTGCACCTGCAAGAACTGGGATTCAAACCCCCCGACCTTCCCATCACGTGTACAAATCAACATGAAGTGGTGTTTCTCTCTTGTAGACGTTATTGAACAGGAGGACAAAGGGGGTGAACAGCGGGTTCGGCAAATAGTTGACGCTGAATTCGGAACAGTGTTGCTGCGTTTCAAGTGGGATTTTAACCACTTGAAAATTACAACTTGCGACCTCAGCGTTCCAGCTGAATGAATGTAAAACGTATGTAAACAGAATGCTTTCGCAAACAGCTAGCTTATAAGATGCTAATGTTGCATGAAAATTTCTTCACACCAGATATAATTCAAAACATGCAAAATAACGTTACATTGAAGGACCAAAAGTAACGTTCCCATCACACAAGCAGTGGTTTTGTTACAGTTTTATCATTAGCTGCACTTCTCCACTGGGGGCGCCATTGCTGTCTTCTTCTCATATCTGAACTCTGATGACTCTGATCATGTCTGAGTTTACAATGCGGTAATTACCAGTTCGAGCAGCGTTCCAAGGAATCTTTTCTAGTTTTTATTGTTTAGTACGTTTGGGGAATACCTGCCTGGTAACGTACAGGAAACACAGTACGGGCTTCACATGGGCTGGGCGCACTTGTTTTAAAATAGAAAACAGCTCTTCCTTGTGTCTCACCTTGACAGAAATTTGGGATTGGTTGGCTCCTTGTTCGCCCAGCTACAGTCCATTGCGTTTATGCCCCCGTTTGTTTGGCAGCTTATGTTGATAGAGGCTCCTGAAAGCACAGGTCACACATGAAACAATCGCTATAAACAGTTATGTCCTCAACGAACGTCCTGTCTCTGTGCTGTTCCTGTCCAAGCTCTTTCCTTCCTTACTCCTCCTTTTACTGAAACTAAGAGAACACCGCCTGTATTTCTCACAATGCCAAAGGTAAGTGGCCAATATTTACAAGTATTGTCAGAAGAAACATACAAGGAGAGGAAAGCATGAAATCCTGATTAATTGATCCTCTTAGTACATTAAAACTCACCTTCAACATAGATTTGGCTGTAAAAGAGTGCATTTTCCTGGCTACACAGCACAATGTCATACATTGTTGTTTCCAAGGGCCGGACAGTTATTTGGCTAACCTTAAAAAAAAAAAACAATACAGAAATAAAATAAAAATTGTAAACATTCACGTTTTTCCTTCTTAATTTTGAAATACTGCAGTATATGCAAAATATTTGGGGAATAACAACTCATTATTGACTCACCCAGTGGTTAACAGGTTGGTACTGGCTGCTGTCGAGTGTCTCATAATAGTTGAGGTTCCACTGGGCTGAACTGGAGTTGAAGTTATGGTCATTAAACACGCAGTGGATGGTTACGGCCTCCCCTGGACGCACTTTCACGAACTCTGGAATGTAGCTCAACGCTGGGAAAGAGGTGGATGAGAAAAGGTTTATGAGTCAGACTTTCAGGCAAAGCATAATTTCATTTGTTTTGATGATTAACAAACAGCAACAACACACGTATCAAGCCTCACCGCGTCATCCTATTCACAGGATTGCCTTCAAGGATTTTTAAACTTTGCGGTCTATCGGAAAAAGTTCTGTCTGAAATGTCAATGCTAATTTCGCATCTTTGATATAAACAGATGAGTAATCGCCATTGTTTCATTGTTCTGCAGAATGCAACGCTAACTACTGAGAACAGATGACGGATTCTTGACTGAGAGCCAACACAAACAGAAAAAGTTGACAAGCAGTTGGTGAAAGTTGTGAAGACTAGCCAGCGGATTGAACTCATAGAGCATTTTACTTTAGGAAAACCTGAAAACATTCCCATGCCAGGCTTTGGTTCCTGCAATAGGGCTACAGAACAGGGGTTTTGATTAACTGACTGGTGCTGGGAGCGATTTCGGGGTATTGACCTGGGCCGCGCTGAGACGAGCTCTTCATAATGGTCGGGGATAATGAGAATGGCTACGCAGGTGCATAAATCTACTGGAGGCATTGGTAATGGAGGTCATTGTAGGACCCGATTCAGTCAGAGAGGAATCATGCACAGGTCTTCAACAGGCTTAGGTCTACCACAGTGGTAATGGTAAATGATAGAAACTTTTCATTCTATTTCAGAGCTTAAATTGCCTTTACAACCAAACCAAGCATGTGAATTCAGGCATCACATTTTTTTCATATACAAATTTAAACTTTGAATGTAATAGGTCTCCTTTAAGTCATAGCTTATCCTTTTTCACTTGTTGGTTCATATTGTAAAGAGAGCTGCAGCTTTTATTCTGTCCCATATAATTTCATTAATTACAAGCCTACGATTAAGTCATTTTGGAGATTGTGAGAGCAAATATCCATGGTTTATTCAGCAGATAATCATCTATTGCTAACGTTAATCATTAATTAGGCCTAAAGACGAGCATGTTTAATAAGCCTGAATATTTGCAGATTAATGAAGTCACAAAAGGCATGATACACGGCACCCATGAGGAGCTGTTTCCCAATAATGAGTCTTGACAGAGAGAAGCAAACAATAAACTGGCTATTGTTTATTCCATTCAGAATAATATACCTCCCAATCCTCTATTTCCAGTGAACTGATGTGTTTTTGAGTGATGAAACTGAGTCCTGTGGTTCGGATCACTGGCTTGAAATGTTTAGTCCCAGAACGAGAAAAGATCAGGATTATGTATCTGCAAAGTACAGATCTCCCTTTGTTTTCACCCAGAGGGGGCCAAATGTAAGTGTGTATGTGAAGGAAGAATGAATATGAATGATTTCTTACGGTCTAGGTGGATATGGTGAGGCTCGCTCCAGTCACTCCATAGTGGAGGATCCACCAGACTTGAAGAGCGAACCTGGAGGGTGTAGTTTACATTGACCTCCAAGTCTAAAAGCAGCCTACGCTCTCCAAACACCTGCAAGACCTGGACACAAACAAAAAAAAACACTTTTGTAATGCTTTCATTCGACCAATGGTGGAGTTGTGCAAAAGGCAACTTCTTGTAAAATGCATTTGGAAGTTTAACCATTCTAAATATTTTAGAATAACAAAATGTTTTAATATGTCTCATTGAAAATTCAATTTCATGTTATCGCAGCATTCAATATCACATTCCAAACCTCTGCTCCTTCATAAAAATGCCATAATAAAGGATGACTAAACCAGCAGCGCTCACAACACTGAAGTGCTATTGCATTGGTGTGTGTGCTACCCAAACACAGGATTAGTCATGCACTGTTATCACCTCAGAGAACATTAGACAGACGAGCTGCGTCTCTTCCTGGACATAATGTAGGACTTTTCCATCTGCAGTAAATGATATTTCAAGTTTGCCGTCACTCCTGTGTGAATCACGCGTTTTCTACTCCATTACTGAACACAGAGAGCACTGTTGAAAGAGTCGAGGAGGCAGTTACACCCTAATTGAAAGTCTGCAGAGTCATTCAGCAAAATAAACACAAGAGTGGAAATTTGCACCGGGTTGAAACACCGCTGCTCCTTTGAGAAAATGTGACAATTTATGAAGCTAAATGTGCACCTTTTTGTTTCGGCCAAATGTTGTTACTGTACTGTGTGTTTGAGCAGCAAAGTTTGTATAGTGTATAAACCGGTTAAACATGGAACACATTTCACTGCAGGCAAAGAAAGAAATGTTTACCGACAGACACTGAGGTTCTGAAACTCGTGCGCATGAAGGAAGTTGCCCTGTTTTCATTTACATTTATTATTCTCCAACAGACTTACCTCCCAGCCTGTACCTGTCTCGTTGGAGCTGTGCCGGACCTCATATCTTAATGACCGCGACTCCTCGGGTGGATCGTCCCAGTTCAGAAACAGCTCGGCGTCGATGGTCTGCTGATGGGACACGTTCACCGGAGCGCTCGGATTCACTAGGAAATAACACAACATCTTTCTGGTAAATGTTCATCTCTTTCTTTGTCGTAAATGAATAAATCCTTTCCTTCTGTGGTGTGAGAATTAAAAGGTTTAGGAAGGGTAAGCTGTGACGCTTGGTTTGACTCATTGATGCTTCTATATTGAGACTTGGTATTTTAATGTAGGTCTTATACAACACTGCGCGCACATGACTCAAAAGCACATGAGAATGAGATTTTTCCACATGGCTATGATCCTCTCTGATCCACTCATCGGTTTTACTTATCCTAATTAACTCGATGTGTGAGGCATATCTTGCTCTCCGCAGTTAATTAAAAAAAATGGGAGCAGCCAGCGGTTAAAGGCTTTTATATTGTCAGAAAGGGCTATTTAGGAGCTCTTACTCAGATGTTAAACAGTAGATTATGAGTTGTATTCACTTGGAAATGTTAAAATTGCCATTATACACTGTACAACTGATGCATGCAGGGAATAATGACAGTGTTTTCTATAACGTTCATGCCCGTATGATAAAAAAGAAACACCCCTGCACTGGAGTAGCCTGCTGCTGGCTGTGGGTGACGTGATTAGTCAGCACTATGACTAATAATGTATGGTCTACTACTAATTGGTCTCTGAAGCACTCGGACTGGGAAAAGTTGCCTATAGTCAACTTTTTCCAGGGGATAAATGCACAATATTATCATATATTATTAATATTTACATTCTGATTGGAGCTGGAATAAAGGGTAATAAATTAAACTGCACACAGAATGCTGCTGGCCACTTGCTGTCGGGGGACTAATCTACGTTTTTAACATTCATTTAAAAATAAAACAATAAAACTAAAAGCGGATTAGTTCCGATTAGTTAATGCATTTGTCACAAATTAATATTAACCTTGATGTCAAGACTAAAACACCTACATTTAAAAACTTCTAAATATCTAACTAACTAAAAATCCGCCATCTTGCCTGTTTCAGATACACAGAATCCTTCGCTCCATCACATGCAAAATAAAGTTAATAATAAGTGTTTTATCTTGTATGTATGTTTTATTTTTTCTATTTGATTTTTATTTTGGCTATTGTTTCCAGCGCTTAGTGCCTGATTAAACACAGCGTGGAAAATATCCCTGCTTATCGAAAGCACAAGGTGCCCGTTAGCTTTATTCCAGTCACGCGTGCCAGTAAGCCAAACCTTATCTGTGCAGATTCATTGCAATGATATAAGAAAAAAAGTTTGTTACTTTGAGCAGTGTGGGGCCCATTTTTAAACCAGGATAACAGGATTCCAATATCTAAGCACAAACGACGCAGGGGGCAAAACAATGCCAGGAAATGTTTCACATTATCACCATCGTGTTTGAAAAACTGGAACAATTCAATGTCTCAGAGGAAATGTTGTCTCCAAATCAAAACAAATCGTAAAACATGTCTTTTATCACACACATATTTCAAAAGCGCGGCTCATTTTGTGCACAGAAAAGCATCCATTTCTCACCATGTGTAGGCGGGAGGTTAAGGTGCACGGGCGAAGCCGCCACATGAGCCATGGAAATGTTCAATATGACGTCAGAGCTGGTGGGGCCCAGAGCCAGGGAACATTTCAGAGAAGTGTTTCCTTCACAGGTAACGGGATTATCGGGCACGCTAATCCGCTCTGTGTCTGATCTGGAAGGAGATTACAGAATAAAACAGACATATTTATAGCCTATCAATGTAAAGTTATTCTAAGAAACAAAAAAAAACCAAAAAAAAATCTGTTTACAAACATAACGGGAAAGGAAATCATATTTTGAACAGATTTATGGACACTTTTCAGTCATCAGTGCAATGCATGTTATATAAACCATCTGCCAGGAATTGGTTTGTTGTGACTCGGCTCCTTCTCCCTGTCAGGGTAAATCAGCAGACTTTGAGAAATAGCACAGCTCGCCCCGACAGGTTTGCAAACACAAGCTGAACCCCTACTGAGCTTTTACACTCACACTTGTGGAGAGAGTCTATAACTAACGGCAGTACGTTTTCTTTACTCACAACAGAGGCTGCAAAGTCATGGCCGCAGGTGTAGTTCTGAGCATGGGCTGGTCAGAGTGCAGCTCACAGGTTAGGGCTCTCCTGTCGCCTCTGATCCGGCACACCACGTCCACACAGAGCGCTGCAGGGAAGGACATCGTTCTATGTTAATGACAACACAAGTGACCCCGCTGCCCATCCCGTCCAGTCAACACAGGCACAGCTTTCCTAGAAGACAGGCCGCGCGGCTTTTCTCAGAAACACAAGAGACACTTCAAAAATCTCTTATTATTAGGGCTGTTTTTCTTTTTCCGATACCGATGCCTGAACGACTCTTTTTTCGAGACAGAACAATAAAAAAAAAAAAGATGGAATATTTGCTAATTTACAACATCGGGTTCATCTGCAATTTGTCAAGAAATGTGAATAATGGGGAATAATTTTGAGGGAAAAAGGGAACAAATTGGAAGAAACTGTGTCCAAAAATAAGGAAGAATTGTGTAATAAAAAAAAGTGTGACAGTTTTGTTTTTTGCCAGAGAGTGCATTCGTCACCAGTTAATAAGAGTGACATTCATAGGGCCATGGAAAATGATCATTACTTGGCATTTTCAGATTTAAAGTTTAATAAAAAAGGTCAGTTATGTGAGACTAATGTCAAACTCACACCTTCGTAACTATTCAAATGTCTTGCCCCGCGAAATGACCTCGGCCGTTATTTGGGAAGAATGTCAGACCAACCGCAAACCGCCATTTTATTGTGCCTTTAATTACCAACAGCGGGACCTTACGCTACCAGGTCGCCTCTAATCACCATTGATTCGGATGTGTCACAACACCTCCGCGATCAATGCAACAGACTGATCTTCCTCCGACCTCCATCCCCTTTAAAGTCTTCACTCCACCTCCTTGTTCGCCCTCCCGATAGCGTGAATGATCTTCGTATTCATTAAGTCATTATTTTTTCTACAAAAGATTACCAGATCCTACAAGACCAAGTCACAAAGGCTACTTTAAAACCCGAGGCTGACGGCAGTGAAGGCCGGAGAGTGCGCGGCCATAGAAATATAACGTGTTTTGAGTCTGTCTCCTCGAGGGGGATGTGATTGATGAGGGAGAGGACTTAGGTGCAGTGTTGGCGAGTGAGATGAGAGGAGGAGAGGAGACACCATGTCACTCAAAACAAACAATGTAGACCTTCACGGACCACTATGTCAATGTTTGTCCACTGTTATATAGAAAGTACAGCCTGAGTGTGCACCGCTATGATCAGGTCAAGCTTTAGTACTTCAGTCACACAGAAGTCACAGGAAATCCTTGTTCTACATGTACACACTTCCGAGCTCATGTGTTAAAATATTGCAAATAAACAGGACATTACTCGTGTGTTCCTCTGTCACTGATTGATTGTCCTTTATCGTGACTGGCCTAATGTCTTTGCAGAAGCCTCTGATTTCCCTTGGTAACGAGAGCTTTACACACATGGTCAGGGCCAGTGTGTTTGCTCTGTCCTGTGTGCTGTCACCTCCTTCATGCGCTGATGGGTTTTCTTTCTTTCTTGGGTCTCCTACATGAAACTGTTAATGTATGTAAGATACCTCTATTTACTATTTAACTGTTTGCACATTTCCTGCACACCCTGAGTGTTTCTGAGAGCTGAATGGAACAAGTGAATTTCTCCATTGTGCGATCAAAAAAACGCCATATTATCTTAATTCCAAACCAAGCGACTGAATTTACAACTTACGCTTTTAAACAATGCGCGGATCACCTGAGACTAATTTGCTTGACCTAATACTTATTGAATATGGGGTCATTTGTTCGATCTCTTACCACCAGACGACGGCTGCTGCTGCTGCTGCTGTTGACTCTTGAAGTTGCAGTGAGAAAACAGTAGGAGGCGTGATTCATCGCTGTGTGCTGATGCGGCGCCGGCCTCCACAGTGAGCGGGGCCCCAGGTGAGTCACAGCACAGCTCATCCTGCCATAGGACATTCGAGCTTCCATCTTCATCAGCAGAGAGTGCATTCTGGGGCTTCAAACTCTGAACACCTGCAGGGTCCACACACACATTGTCTTTTATAAGCACTGAATGTACTGAATGGGGTTTAATAAAGAGAGTTTTATGGCGTGACTAAGGCTAGTCAGTTATGTGCCAACTACTCACCACAGCATGATATTTTAAATGAAAATATTCAAAAATACACCAAAAATGCTTTTATAACTTTTAGGTTTGTAAAGTGATAGATGATCTTTGTATCAAAAGCAGTTTATGTCTTCTGGTGAGCCTGGAGAAAAGGCTGCTGTAGTTGCGGCTACGACCACAGATGACTTTATTGTACTGTGGACCAGGGAATGGTTTTCAAGATCTAAGACGGGCATTTCAAAACAAACTCATGCACAGATATGGTGTTGAGGTGGAGTTAAAATGATATGTTTCATTAAACCACAGCTCAGTGGAAAAATAAACCACTCCTGTTTGGTTTTTTGACCCGCCTAAAGAGACGAGGCTCTGAGTACGAAGCAGAAACTGAAACCAGGGTTTATACAGGCAGAAGCAAGTCCAATGTAACACTTTGAAATGCCCAAATACTGTATTTTAATGCCACACATGCATATTTCATTTCTTAAGCTTTGGACAAAGAAAAGATTTGGACAAAACGGGAAAATGAATATGTTTTACACCATCATGTTGGTATTTTCGACGAACTGACAAAGTAAAAATGGTTCAGGAATGTCAAAATTTTCCAATAAATCAAGATTTAATGCCAGTTTGAATCTAAGTGAATGCCTTTTAATGACGTTCAAGCCTTGATTTTGACAAAATTAATTAAATGACTTTAATACTTTTTAATGCCCAAAAGAAAAACTTGTGAAACTTGAGAACTGTCTCGCCCATGTCCAAAGTTACCTCTGGGACCCTGCGATTGAGCCAAATGGACATTTTAGCTTCGGGAAGTGACGGTTGACAGTTTTGAAACTCACCACTGGACACCAGCAAAATCCACGTCAAGAGGAGTGAACTCATTCCACACCAATCCCTGAGAGAAGAGACATCACTAGGATTCAGTAACTACTTATTTACATCATAAAAATAAATAAATAAAATATACCAATGCTGAAATGCTCATGCAAATAACTGATCCAATGTCAGGCTATTAAAATCAGTCAAGCATTCATTTTTGGTGATTAGCATAACTGAAATACACACAAACCACACTGTTTCACAGGTGGAAACCTGCTTCAGGTGAAGCTGCGGGAGGTGTTTGTATAACGTCTAATGTCAACTTCCTTCTCTGGAAGTCCTGTCCTGTTTTTGAGTAACAAATGACTCATGAGTACATGTGAAATTTCCAAATGTCACTTTTATCACAGGTCAGACTGGTTTGAGTGGAGTGACATCTGCATAAGAGCAGACCTGATTCTGGACTTACTAACCCCTATTCACCTTTTTGCACAGGACTGTAGAGGAGCTGAGCAGCTCTTTCAGTGGAGGACTGAGCGCTACCACAAATCCTTCATCCCCACTGCTGTCATACTGTACAACACTACTGTAAAGTAACATGTGCAATATTCCCTGAATCAGTGTCACTTAATCGATAACCTGCACTAGAAGCATAAACTTCACACTGCCAATGCTGACTTTGATGAACATCGGATGTTTTACACAAATCCATCTACTTAACATCAGACTTTAGTGGCGAACATTTTCCCTCGTTCTCCGCTTACTGAACTGGCTTTGCGCTCTTCCCAAAGTGTCAATACAATGGAAGTGCCGATCCGTGGCAAAAAGTGTTTAACTGCACTATTACTGCTACCGTAACTGCACTAATACTACAACTCTTTGCACATTATTCCATATTATAACTCGTAACTTTGTTTGGTTCTCAAACTGTGGTACATGCATCGTGGTCTTTAAGTAATGCTTAACTGATGCTAGGTTTTCTTATTTAGACACTGTTTACACCCAGTTTAGACATAGGCTAATTAAGTCCAATTCAGGTCGACGATAGGCCCCCTGGAAGGTCAAATATTTTCGGAGATGGTACTTCATATCTCTCCCCGCTCTTCACCCCCTTTCACCTTGTGTTATCCTGTCAAATAAAGCCTACAGACCAGATGTATCTTTAAACCAGTGAGGGTATCTCATGCCTGAACAGCCAACACATCATTTTGAGCCAGAATCATGTGCATAGACTTTCATATTATTTGCCTGCACACAGTCACATAAACCACTGGCTGCAGTACTTTATGTTCCAACATGTTCTTCGACTAATACTTACATCTTCATAGCGATAACATGGCCTTGTTGCAAGTCGATCGAACTGAATCCTTGAGGGGAAAGAGAAGACACAAAGGTTAGAGACGTTGTTTGATCTCACGCATTAATGTTTCATTTGAAAGATGAAATGAGAGCCCGCCGGGATTGAAATAAATGAACTATCGCCCAATAAGTTCAATGACATTCAGCAAGTTTAACTGCGGGGCTTCGAGATATATTGAAAATGATCGGCATCATTGCAATAATTAGGTGATGCAATATCTACATCAGCAATACAGCCCCCAAAAAATCCCAGCTTCCTGTTAATAAGTGGCAATAGACAGTGAGAAGAGAAAACACTGTTGTTTCTATGGCACTGCAAGTCCACCAAGGATGCACAGCAGCCTTCATTCTCACTCAGACAGTTCACTCACTGTGGGCAGTGTGATTCCAAGCAATAGTGTAACCACTGCTTCATGATAAATCTATTCCTGATCATTCCTTAGAAAATCAAGACTCGGTGAGGTGCTCAATTGGTACAACCCCTCTCGTCACAAGCCAATGCCCCGCATTGGCATCAACAGGTGAGGTGCCGAGTGAGACCAAAACAAACAAGGTGTGCAGCATTGGAGCCATCATGGAACACAGAGGCGCTTTCAGGGGATGGATAAACACGCTTCTTGTGGCATAAGGTGAGCATTGTGGACAAAAAAGAGAGAGAACAAGGAATAGGGTCAGTGTACTTTTGGGTATTTGGATTTTCTTTATTGGAATGAAAATTAAAAATGGAAAAACAAGTTGTTTTTCAATTTTGGTTTGCAAATCAAAAAAAGAAACATGAAAAAAACAGCCATTTTTCAAGTGAATGAAACGCTGTTTTTAAAAAATAAAGCTGATTTTCATGTTTTCACTGTATATTTAATAAACAATAAACAAATTAAGACGAAAACGAAAAACAACCCAATTTTCGTTTATGTAATCGGAAGTTGTCATATTTGTGCTCCAAGAGCGCTGAATATAAACGCCTCTTATATGAAGGTGCTGTTTGTGCAAAAACGTCCGCCTTGTGATTGGCAGCCTGCGGCTCGAAGTGTTGCCGCTGCATCTGCACATCTAGGCCATTCCTTTGGTTAGTGGCCAGCAGACTCTATAGATACTATAATAGGAATGATGGCAATAAAAAAAAAATCTTATACGACGCCGGAGTCTGGGGTCTCCTTTGTGCACAGTGAGGCGCTGGTGTGAACCAAAGAGCGCATGATTTTCTCTGTCATCAATGGCCTAATAGGAGAGGAACACATTGACTTTCATCTCAAGTTAGCAAAGGTCTAATGAAAAGTGCTGGAGAGACACGAAAAATATGTTTTGGATAGCTATAGGATTGATCTTATCAGTTTTACGCACAACTGTCTCTCTACGATACTGTCCTTCAGTAGATCAGTCACTTGACTAACCGTCAATGATCTAAACCAGTGTGGTCAACATCTCACTTTAACTCGGCGCCCAATCAAAACCGCCCTTTGACTCGGGGCTCCGGGGGCTCTGTGGCAACTTGGTAACTTTTTTTTTCGCGCGTCTTCAAATATGGCAGTGCATCTGTTTTATTAAAGAGAGAAAGATTTGGCGATTTGGAGTTCTTTCTTGCAGCCCTGGTTTCTGTCCTCAAAGTTTACAACGACCCCTGTGCCAGTACAGTTCCAGACCGCTGCATTATCTGCAGAAATGACCCTTGTACGTAGCCTGTTTGCAGCCCGGGGAGCAGCTTGGTCACGTAAGGCAATGCTGCGTCTTGATGCACTAGAGGCACTTGTAAAACAGATGCAGTTAGTGGGGAGCAGGGGCGTCAACTTCCCATCAGCAGCAGGTAGGCTATAGCAGGCTGTCAGTGCGAGACTGAAGTCTGCCTAGATCTACAGCTTAGCCTACAGTATTGGCCTTGGAATGGAGCAGGTCGGCGTTCACGAGAGTCGCCTTTACCTTGTGTCTGTGTCTGGCTCTTCTATCCCAGCCTCCGCCAGTAAGGACCACTGCACCTCCACATTCAGCCAAGACATCAATCTGTTAGGCCAAGTCTAAAATATGGACAGAGCACAAGCCACGCCTTTGTGCACAGAATGTGCCGTGCGCATCTGGCTCGAACCGCTCAAAGAGAGGCTGTGCGTAAAAGTTACCAAGCGCGCCGCAGAGCGCACGGAGCCCCGAGTCAAAGGGCGGTTTTGATAGGGGGCCGAGTTAAAGCGAGATGTCGACCACACTGGTTTACATCATTGACGGTTAGTCAAGAGCCTGATGCTGAAGGACATTATCGTAGAGAGACAGTAGTTGTGCGTAAAACTGATTAGATCAAACATATTTGTTCGTGTCTCTCCAGCACTTTTCATTAGACCTTTGCTAACTTGAGATGAAAGTGAATGTGTTCCTCTCCTATTAGGCTATTGATGACAGAGAAAATCCTGCGCTCTTCGGTTCACACCAGTGCCTCACTGTGCAAAAGGAATAGCCTAAATATGCTAATTCGAGCACACTTCGAGCCGCAGGCTGCCAATCACAAGGCGGATGTTTTTGCACAAACAGCACCTTCATATAAGAGGCGTTCATATTCAGCTCTCTTGGAGCACAAATATGACAACTTTCGATTACATAAACGAAAATTGGGTTGTTTTTCGTTTTCGTCTTAATTTGTTTTTTGTTTATTAAATATACAATGCAAACATGAAAATCAGCTTCATTTTTTAAAAACAACGCTTCGTTCACTTGAAAAATGGCTGTTTTTTTCATGTTTCTGTAAGCCACTAAACAGGTGCGCATGGGCGGTGACCCATGAACTGCCATTATAAATGTGCGGGTTCCCGCTTTCTCACTCGCTGCTTCCACTTCAATAAAACAGGGACACGGTCCAAACCTGTCCTCCAAATAGACCCTCTGCTTTGCCTTATTCTACACCTCACATCGGTCAGCTACATTGGTGGCAGCGGTGCTGCCGTCGCCACCCTGTCCGGTGGTGGCGGCAGTATGGACGGACTTTGTCACGCGGAGATGACTTTATTTTGCGGTGTGCATGGGCTAGGCTGCTAGCTAGCCCGTACACCGGTGTCGGGGTTCTCTCCCGCATAGTTTGGACATGTGTTTGAGAGGAGCATGGCTGTTCTAATTGCCACTGGACGACCGGACTTTGGGCACGCCTTGGCCGGGAGATGGACGACTGTCTGGGGGGAGTGTGTGCTGCAGATGGGCGCCTGATTGATCAGCGGCGACCAGGGCCGACGTCGGGGTGCCAGATGTCCAGTCCCCTTTGGCGCCAGGCGTGTTGGGGATGCCCGAATCCAGTGCCGTCCTTCGGGAGCCAGTGTTGACGTGGTTGTGCCTGTTGGGGTGTCCTGTCGCCATGTGCCGGGAGGCCTGATGTTCCCTGTGTGTCCCGCCGGTGCCTGGAGGCCAATGATTCCTGACGCGTCTCGATGCATCCTGTTCGTCCTACAGCTCTCGCCGTTTCCTCCTGCCATTTTCCAGGGGCTCGCCCCTCAGTGTGCTGTGTTTGTTTATGCTTGTATTATTATTACATTGTTGTTGTTTTTTTCCTGTTCTGGAGAAATGAGGACATTTCTTGAGTTAGGGGGGAGGTATGTAAGCCACTAAACAGGTGCGCATGGGCGGTGACCCATGATCTGCCATTATAAATGTGCGGGTTCCCGCTTTCTCACTCGCTGCCTCCACTTCAATAAAACAGGGACACGGTCCAAACCTGTCCTCCAAATAGACCCTCTGCTTTGCCTTATTCTACACCTCACATCGGTCAGCTACATTTCGTTTTTTGATTTGCAAACCAAAATTGAAAAACAACTTGTTTTTCCATTTTTAATTTTCATTCCAATAAAGAAAATCCAAATACCCAAAAGTACACTGACCGAATAGGCCACCGTTTTTTACATACTGAGATATGTTCTTACCTTAGCTTTGACGAGTTCTTTAGGACCTGTCTGGTCTTCCCCCGTGCCTTCAGTCACGTAAACACAGCGCAGACGGCGTTAGCATTTAGCCTCTCCCTCTCTCCTCTATAGCTCCAAAACAGGTCAAGATAGAAGCTACCAAGCTCTTCCACGTTTTCCCTATTTAAATATGGTTACATGAAGTGTTCCACTACAAAGTATAATTACACAAAATTAAACAATGTGGATTTTCTAAGCGGATAAAAGGGGGGACTATATTGTAAGGCGTAGTAATACCAGAAGTAGTTCGAAATCCGCACTGTAATCTTCACTTTACTGTGCGGTAGCCAATTTACTCCTGGTATTATTACGCCTTACAATATAGTTCCCCCTTTTATCCGCTTAGAAAATCCACATTGTTTAATTTTGTGTAATTATACTTCACATAACCATATTTAAATAGGGAAAACGTGGAAGAGCTTGGTAGCTTCTATCTTGACCTGTTTTGGAGCTATAGTGGAGAGAGGGAGAGGCTAAATGCTAACGCCGTCTGCGCTGTGTTTACGTGACTGAAGGCACGGGGGAAGATCAGACAGGTCCTAAAGAACTCGTCAAAGCTAAGGTAAGAACACGTCTCAGTATGTAAAAACGGTGGCCTATTCCTTTAATGTGAAAAAGTTTAAGAACCACTGGACACGGCCACTCAAACAAAAGTGGTTAGTTTGTGGCCGTAAACTACACTCGTCCAATTTGAAGCACCGTTGCAAAAGCCAAACAGGATTCTCCTCCCAAAAAAACAAGAGCCACACAATCATTTTCCTCAACAATAAGCACATAACGGGAACAATTCAGAAGTATTTCCTCAATGGGAACTGGCAGCAGCCCAGGGGAGAGTCTGGGGAGAGCTCCTTGCCAACTATTCATCTGGGTCTGACTCATTATGGTCACGTGCCAGCCCCCAAAACGATTCGACCGGGGACACGCAGGCTGCAACTTGTCGCCCAGCACGAGACACGGAGCAACATCGAACATTTTATCATTTTATTAGAGTTAGCGGTGGGAAAATGTTTCAATATCATTACATCGAATTGCAAAGTAATAATATAGATTTTTGTCACTGACTTAAAAAAAAATAATAATACAAAAAAAAAAAATATTAGTACCTGAAGGCAACGCAGACGTTCAAAAGTGCATGTCAAGTCTGGACAACAATTTTGCGCCTTCGTGTGAAAACATGAAGTAGCCCAGCGAGTCAACAAACAGCAACAACAGCCAAGACGTCTCGTAAGTTACGAGCAATGCGACGAATCGTGCACTTGAAAGAGAAAATGCGTCCATAAATGTGAGGTTTCTTACGTTTTTCGTCCACTCGGGTGCACTTTACACGAGTTGTTGATATTCTTCACTCCTCCACAGCGCTCTCCGCTCCATGTCCGAGAGAGTGACCAGAACAGCCGCGCGCGAGTCTGAGGGATTCCAGGTAAAGATAAAGAGAGATTTCAGTTTGCTCCTGTCATGATCACAGCCTCCGTAGTCCTCCTCCTGTCCCCCGTGCGTCTGAGCGGCTGGGCTGACGGCGTGACACTGAGCGGAGAGAGAGCCCGGGGAGAGGAGCGGAGGCAGCCCGCCCTCCCCGCGCGGAGGAGCCGCTCTCAGGGCGCGTTGACGTCGAGCTCCGTAACCTCTAAACCCCCGCCTGAACCGAGGACGTTATTTATTTATTACCCGTAATTAAGCATTGAATCAACATTATTTTTTCAACCTCAACCAAAAGTCAACCATCTGACCCTAAATCAATGTTGAAACAATGTCCTTTTGCTATCTGGGACGTGTTCTCCTGTTTGGCTTTACCTAAATCTAAAAGCTTCTTGGAAAAAAAAAAAAAGTCAAGACAGCAACAAAAATGAGAAGAAAACGAGGAAGAAAATGCAACAAAAGAGCGACGAAAACGTAGCAAAAGGGACGCACGCGCAACAAAAAAGTAACAGAAGCACAACACAAAAGTGACAAAAATGCAACTAAAGTGACAAAAAGTATGTGACGAAAATGTATCAAAAAGGCGATTGGAACAAAAATGTCAAAAAGTGACGACAGCACGGCAACGATGCGAGGATGAAAGATTTGTTTAGATGATCTTTGTTGGTCTTAGCTTTCAAATGAAGCGTTACAATAGGTGTTTGGATTTGGGTAAGCTGAACTGGAGAAAATGCACTCGGCTGAGTCGGGGGTGAGAGGTTGAAGAGAGCTTCCACCCAACTAGCGGGTAAATGGTTTTTGCTAACTAGGTTGTGGTTTCATTGTGCATTGATGCTTTAACGCAGAACTAAGTAACTCATGCCCCTAGAGGCCATAAGCACCACTGCAGGTGTCATAGCATGTTGCTAGCCCACAGTTAGCTTTGTCCGTTAGCCTGCTAGCTTCTTCTTCGTGATTCCATTAGTGTGTATTGCGCCTCTGGGTCGGAACAGGTAACGTTGCAAGCATGGTTGTCTGGCCAGAGACCCCAGAGGGAGATGAAAGACCCATCAACACTTGTATTACCCCCAGAGGGACTACGGGATTAATCGTTTATACAGTAAGTGCTTAGTTGCTACTATATGGACATAAAGCTCCACAATTCCAGCAATTATCCCAGGATTCCATGAAAGTCCAGTAACGGGAGGTTCTTAGCTTTTAAGTGAAGAATGGGATGATCACTGAAACTTGCCTTCTGTGTCCTCATCTGCTGCTTAAAACCCCCACCTGAACAGAGCACATTTTCTCCAGTTTGGCTTTACACAAATCGAGAAGCTTCTTGAAAAAAGCCACAAAATAGCCAAAAAAGAACAACAAGAAAGCAGGAAAGGGACAAAAAGCAATGAAAATGTGGGGGTTAAGACGTTGCCACCCAAGTTCATTGTGTGCCTTTTTAAAACCATAAGAGCACTTCTGAAGTCAACAGTCATTTTGACATAACAACAATTGAATGAACAAAAAATAAAAAAAAATCAGTATCAGTGTCAAGATGAGACATTTTCACTACAGCCTACTATATGTACAATGCTCTGGACTTTTAACGGTTTAGTCTTATCTTCTTCTTCCATATTTTGGCATCGTCTAATGGGAAGGAAGTGTCAATTCTAAAGAACTCTAATCTCATGAGAAATAGTCCAGCACAAGACAATGTAAGCACACAGCGTTCTACAGCAATCTAGCCAAACTGTTGCACTCGAACTAACCCACGATATTGTGCAGTAATTTGTTGATATTTCGCCCCAAAAGCCAGCGTCCCTGTTTTAAATCAAGCCCCTAATTTATCCTTGTTACTGGAAGACATGTCACTCCAGCCGTGGCACCGCCCACGTTTTCCAAACCCAAACACTATTCTGGAGGAAAGAATGTGTATTCCCATCCATTATGATCCATGCCGGGAATTTGACATAACATGCCTCACAGTGAGTAAAGTCACTAAATGAACATGCCCGAAGTGTTTCAAGTTTTCACACAGTCCCAATCCACAAAAGCACGTTGGTGAGGAAATGCTCCATAGCTTTTGTCTTTCTGGAAATAGGTTGGCTGTCGAGCGGTTTGCTTATCAGTGTCTACCACAGGCCTGCCATTTCATTGAAAGCCAGAGGTGCAAACAGCAGTCAATTCATGAGTTAAGACTTTGCATTTGTTGTTTGACCTCTGATGGTTTTCTGCACATTTACTTTCAGCGATTATGGGATGACGCTCTTCAGGCCAGCTCACTGGTCCTGCCTTCAGAGTATTCCCAGAGTACTCAATGACGTTGAGATGACAGATATGGGCAGATTTGTAGCAATAATGATATGAATCCCTAAGGTGATATATGCTTAGAACTGATGTGCTTTACCCTTCTGGACTGGTTTCCTGCAAAGCGTCGCCTTATAAGGGAAAGGACTATTTGTATTCATTTGCAACTCATTTTGGAGTCGAATTAGTCTGCATGTCATGTCAATGATTTATAAAAAACAAAACAAAACAGATAGCAGGCACAGCATGGGAGCAGCGCAAAGTTCTTGTGCAAGTTTAAAACCTGTATGAATAGAGTGCCCATGCCTGCACTTGGCCCTTTGTAAAATTGTACCCTTTACATTTTTCCCACCTGTCCAACATTGTTGAATTAGATACGGCCCCCAATGTGCTTTACAAGTTCAGGGTACCGCAAATCAACAAAAGGCCAGGCAGCAATTCCATGTGGCTAAAAAAACCCAAGAGAAAACAAAAGAAGGCAGGTGTATAACATGTTACTTAAGCTGTTATTTTGAATGGGTGTTCAAAGCACTGTGCTTTGTTCTATTAGGAATAGTAGCACGGACACTACATTGTGTTGTAAACTTGTCAAAAAAGCAGAGATCCTAAAAACCCAGCTAGATAACATGGTCAAAATCCGATATATCAAAACGGCTTTGATACATTGGCTTAAGTCAGGAAGATCAAGTGGTTTCAATTTGATCTGACTTTGTAAAGGTTGTAAACCTGTAATACATTTGTAAGCTCTTGGGCCTTAAAAGCATTGTTTTATTGTTGCAAATTGTTGGATAAATTGATATTCTCGACTTTGTTCCTGTGCAGCCAACATGAAGAAATTACTAAAAGATGTATTTGTTAGAGTTGGGCCATGCAAGTATTCCAAAATCACTCAAAAAACAATGGAGGACCCCACTTGGAAAAAGTAAACTATTCATAACAATGTCCAGTTCAGTGCCTCTGAACCCCAGGGGTTTCTGACCCACTTTGGGAATCACATGTGCATTTGACTAATATTGCCACATTTACATGTTGCAGCATTTAACAGTATTATTTACAATAACTAGAACCCTTGTATAATACTAGTTATTGTGACATTTTGTAAACTAATTATAGTCCAATCACTAAACTAAAAACGTACACTAAAAGATTATAGAGAATAAGAAAGCTCTGTCAGGTCACTGACAAAGGGCATGCGTCTTTGTCGTTGTGTGCGACCGGAAGAGACCAGAAACAAACGGTCACTGTCAAACTTCATGACGTGGAGAGTGCGTCACTGAGCACACACTTCAGCACAAAGGGGCGGAGATTCATTTGCAGATGGCTTCCCTCTATCAGCGGCGTTCATTTATTTTACCGCCAAACAGTGATTAATGTCCGTCATTAGCGTCAGGGGCTGTTGGGGTGTCCTGCAGATGAAACGCTTTGACGGGGAACTCGGATTAGCCTCATTGGTTTTCTCATATCCACATCTTACCACGCAAGAGAGCGTTGCAGTGCCAAGGAAATGTCAGGGAAGGCCCCCCCCCCCCCCTCTTTTTACTCTCTGCCTACGCAATCAATGGGCTTCCTCTGAAATGCAGATACAAGGTGCGATTGCATTGTGTGAACAATGTGACGGAGAGTTTAAAACATCAAGACAAATTCCATTCTGCTGTGTAGCTGTCTGTGGTTGTTGAGATGTGGAGCAGATGACTTTTATGTTTAAAAAAAATGTAGTTTTGTTAACTCTGGTCCATAGAAATAAAAACAAGCAGAGCTTGATCCTAATGTATGCGAAGAGTTATCGAGTAGGCTTGCCCGCAAAACTTTTCAGCATTTGTTAGCTCGTTCAATGTATTTTTCTTATAGCCGTTAGCCTTTAGCCGTCAAACAATGCAAATTAGGAAAGATCCCGATGTTTTTAGCAACCCATCATAACATGCAGGTTATATCAAAGTCTCGTTAGAAATCATGTATGAGCGTGCAGATGTTTTGAGATTTTACTTTGGAAGAATTAGGGTGTAAAAATGGCCGCTCAGCTGAATGCTAAATTACATTCTGCTTTTTGTGGGATGGGAAACACATCCAACCGCCACTAAACATCATCTTATATGGTTTGTATATCATTTACACATTATGTAAATGATATACAAACCACCAAAAATCATAATACTAGATGCCAGGAAACGGAAATGTCATACATGCCATACTTTTATATAGAACCTGGCGTCACCATTCATTTGCATAGGAAAAGAACTCTCAAATCAAACCAGTCAGCCATCAGATAATAGATGTAGCCTGTTCGTTCTATGACTCGAGTCTAGCAAGCCAGTGCTCTCCAGTCCACAACGACGGAACACCACAACAGCCACACACAAATCAAAATACAATTGTGACAGTTTTCAGAGCCTGTTCAAAACTAGACCCATTCTATTGTTTTCAATCATCCGAGACGAGCACATTGCAAATCAATGCGGTTGTCTGTTGATTGGAAGTCCGTTGATTGGAAGTCAATATCAATTGTGACAGGTGACATTAGAGGAACAATAGGCAGGCACCATTGTTTTCTAAAGTGTGTTTTGGCTGGTTAATAACAGCAGCCCGAGCAAGAGCCTCACCTCTACAGTCTACACATGATGACATCATCCCCGCAGCTCTGCAAGAATGAGATCATCACGTGACGAAACGATGTAAAGCTATACTTATGTCATGAGACTAAAAAAAGAATCACAATTTTATATGTTTGATCCCTGCGAACAGAATCCAGCTTTATCAGCTTCGATAACCATTTACAAAAACACCATTATCCGGTATCAACATATAACCTGTAATGTTTCGCAGTGTGGCTTTAGTGAATTAAACACGACAGCCCAGAATCATGTGTTATAATCAATTTGTATGGTGCATTTTATCGCCGGAGTAAACCAATTAGCCCAAACAAAATTTGACACTTGAGTCGGTAAATTGCAATATCTTTCCACAGCGTTTACATCGGTTTGTTATGATTTTTTCCGGCGGGATCATTGCTCAGGGAGAAGCTGCGGCATCATCTCAAGACAATCCCGAGCCTTCCCGAGTGTCAGCGTAATAAGATCATCAGAAGATCATCAGCCGTGAACAGTCTGGTGGTTGGTCGCTGTGCAGTGGTGCGCTTCAAAGGGGGAGTCGCTCATGCATTATTCAGGATTTGGGGGGGGGGGTGAGGAGGAAAAGAGCAAAGCCAAGCGGTCGTGTGGCGGACGGCATGCCGGAGTGATGATGTCATGCCTCGTGCTGGATGCTGTCACTGCGGGGGTGATGTCATGCTCCTGTAATAGACATGGGCTAGAGTGGTGGTGCTGTTTCAATCCACACATCTGTGCCATCACCGTGAACGCTGTTATTTCATTAGCCTGTATGTGTATAAATAATGCATGTATATTAGTTCTATATTACCAATGCTGTAGGTCGTTGTTGTTCTGTATAATGTAGTATAATGTGGTCCACTCTCACACAAGTTGCGTACCATTTTAGACCCCATTCAGAGACCCATAAAAGTGTGAAATACTTTTTTGTGACTCCCAATCGCAGAGCAAGCGTATTATTCCCCTTCTCGACAGCCCACTTCTTTAGAAAGCCACATTTTAGCTGGCAGATTGTCAAATGTTACAATATTTGTGGACTTTATTTGTACTGGCACCGCTCCAAGGGTCAGTTTTCATATCCTTGTTTTCCAGAAGGTCTCTACGCGGGAATGCTGTATTTGGACAAGCAAACCCTGACTCAAAATGAACTCTCAGAAGAGAAGAGCAAAGTTCTGCTGTTAAAATGTCTTTGCCAAGCTCCAAAAGTGTCATTTCTCGATCTTAAATGCATTGTAAGCAGAGGACTTTGCTGACAGCGTTCGAGCTGATGAGATTTCCAGAGCTGGCCGTATCACTTGACGACATGAAGCTTACGCACAAAGAAATAATAGCCTCTTTTCGTCTTAATGAGTTGGCCATTATCTATAAAGTTAAACAGGCCAATGGCTTGACTCCAGTGACAAAAGAGAATCCAGCTGCGGAGTCACAGCTCAACAGTTTCATAAGACATTGTGAAATGGGCTCCAGCCAAAGAGGACACTGGCAAAAGCAAGGAGTAAACACTTGTTCTGCTGCTTGTGCGGATTTTGGATTCAATATTATAGACAGAACACCATTTATGTAAAGCTTTCCAAATATGAATAGGAGACAACTGAGGGCTTGTATAAACGTGGCTCTTTTGTAGCAACCTCAAGTAAATATTGTTTTTAAATGATTTTTTGCCACTGCCAGGCTTCAGGACAGTGGCTGAAAGATCGGTCAACACAGTATCTCTCCTCACACATTAACATTGTGTATCTTATTAACTTCTTGCAGGAGAAACTACAAGCTATTTATCCCACTGTGAGTTAAACACTGTCCATATGTCCCGAGACAGAACATATTGATGGGTCCAGCTGTAGCGCTAGTAGTACAGAGTGCGGGGCAAGCTCCTCACAGCAGAAACGTGTTCAAAACATCAGCAGGTGCACATCCTCCACAACCACCGCCCCCCCTACAGTCGCAGAAAATATTCCAGTCTGGTACGATCTGTAGGGGAGGGGCCAGGTATGAGGCTGAAGATATCACACAGTGCCTCCGTCTTAATGCAAATGTCTACAGTCTGCATTTAAAAACAGAAGATCTGGCTCTTTTTTTCCTCCGGTTTTTCTGGAACATAGAGATGAGAGAATAAAGTGACAGCTATAGGTTATGCAAAACAGGCAGGAATCAAACAGCCATAACGGGAGTCAAATAAATGCGGGTAATTTAGCACTGCTGGAGACGGGGGGGTCGATGTGCTCTACTGGAGGTAAGCAGCTGTTACCAGGATGCGAGAGCTTTTACGTAATAGTGACCGTAAACACCAGCTGTGATCAAAACAAGCTGAAAACACAAAGAGGCCTATTGTAAGAGTTTGGGGAAAATCTCTCCACACTTAGATGCAGATTGCAAAGAGGGCACAAGTCAGAAAAGTATTGGGTCGGGTTACCTGACAAAGCCTTTTTCGAGATAAGAGGTGAAACATGCTCGATTTGAAAACAAGCCGGTAAATATGAAAACTGGGAGGGCTCACACAAGCACACTGGGTTGAAGGAAAAGGGGTGGAAGCAGTTGTGGGGCAGGTCAACGCACTGTCAGTCATGGCCAAGCTGATCCCGTCCTCACTTCTTTTATCGCCGACTGATCAAACGTCCGTGTCATCATGAGGCTGATAGTTTGGGCTTTCTTTTGCTGTGCTGTAAAAGCCCTTGTTATGGAACAGCCTTGTGAGTTTTTGTCGTTTTGATTGACTTTCTGCTTCAAATAACTAACTTCTATGGTTGTTGTTGTTGTTTTTTTGCGGACCGTCTTGTGACATCTGAAGCAGAACTTACAGAGAGCTGTGAGTATATTTCCACTGATATTTGACGTCGAAAGGGACTTGATATATTGCAAATATTCTTTCAATTGTCCTGAGAACCCTGAAATATGGCCATCATTCTAACAAGGCAACAATATGATCTCTGTTTTTTTAGCAATTGATGGTCCGACCAATAAAAGCCAGCATTTTACATTTTTCCCAAACCGAGTGCCATGGGGAGAAGCCCAGGTAACTTGAAGTCTATTATTTGTCTTTTCTGTTTTTTCTCAAACTCCTTCCTTGTATTCTGTCTTCATTTAGGCGACCTGTTTGAAGCAGGGTGGACACCTCGCCACTGTTCACAGTGAAGAGGAGGATAAACATGTCCGAGAGTTGACCGCAGGACAACAAGCCTGGATTGGGCTCTCTGACTGTCAATTGGTAGGGTCATGATGGGGATGATGCTGCGAGATCATCCTTTTGCATTTTCCTTGTAATATTGTATCTGTACTGCAGTCAGGGCGATTTTCCCTGAGCATGAAGCTAAGTCTGTTAAACTCAAATGCTTGGATCTCCATTTCCGACCCCACTTCCATACTGTGATATGTTCTTACCTGAGCTCAGATGAGTTGATGCGTACCTGTCTGGCTTTTGGGCGTGCCCGTGGAAGAGTGTGGCAGCTTCCAACGTCACCCCCGTTTGGAGCTATAGGAATATGTTGGGAGAAGCCACCTTTGGCCGTTTTGCGTGACTGAGGGCACGCACAAAGACCAGACAGTAAGAACATATCTCAGTATGTAAAAACGGTGGCTTGTTCCTTTAAGAACATACTCCAGACACGTATTCAAGACTATTTAAAGACTTCACCAACTCCCACAGGATGGGAATAGCGAGGGGCCTAACCTGACGTTGTTGTGACAAGGGCAGCATATCCTCATGTCTCTTACTCTCCACTGCAGGAGGGCCAGTGGTTCTGGATAGACAGTAATCCGTTGAACTATTCACACTGGTGCACAGGAGAACCCAATAACGGTGGATATGGCCACTTTGGGTTTGAGAACTGTGCAGTCACAGGTAAATAGTTCTCAGTTATTGGAGTACTGCGGACTCATTTACTGTCGTTTTTTATAATATGTTTGTCCTGCAGATGACCAGTGCTGGGAAGACACGAGCTGCACGAACCATCGCTCCTTTGTGTGTGAAGTGAAGACGCCGTGAACACGATATACAAACGAAAGGCAAGCCTCATATTAGGAAAAGATGAAAGTGCATTACTCTCACAAGAGCAGTGGTGCTCTAAGTGCGGCCTGGGGGCCTACTGCGGCCCTCAGGCAAATTGTTTGTGGTCCTCAAGCTATTTGTTGAATTTGCATTAAGCTTCCAAGTCTAAATAAAGGTGTGAGACATGATTAAAACCTCTCTAAAATTCATCCAGTTGAATTCATCCTATAGTTTAGAGGTATTATACAGTTTAGAATACCCCGGTGAAAACCTCTATAGCTTCACCGTGTTGACCACCGGTTTGTGGCCCTCAATATCAAACTTCAAAATGCAGCCCTCTATGAAAAAGGTTTGGACACCCCAGAGAGAGATCAGGATTACGTCATCGCGCAATGAATATAAAGCCACACAGCGCAACATTTTCTGATATATGTATAATAAAATACAAACCATCATTTTTCCAGGGTGTCATGTGTCATTTCGTTATGGTGGGTGAGCTTGCTTCACTTCAAACACATTTATTTACGGGGAGCAGGACATAAGTTTAAATGCGGTCAATACTCATCCAAATGCTTTATTTTAAGAACCTGCTGTATATTTATTTACCTGCCAGGGTGTAGTTGATTTACTGTATTGGCAAAATATAAACCTGAAAGTTCTGCTGTGTGGCTTTAAAGCTAGAGTGACATTAAATCAATGGTGATTTCAAAATGTGAAATAATCAAGGTAACGAGTTTGTCATATTGTTTTCTTACATTAAAGTGTGTTTGTTGTTTTTACTAGCTGTGATGCCAGTAACGGATTACTGTAATCTGATTACTTTTTTCAGTAACTAGTAATCTAACGCATTACTATTTCAAAACATTACATTAAAGATACTTTTCCAAATCACTGTGAATTACTATATTGTCATTTTCCTGAGAAAAAAAATACACGTGAGTATTGGTAAAAGCAGTTGTCATTTGTATGTTGAGGCGGTCAAGGTGTTGTCTGTGGCTGCTGAATGCAACTAATAAAGGAACTTGAAATCTAGCTTAGTTACTTTTAAAATCAGGTAATCAGTTAAGTAACTGAGTTACTTTTCAAATTATCAAATCAGATAACTTTTTCAAATAATCTGTGGCAACACTGTTTACTAGTGACCCAGCAGCTAATGGAGTTATTGTCTGTTTTTTCCCCTCTACTTTAATGTATTAATTGTTGTAATGTTACTCTGTATGGACAATCTATCAATATTATATATAAAAAAAAGGAAATAAAAAAGCCTTGGAAAATCAAACATCTAACACATTAGAGGGCCAAAATACTTGCATTTTAGATTGCCCACTGGTTTAACATTACACAAACTGAGAATCCGTCCCAAATCTGGAATAAGTGTGCCTCTATGGTACAAGTAATTCCTTTCATTTGGAGACTTCTTGGGAAAGTTTGTGCACGTTGCCACGCTCTCACTGAAATTGAGACCTGAGAATAAATAAACAAATGATTAAAGGTCAGGCTAATGTTGTTGAAAACATGCGGCAGATGGGAACATCCTGTGTAGTGTGGGCTTTTACGCAGTATGCTGTAAAAGTCACACACAAGTCTATTGTAAGGGGTTCATGGGGGTTTCAGATGCACACAAAAAACTGAGAAAGTCATCAAACTTCTTGATGTTTTACAGTGAACAACATCCTCATGAACAACATTAAGTGTAAATGTCTTGCCCCATGGACAGCTTTTTCAAATCAAGGACAAAAGCACTTCCTGTATTTCAAGAAAATGTCACTTATTTCAGGATTACTTTTTGCAGTGTAGTAAGATCATATGAAATCTTATATATATATGTTGTTGTTTTATCTCTGAACTGAATTTTACCTATAAATAGTCATTGCAGTTTGGTATTTAGCTAATCTGAATTGCATCTTTCTTCCTGTTTCTTCTGTATTACTTCCGGGCTTCTTTTTATTTTCGTGTGTGTTGCTTTAACCACACTTTTATCTCGCGCTCATGTCACAGTGATCATAGCGGGATAGGACTTATTTTCCCCTATACACAGACCACAAACCCACACGATGTGACCGCTTCAGCACCAGAACATGTCAAGTATACAGCAAAGTCTAGCTTATTCTTTCCTTGAGTGAAAAGATGAAATTATGTGTGCAGAGGGAATTCAAAAATGGAAAGAATTCAGGAGAAAGGGAGACTGCAGGAGCGATGTGATCCCTCTGTGTGCGTCATCGTTTTCATGAGTTCGGATACAAAGAGATAGGGCCCGAATAGAAAATACAAAATCAACTTGCCTTTAACCCGATGTTTCTTATAAAAGACACATTCAATTATAGTCATATCATACATCATTCATGAACAAGGTTTTCAATTTAAACTCCAAGTACATTTGAAACGGCGCGTTGAGACAGTAAATCCTAAGCAGTTATTGTTTGTTGTTTTTATTCCTACTTTTTTAGATTTGGCCATCACTTATGGACTAAATGAAGGTAAAATAAAACAATAGCTCAAAAAAAATGAAAAAAATAAATGCCATACCATGCCAGGAAATGCAGCATTGGTTTTGCTTGTGTGCAGCTAATAGTCACTTAATCATAGAAAATGGACAGAGTGAAGGGAAAGGAACTCGCCGAATTATTAAATCTGACTGAAAATGCAGGATGTAGTAGCCTATTGAAAGTTCTTCTTTTCTGTAAGCGTGCGGTTCTCGGAAGGCTTGAGTGTTGCTGTGAGGGAACAAATTAGCAAGTTGGTACAAACACTCATGGTGGAGGTGCGCTGTTTGAGAGGAAATGATGTTGGTCAGGACAGACAGTTCGATAAACATGATTAAGGTGAAAAGGTCGTCCATGAACATTTCCCTGACCTAGTGTTATTAATTAAAAATATAGAAATATAGGTAAATACAAAGTTTATTTCAGTTAAAACTACTTTCCACTACCACCACTGCAATAATTACTGCTACTACTTAACAATAATAACTATACTACATAACAACGCTACATAACAATTCATGCACAGTATTTCTGGTCACAATGTTTCAAATGTTAATTCATATTAAAGCACTTATAAAACTTATAGAACTTACTTAGAACTTATAAAAATCCACCAATTGTTGTCCTTTTGAAATGTATCATATAGCTTCTTTGCATTCTAGCGTTCACTAGCGCGTGATTGACCCAGACCTCTGATGGTTCGGTTTACAGATCAGCGGATGGATTCTCAGGTGTTTGTGAGACTTCAACTTGCAGGAAAGGTTACAGTACAAACATTAAAACATTAGGCTCACAATATCTTCTGCCTTCTGCTTCACAGCTAGAAGGTCCCGGGATCCATCCCCAGGCCAGACGGGGCCTTTCTGTGTGGAGTTTGCATATTCTCCCCGTGTCTGTGTAGGTTTCCTCCTGGTATTTCAGTCTCCCCTACTACTAAAAACATGTACAATAGGCTGGGATGAATGAGAGTGTGTTTGAGAGTGCAACGGGCGGACAAATGAGCCCTACAATCGGGCGTGGCGTGTTTACATGCATGTGTCTTGTGTTCATTATCATGCACTGTCTTGACTAAATAAACAAACAAAAAAACAACTATTTTTGTCAGTGCCAAATGGTCAGTGCCAGATTTATATCCCACGAAAAATAGGCTTCTTTAACTCTCTAATCCATCCCATGCCCAGTGGCTCTTCCTGTTTGCTGATCTTTGGTTTTTAATCCACCGTTTGGGAACCACTGATCTGCACTTTCGGTTCTGTCAAAAGCAATGTTTAAAGCAGTACTAAGTAACTCTTCCCCCTAGAGGCCATAAGCGCAACTGCAGGTGTAGTAGCAGGGTTACTGTGCATCCAATTATACAATGGAAATATTTTTTTTCACTCAAACCTGGCTGTAAATACTGTTTAAAGTGACGTTAGCCCGCAGTTAGCTTTGCCCATTAGCATGTTAGCTTCTTCTTCGTGATTCCATTAGTGTGTATTGCGCCTCCGATCTGTAGGCAGCGAAGTTGCAATTGCGGTTTTCTGGCCAGAGACACTAGGGGGAGATAAAAGCCCAATAATCCCAATAACCCCAATAATCCCATTAACACTTGTATTACCCCCACAGGGACTACGGGAAGGATTTATTAAGGTAAACACGTTACTTAGTACTGCTTTAAGAACAACATTTTCTTGCAAACCCTATTCTCCTTAAAGAATAATCATTAAAAATATAAAAAATATGTATTTCCTTCCTTCTACATGTTCCAACAATGTCCTAAGGTGTAGAATGAGCCCAGACCTGTTCACCACAACGGCCTCTAAAATTCTGCCTCACTCAAAAAGGTGTTAATTCAGGTCTGAATTGCCGTCATGCACGAGCTTAACATAGAAGCTGCAGTTACACTTAAAACCTGAGGTGGCAGTAGTGAGTATAAAATGGCTAACTTGCATCTCGCCCCTTTATTAAAGGTCATTGTGGTTTACTTTGTCATTTCACTGCACACAGATCTGGTTTAAGGAGTGTCCCTGTCACCATGGAGATCCCCGGGACCATAATGTCACCTTCTGCAGCAGGTTTAAGTAACCCAAGCGGTTAAATGGACAATGCCACAGGCTATTAGCTCCCACACTGGTAGGGAACACTTTCGATGTGTGTCGGTCAGGTCAATGCTTGCCTCCAGCCAACTCAAATGTCTTTTATCTGAATTTAGGCGGGGAAGAACAGAGCTAATGAGACTTTTTGTTAGCCTGTTATCTGCTATGTTATAATCTGTACTAACCAATCAGAGAATGGCTTCCTTTTCACGTGTCAAAAAGGAAATATCTTATCAGTCTCAGTGAACTCACTTCCTACAGAGCATGCATAGCACTGTCAATAACATTCCCATATCACACAGTTTAAACTGTTCTTGTGGTAAAGCGTGTTGCAACAAGTGCAGCAATCTGACACTCACTCATCGGGGAATCCCTGACAAATGAGTGGAATGTGTGAGCATTAGTATTAGCATTAGCATTAGCGGTTTAGGTCCTAAATCTAGCTTGAGTCAAAAATGCTATCTACAAATCAGTAACACCTGGCCAAATTAATACATTGCCAATGACAGACATCTATGAAAACCACGAGTTTGCCCTGAGGTTATTTTCTGTTCTCGCCTCAGTAAGTCATCAGCCTTTGTTCATTGTACAGCATCTCACGTCATATAAACCAGGAACGTGGATAAAACCATGAATAAAGTCTTTGTCAGCAAAAGTGGGTCTTAATTGAAAAGTATAGTTACTCCTCATCCGCAACTCTCGGTCATCTCTTTGGCCTTCCCCTATAGATTTCCTGCCGGAAAAGCTCTAATCTAATTTTAAGTTTATTCACTATCCTTCCTCATGCACAAGTCCAGCTCTGCCAAATCCTGTCACCAAACCATTGTGCTGGTCTCAACACTGTCTAGTAAACTTTCTCATCATTCTTACAGAAAGCTGCTTTGACGCACAATACAATCTCTTGACAAGTTGTGCAGCCGAAAACAAATAAATAGGTTTGGCCATTTATCATTATAGAGACAGAATAATACATCAATCCATGCTCATGAGTCAGTTTTGAACACAGTGGAGGAGCCTTGAGCTGTACAACAGTGTCTTCTCCTGTTCATCATCAAGTCTTTGGAAACTTTTCTGCAGAGGTGGAAAGAAACTTAAAGCTGCTCTCAAAGGTCACGATAAAAACAGGAAAAAAAGTCTATCTAAAAAAGTCTGTCTATTCAAGGTAAGGTGGACTTTTGCATTTTTTTGTAAGCATTACCTTGACACCTTGACAAAATCTGAAATCGGTACCACCTCTGCTTTGGCAAACACTCACCTGTGAAGCCAGCTCCTCAGATCGCTGTGGCGGAGTGTCCAGGAAAAGTCCAGTGTTTTGTTGACATAGACCGGCCGCGCTGACATGCCTCTCGCAGCGCAGCCGTCCCACAAACCTACACACAGATAGAGAGAGCTTACAGTAATCTGGAGCGGCGAGTCTCTGGGCATGAGCGCTATTTCTGACTGTGGTGTCAGAATACACGCCAGAGCAGCTACACAACATGGACTTACGACAACTTTACAAAGTGCTACTCCCCATCCATTAATGAAGAAATAAGGCTTCTTTTTTCCCCACTGCTTTTTGATCAAAGAAATGTGTTTCCTATCTCTTTGAAACATGCATATAAAGCTAAACAATTGGTGACTTTATCGGAGCCTTGTGATTACCTGCTGTGGATCCACCTTTAACCAGGACCATGATCTGGACCATGCCAGGTTTTAAGACTATAGAGAACCCGGAGTGCCCACAGGGAAGCCACACAGGCAGACACAGGGAGACCATGCAACATCCACATAGAAAAAAGACAAAAAACAGGAATCAAAAAACCTTGGATCTTCTTGCTTTCTTGCCAGTCCATACAGAAAATGTAGGGACATTTTCTGTATGGACTGGCAAACTAGAACTTTCGTGGTTGTACTTGGACCCCTTGAAGTTCTGCGATCTTCAGTGTAGCTGCATCTAAGACACAAACACACAAACAAATAAGCCAAGCCCCCCCCCAGGTTCTGTTTTAATGCACACTTTATATTTGCTCCAATTCTTGTAGCAGTACTAAGTAACTCATGTCCCTAGAGGCCAGAGGCGCCACTGCAGGTGTCGTAGCATGTTGTGATTTTTTACTCATTAATTGTCTGTGAGAGTAAATACTACACTGACAGGAAAGACAAAGGGTGAGAGGGATATTGTCCATCAAATTGCACAATGGAAATTATTTTTTAACTCAAAAACTTGGCCGTAAATACTGTTTAAGTGGCGCTAGCCCGCAGTTAGCTTTGCCCGTTAGCCTATTAGCTTCTTCTTCGTGATTCCATTAGTGTGTATTGGTGACTCTGACCCGGTGGCAGCAAAGTTGCAATTGTAGTTTTCTGGCCAGAGATACCGGGGGGAGATAAAAGACCCCCAATAACAAACAAACAAGTTACTTAGTACTGCTTTAATTGCTTAGTCTAGCAGGTTATGCATAATTCACTAGCGAGGACCATGCCACGATAGAGTGTAATTAAGATTTTAGTCACAAGGTTATAGTGTGGAGTGAAATTGGGCGAGACTGTGTGTGGGGGCTCCATCTCGGATGAACCCAGCTCTTCGGGACCCCCCTTCTAAGCAGGAGAATCAATGCTGAAATGGAACAGACATGAAGGGAGGGAGGGTGGGGTTTCGACAGCTAACTGAGATGACAAGGCATGGCTTGGCATACAATAGCTTGTGAGTAATTAGAGGCGTGGTTAGGTGAAAATAAGAGTGGTTTGGGTGCTAAGTGTGATAGGTTGATGCGTGCTCCCGAACCTAGTCAATAAATATTCACTCCATTTAAGAGAGAAATCTAAGTGGAGTGAACGACGGCGCTAGTGGTTTTACTGCTGAAGTGGAGCTGGGATTGGGATGCTCAATTTGACTATACACCTGCTTCCCACAATCTTTGATCACAAAACAGTTCACACTTATCACTATAATAACCTCAGCCCCAAGTCCCCAATCCTCTTCTGTCAGCACTGCTCTTGGGCATTTCTCACTCACCGAATGACACTTGATCTCATGCAGTTCTCCTGACTCACTGAGGCCTATAGCTCTGCCTTGGGATCTCACTACAGCCTGCTATAATCCTGCCTGGCTCTCACTCTCTCCAGGGCAAGGGTAGATGACTTTATCTGTGGAAAGTGCTGCATGTGAACACACAATATTCCTCTATGGCAGCAGATCTTTAAACTATAGGAGCATGTGAGTCACAATGGCCAGCTACTGTAGTAACCTGTCAACGCGAGTCTAAGTCAAGGCTGGCTCAATAAAAACATGGCATTAACTCTTAAGAACAGCCCCGCTATTTCCAACTCCACATGGAAACCCCTACATGTTATTAATAAAGGCTTGTTGTCCTATGGCAGCTGTGATCGCTATTCATAGGAACTGCCAGTAATACATTTCACTGTATACAGTAAAACGCTGTCCAAGCAGAGAACAGTTTTAGAACTCAGGTTTAGATACAAGTGACTCCCATCTCCCTCTCAATAGAATAACAATCCTCCATCCATCCAACCATCCAACGTGTCCTGGGTCTTCCCCGATGTCTCATCCCAATGGGACATGCCACAGTGGGAAGGAAACCAGGAAGCATCCGAAAACAGAAATACAGTTGCCTCCTTTCGACGTGAAACGACTCTACTCTGAGCACCTATCTCGAAGGGTGCGCCCAGCCACCCTGCAAAGGAAACTCATTTCAGCCGCCTGTATCCGCGATCTTGTCCTTTCGGTCATTACCCAGATCTCATCAACTTGACACCTACCTGGATGTCTTTATATGTAACTTACCATGCCATGATGCTTTGACTTGATTCACAACCATTTCCTGTTGCATTCTCTTGTGCAATGCCACCTTTGTTCATCAATGTCTTTTGTTCCACCTGTTGGTAGATCACTGAGAATTTCCCGTGAATAAATCAGATTACCGATGTCCTGTAGGAGACACGCCTCAGAAAGTCATTTCTCAAAGCCCTCTCAGCATTCTTCAGTCCAGGCCCACACAAACAGGCCACGTCACAGTATTGCAACATCCTTTCACTCATCAAGTCTCCACAAGTAATAGACGTAAATCATTTCATCATCATGTCTTATTAGAACGTCTTCAACGGCTAACACTACAGTGGCAATTGTTAATGAAGGAGATTTGTTTGGTTATATAGGGAAACACAGTAATAAATCAGGAGATAGAGTTATGTCCACACTTTCTGAGAACTTTTTATTCAGATTCGATGCACCGTTCATGATTGGGAAAGCTATTTTACTCTCTACACAATAAATGTAATCATTAATGTTGTTCATCTACATTAAAGTCTTTATCGCACCGGCTCAACCATGACTCCTGCTAAAGTAGATGCTGAATGTCACTTTAACTTGGGCTACACTGCGATTGAGTGACTATTATGGAAACGTGCTTGAGGCAACAGAACATGTCCCTGATGACCCCGGGCCTCAGCAAAACCCTTTTGGCAGCGCTACATGGGTTTAAAAGCTCACACCAGATGCTCTCAATCAAAACAAAAGGAGAAATAGGTTTGTTCAGAGTCAGTGGATTTAAATTTAGACAAAACCGTGTTCATTGTTGTGTATGCAAACAACCAACATGAATGCAGCTTCACATTAGACAATAGAATTGAACATCTGAAGCACCTGCTACAGACAAAATATGGCTTAAGACTTGTTTGGTCTTAGTTCAGGGAAATAGTAGAAGATAATGCTCACTTGATTTGGTTTGGACGAGTAAATCTAACTCTAGTTGCTGAGACAATGCGAGGGGACAACTTTCCTCAGAGCTGGACTCGATGGTTCAGTAATCTCCTCACGCTGCTGTTCTACACTTCGCCCAATGTTGTACGTACACACTGCTCCAATGAAAGATCAAAAGGCCAGATGGTAGAACACGGACAAGCTTTCTATGTGCGTTTAACATCAATCCAAACATGAAAGCCTCGGATTAAATAATTCAGAAATATGTCTGAGTAGAAATCCTAATTAGTTCCCAGACTATGGAGATTCTCAAGGGCCCGTCATTTCCCAGTCTCACGGCAGCTGGAAAAACTATCTCCAAACTTATTTTTCTGTCTGTTTCGAATTAGTCCGGACGCGAGGGGCGAGTTTCCAGGCACAGTTGCATCTGCTGGAACCTGTGTGACGGTTGGACAATCCTGTTATACAGAGGTCGAGTAACCAGCAGACGCCCCTGTCAGACGCCCAGACTATGGCATAATTCAGCCGTAGAACAAAATGAAACTCGCGGAGCTTCTGTGAGGGTAGATGTTTTTTTTAATGTGTAACCTGAGGACATGGGACAAGTGATCAACATGTTTACCCTGTGTTTGTTGATATCAGGCGTGTTCCCATGCATTACGTGGAAGATAGCACTGATCGCGCTGTCAGAACAGAAGTGCGTCAGCGATGTCACCACCAGAGGCTGAGTACATTGGCTTGGGGAAAACTGAAGCAGCCAGCAAACGTATTTTGCGATGATGAATCACTCGACGAGGAGGTTTATTTGCAATTAAAGCAAATTTCCTTCTGGATAGTCCCATCTTATGTTCAGCAGAGCGATGCCACAAGGAAACAATTAGGCCCGGCCCCGCAGACAGAGCAGTTCGGGGACGTGGGCAGTGAGTAAGTGTAAAGGGGGTGATGGGGGTTTGCTGCAAAAATATATGATCAGTGACGATAATGCAGAATGCAGAGGAGGAGCGCAGTGTCAGAGTAGAACAGCTCCAGGGGTAAGATGTGGCTAAAGAGCAGAGTGATGTGAAAAGAAAGGAACAAAAACAATGGGTGATACAAGGCTGAGTCAAATGTTTCGAGGTTGTAGTAGTTTAGATACCTCTCATAACATGAGCAAACTGGGGGTCCCAAGAGGATTTTCTGAGGTGATCGAAATATTATCATATATATATTGACTCGCTGTTTACGTGGAAAACAGCTTTTGTCAACTAATTAAAAAAAGAAGGAAAAAGGCACACCATTAAACTTAAAGGAACAGGCCACCGTTTTCACGTACTGAGATTAGGATCTTACGTGAACTTAGACGAGTTGATACGTACCTGTCTGGTCTTTGTGCGTGCCCTCAGTCACGCAAAACGACCAAAGATGTTGCTAGCATGTAGCCTCTCCCAGGATATTCCTATGGCCCCAAACAGGGTGAAGTTAGAAGCGACCAACCTCTTCCACGGGTGCACACAACGACCAGACAGGTACGCAACTCGTCATCAACTCGTCTAAGCTCACGTAAGAACATATCTCAGTATGGAAAAACGGTGGCCTGTTCCTTTAATATTCATTGTTTTGCTGCTTGAAGTTACAATAAGGGACAATTACATCCTTTTAGCAATGGGATTCCTGGGTGTTCACGTGACCATTAATGAACAGCTCTGGGGGTTAGCAAACATTGTGATATCCATTTTTTCAACAGCACAATCAGATATTTAATAGAATGTGATAAAGGGGTAATGCATTAGCAGTAGCTATTGTTTGTCTGAGATGTCTGTTTCTTGGTAAGCTACTGTCTTTATACTGGATTGAGGGAAAGGGATTGGACTGATCATACTCTCAAGTCTCGTTTCTCAGGTCACTACTGTATTTTCATCATTCATCATTTCAGGCTTTGCCATTTGCGACTTGCGATGAGTCATTTCGCTCTACCCTATGTGAAAAGTCATCTGTTTCTCTTTTCAGTCAATTCCAGACTGCTTACCTCTCCTCCGATCGCCAGCATTCACATAAATGCACTCTCTTTCCCCTCCCACTTGCCGCTTCTGGCAATGCACCTGATCTGCTCCACCATCAACCACCATCTTTTTGTGTTTTATTTTATATATCGCTTCACACATTAAAGGAATAGGCCACCGTTTTTACATTCTGAGATATGTTCTTACCTTAGCTTTGACGAGTTCTTTAGGACCTGTCTGATCTTCACCCGTGCCTTCAGTCACGTAAACACAGCGCAGACGGCGTTAGCATTTAGCCTCTCCCCCTCTCCTCTATAGAGTTCGGGAATGTGACGTCATATCGCTAAGCATTATGGGATTAGCAGCCATTGTAAACTAATGGACATTTTAAAAGTTAAAATACTGGAGTTATTGTTCACATTAAAACACTTGGAGACCACAGTGTGTTAGATGTATTTACCAGCAGTATCTCAGCAGCTAACGGAGTCGTTCCGCAGCTTTTTCCTCCACTTTTTATACTGTTTTTAGCTAATGTTAGTCTATGGAAATGTATGCTAACAGCTGCAAAGATGGCAGATCTCCATGGTGGACATTCCTGAACTCTAGCTCCAAAACAGGTCAAGATAGAAGCTACCAAGCTCTTCCACGTTTTCCCTATTTAAATATGCTTACGTGAAGTGTTCCACTACAAAGTATAATTACACAAAATTAAACAATGTGGATTTTCTAAGCGGATAAAAGGGACTATATTGTAAGGCGTAATAATACCAGGAGTAGTTCGAAATCCGCGCAGTAATCTTCACTTTACTGTGAGGATGCCAACCATATTTAACCATAACCATATTTAAATAGGGAAAACGTGGAAGAGCTTGGTAGCTTCTATCTTGACCTGTTTTGGAGCTATAGAGGAGAGAGGGAGAGGCTAAATGCTAACGCCGTCTGCGCTGTGTTTACGTGACTGAAGGCACGGGTGAAGATCAGACAGGTCCTAAAGAACTCGTCAAAGCTAAGGTAAGAACATATCTCAGTATGTAAAAACGGTGGCCTATTCCTGTAACGGCATACACTGCACCTTTGTCCAATGCCGCCCCCCAGCGCCCAAAGAAAGCCACTACAAGTTTGTACTGATATTCTCTTCGGTTTTTCCCAGTTTATTTCGTGTGCACTGCACCTGGTCAATATGTACATCCTGTAAACAGAACTGCAAAGGAACACATTGTACACATTAATCGTAGTAATACTTGAACAGCAGACAGGCAGACACATGACATACAGTAGTGAGCCCCCGTCCCGCAGCTCGATCCATACAAACGCAACACACGCCCATGGACGACCTTAGCTGTGAGATCAGAGAGAGCAGGCCAAGGAGCTTATTCTTGGTACAGTCTTTAGTTGATCAGCATCCTTCAGAGATGTTTTAGAACAAAAATAATGCCAAAATAAGATATGTTTGCAAGCTAAAACTGGGCATCACTAATACACGTCTGCAGTCCTACCAACATCCAGGCAATGCAAAGATCTAAACCATGTAACTTGGTCAGTTGGGTACATTTGTTACTGACTCTGAGACTTCATGCCAGATTCACTCGGTCAGTTTCAACACATTAGTCATGACTGGGTTAAATATGAACCATAAACATGAAGAAAAAAAAGGCAGCAGTTCAAGATGATCAAGCAATCTGTCCGTCGTTCGTTGAGTAATCACCTCTATCATATGTTTTTTATGAAATTGATCAACAGAGCCGTATAAAACAGTGCCGTGTTATTGCAGATGGTCCACAGATAAACATGAATTTAAATGAATTACAAATTTAAAAAAAAAAGTGTCAGTGCAGTCATGAGAAGTCATTGAAGGAAAGTTCAAGTAAAAAGCAAATGTTCACGGAGTCTCACCACATACCGCACTCATAATCTTTCGTTTTCACACGTATTATTATTGCAATGACGCGGAGGAAAGTTCGACACTTCAGATGACAGTTTGACACCCAAAGACAGTAACTAAAAACAGTAGTTCCAGTGCACGAGGGAAAAGAAAACAAGTTAAAATGATCCATTCGATTCAAAGCTGCAATCTGCCTTCAGGGTTATGCTGTGACTTTACAGCACAGTAATGGAAACAACATGGTAATAAGACATGACACAAGAAGCCATGCAGCCCATTTTTACATATTATCACCAAGAAAATAGTCTTTATTTTAGATTAGGGCCAGGATTAGTCATATAACCATGAAATAAATAAGGTTTTCATGTAAATACTCATTTAAAGTTTTAGTCACAAAGCTATTTACTATCCCATCGTTTTACTGTGCTGTGAAGTGCTCCTCAAAACAAAACAAAAATGTCGTGGAGCGTTTCAAGTTTCCTACCAGTCAAAATGGTGATGCATAATAATGTACAGTATGCAACATTGTGTTTAGAAGTGTTAGCGGAAAGGGGACCCTTTTAAAAAAAAATGTAAAATGAACACTACTCCTACTTCCGAGTCGAGCCAAATACAATTTCTTAATTTCACCACCTAACACTACTACTGTTTTTATTCTGAAACACTTGCAAGTAGTTGTTCCCGACTACCAACAAAATGCACCATGAGAACAATTTTAGACTACATAAGCACTTGTACTCGGATTGTAATAAATTAGAATTCAGACTGTGTTGACTTGAAATGTTGATGGGGAAAAGAAGTCAACAATCCATACGAACGCTGTGATCAGTTTGAAAAGCTTGTTGACGCTCCTTGACGCAATTTTCTCAATCATGCCTGCCCCACGTGACCGGTCCGTCCCGGCGTTCCCTCCTCTGATTGGTTGCTTGTGGTTTGGGGGGGGGGGGCACTGAAGGAGGACAGTAGTTGTTGCACACATACATACAGTACATTTGAGCCAGAGAGTCGACATTTTTAGCTGCTAGTGTTAGGTTCTGCAGCCCGCTGTCCTTAGAGGTTGTGTGGATGGGGAGTAGCGGGGGGCGCATATAAAGGCAGGTATGGATGGTTGGATGGAGGGGCGGGTTGTGGCTCGAGATGAGACACTCGGAGGAGTTTGCTTAGAAGTCCCACTGCCTCGGCTTCTCGGATCAGTACAGAGGCTTCTGTCCTTGGCTTTCGAATTCCGACCAAGCGTCGTTCAGTTCCATAAATATCATCTTGGCGTATTGTTCATAGGGCTGTCCCGTAGCCTGCGGGGGAGCGGAAGAAAAAGGATTTGTTAGTAAATCGCATAAACAAGAGTATAAATGAAAGGCTTGGCTCTTTGAATGTATCCTATCTTTACATCATTTCGCAAATACAGTGTTGGTCCTTAGTCCAAACAGAAAAAGCCTTTTGGATCGGACTTTAGACCTGCCTAAACTAAAAGAACAATTGCATTGAGTTTGAGTCTGATCCACTCAATCTTGTTTCTCTCCCCTGATTGGATAAGCTCCTCCTTTATATGAGCGCGTCATGCTCTGAGACACAAACGTGAGAACCTTCAGCATATCTCAAGAGACCGCAGCTTCCCATCTGACTGAAACAGGTAAGACAATTTAGTGGGTACATCAATACCATAAGGCAAAAGCATCTCACAATCTACTTTTCTTATTCATTATGCTCTTATTATAGATGCAAGCTGCTCTGAAGGAACTTGAGGAGGTTTCAATCCATTTTGCATCCCAATGTCGCCCACTTCAATTTTATCCTTGCTCCTGAACATTTTGGTCTCCGCTATGGCCAAACCGGAAGCTTCAAAAGCCCAAGATGACAGAACAAATGACGTCAATATCTTCCTGACGATGGCGTGGCAGGTGGCCAACCACATCGGCCCCAACTCCAGTTGCTACATATGCGGCTTGATGCCATACACGGCCGGAGAGGGGCTTCCGCTCATGGCCTTACCAGCTTCGGATTGTGACACCTGCCATCTCCTACACGTCCACGCGCCCAAGTCTTACTCGCACCCGGACTGTCCCGAAACGGCCAGAATGCGTCCGCTAAACTGCTCCGCGCCGAACAGCAACTGCAACAGATGCGTCGAGGCTCCCAAGCCTGTTCCAATACAGCTGATACCCCAGCCGTTCCAGTGGTGTCTCGGAAACGACGGCAAAACTGCCGTGGGCGAGTCCGACTGTGTTCGCACTTTCAAATGGGACCCCAAGCTTGTCACAGGGGATTTTGATGCTCCGAACGCAGCACCAGACCAGTGCTTGGAGCGAGCAGGAGCGGAGCATCTGAACGCTTTGGCTCACCGGACCGGGACTTGCTCCATCTCGTCTCCGGTTGGGATGTACTGGGTCTGCGGTGACCTGGCGTACCCGTATCTTCCGATAGACTACAAGGGCCGCTGCGGGTTGGCGTATGTCGTCCCGGCTATGCGTGTGGCACATAAGCTTCCTGAAGAGTTCAAAGCTAAAAGGGTTCGGCGTGGAACTTCAGATATATTTGGCACGCACCACCAGTCGCCGGTGAAAAACGTGCTGGGACCGCTGCTTCCCTTCTATGGGATCATGTCGGCGCTGGATCAGATTTCTGACTTGTCCCACGCCATAGAGACAATTGCGAATGAAACAGGCAGGGCCCTACAGCTCATGTCAAGTGAACTGGCCTCTGTTCGACTGCTCGCTTTGCAAAACAGAGCCGCCTTGGACTTTCTCTTGGCGGCACAAGGCGGGACGTGCGCCGTCATCGGTCAGGAGTGTTGCACTTTTGTGCCGGACTATAACGCCACTGTAAACGATATCGTGAATCACCTGTATAGAGCGGGGGAGTCCGTCCGGCAGGAAAAATCGGAATCCCTGTTTGACTGGTTGGCGCCCACTTTCGGAACATTCACACATCGCTTTGTGGAAGGTGTCATTATTTTAGTGGTGGCCATTGTGCTTTTGTCACTGCTTGTATCGTGTGCTAAAAAGTTTCTCTGCAACATTTCCTAACCCTGTTTACATTGCAATCACTTTAGAGGGGAAAAGACATCTTATACCAATTTGCAATAAATTTTGATTTTAGAAGCTGTACACTAGAACATGTAGCGTGTAAGTCATTCGATTTCTGTCAAGTAGGCAAACCGTATTGGTATTGGCTAATGATTTATCAAGAATTGTGAATGCCAATCAATCTTTTTTTTTGTTTTTTATCTTGTTAGTTGATTGGATTACCTTCATGTAGTCTGATAACACACACAGTATATTTGACGTCACCTTGTCTGGGTGCACCACGAGGACGGCCTTCCTGTAGATCTTCTTGACCTGCTCTGGAGTGACCAGGTCGGCCATGCCCACAGGCTTCCAGCGCGTCTCCCCCTCCCACAGCACCGTGTGCATGGTGGACAGCAGCGCGCGGATGTTACGCTCTTTACCCTCGATCCAGTCCAAGATCTGGAACAGGGAAAAGTCAGAAATCATGAATCCATTGTTAAAACATTCCTTTTTTTAAATGTTCCATGTCAATACTCATTTTAATGCCAAGACGATGCACAAAAACGACCTTACCTTTATCTTCTCTGGGTCCATCTCTTTGGCCATCTCCTCTTTCCTCATCTCTGCTATTGTCCTGGGCCCCCTCTTATCTTTGGTCCCTGCAAAGCCCTGCCCAGACAGCAGGTCGTCGAAGTTGGCAGCAGAGGCTTTGGGCTTTGCACCTGGAATGACATTGAAATACAGAAAAAGAGATATTGTGTGTACTACTTCTTTAACAAATCAAATTAATAAACTTCTCAAGCTTCTTCAGACAGAACCTTCCTGCCTCACCCATGTTAGCCTGTGCTTTGCCCGCTGCGCTGGGCGACCCTCCGCCCATGAAGCTGACGTTGTAGTTGGGTCTGTTCTGCGGTGACGTGTGGGGCATGGAGGTGTGGCTGGGGCTGGGTTTTGGCTGGGGGGCCGTGCCTGGTGCTTGCGGCTGCCACCCCGCTCCTCCACCAGCTCCACCTGCTCCTCCACCGGCTCCACCGGCTCCACCTGCCCCTCCTCCGGGCTGCCACGAGGGGAAGCCAGCGCCTGTGTGGGGCTGCCAGCCTCCGGTGTGCTGCGGCGAGGGAGGGGGCCGCGACGGAGAGCCCATGGGGGGGAAGGACGGGGTGGAACCGGTGGGCGTGGTGGGTTTACTGGAGAAGCCTGACCCTCCTGAGGAAGGGGAGAGGGGAGGGGCAGATTCAGAGAGGAAATCAACAATAAAATCGACCGGTACGGAGTATTTTGACCGCATACCCAGGTTCCCGAGGTCCGCAAACGGGTCCAGCGTGTTTGGCTTGTTGCTGTTGTGAGTGGGGGTGCTGTGGACTGAGCTGGTCGGACTTGTGGTGGCTGAACGGCTGCCCATGCCAAATCCTCCTCCTACTGAAGCAGTGAAAACAACAAAAGTATTAAAGTCTTTATTCATAAAAAAACAAAGCTGACATTTTTCATTGCCAATTTTTTTTTATAATACATATATTTATTTATTTATATAGCACATTTAAAGGGTCTCCACGGGAATTTTTGTCCTAGTGAGTAGAATGAGCCCAGACTTATTCACCACAACTGCCGCTCTAAGCCTGCACTGTCGCTCATAGTCATGCAAGAGCTGAACATAGAGACTGCAGTTACACATTAAACCTGAGGTGGCAGTGGCGAGTTATTTATTTACTTCTTTATGTTTACCAGGATGTCCCATTGATATCCAAATTTCATTTCCGACAGAATCCTGGGTACAAAGTGGATCAAATATCAAAACCTGACATTTACAAATAAGAATAATTTATAGCACATATTAGCAAAAGGTTCCCACAGCCAAAGGTTCCAATTGACCAGATTATCAATTTCAAATTCACTCAAAAAAGACAAACAAACCCAGACGCAAACAAACAGTACAATTGTACTAAAAGATGCAGATAAATAAAATGACTGATCCGAGAATTGAAAATGTGCTGATCTTTCATTTTGATAACTAGCTCAATATATGATAGAGCTGTTTGCTGAATACTCTTCTTCACCTGTGCTTGTGGTGGCAGGCCTGTTCCAGTCCCAGCTTCCCATGGCGTTCTGCTGCTGGATGTTGACGGTGGGGGTGGCGGGGGGCACTGGAGAACTGCGCCCTGGTCAACAAACAAAGTGTGGCTGGGTCACTGACAGAGCAAATTCAGAATAGATATATTCTTTCCGCTGAGGCCCATCACGTATAGACCGCTAGGATGGCCATGAGACGACGCAGAGGAGGGCGTGGTAAAAAATATGAGTTGATTTATAAAGATTACTGACAATGGTGGGTCGAGAAGCAAGAACATTTACTTGAATCATTTAAAGACAACTTTAAACAAGTAGATTTAACAGTAGTGAAATAATTGCTCAAATAAACTATAGAGTACAGATAATGGCTCAAAATGTGGCTGCAATTACTGGACAGAAGGGTTTGCATTGAGTCATGTGATGATGGACAATAATCACACACTACATGTGTTTTTTATTGTTGAAATCACAAGAGGTCACAGCTGGGATTGAACCAACAACCTTCTGTTTCAGAGTCCACATGCTTCCTTACTACACTCCTGTGTTCTTATGACATCGATTTGATTTATTAAGCTGAACATGCAAAATGAAGAACTCAACACTGAACTGTTGACTCTGAAATACCATCAACTAGTTCCAGCTGCTGCTAAAGGATGGTTGGGCGTTAGCGCAATGATATATGGTTGTCTCTGGCTCCCTCTAGTGAACCCACACAGTAACTGCAAGACATCAGGCCCGGATGAATAAAATGCAACCAAAGAGAGTCGCGACATGGAGGTTAAATGTGATATTCAACAAATTTAGTTGTATTGCTAGTTACTGGTATGATCTAAAATTTCCATACAGACAATATAAATTCAACTCAAGGTTTCTCAGGTTCATGCACGCCCAGTCATTCATTTACAATCAATCATTTACATGGGGGCTTCTACAAGTTACCTCAAGTGAAATCAATAACATATGAGATAAACAAACAAGCTAATGAAAACCCCACAAAATAACAGCTAATCTAACGTTTTAGAGAAACAAGCACAAAAACGATGATTAACAGGTTTTATTGGCTGAATTTATTATTATATGAATGATCTTCTTGACAGGCCAATATTGTAACCAGTCAATACCATAATAACCAATTACATTATCTGTTGCAGTTGCAGTTATTGTGTGTGTCCACTAGAAGGAGCCAGAGACTATCATGGCTGTAACGATCAATCAGTTCCACCTGGTCCTGCAGCACCAGGTGGAACTGATTGATGGTGATTTTGGATTTGGAGTCAAAGGGCTCCCTGTGGCGCTACACCTCATGTACTGGTCAAGCAACTGGTACTTTTCCCACTTGAAAATGATGACCTCAGAGCACTACATCTGAATAAACACAAAAGGCTAATGCTACAACAGTTAGCTCACAGACCCATTTCATGTGACGTCTGCATTAGGATCAGTGCACTAGCACAGCCAAGCGAGTGACATGCTTTTTTTGTATAAAAACAACTCAATGCCATTGTGTTGCCTTGTTGACTGCGCAAATAGGAGTACCAACAATCTTAAATTTCATAACATACAGGCAGGTGAGCTCCCTTTAAAGAGAATAGACGACGAGGCTTATGGTTGCGTGCAAATGAGAGGCAAATGGTCCGCAGTTGAGATCCGGTGACAAGCTTTCTACACACTTGGAACTATTTCCTTAACAGCGGTTCATTGATTGCCTTTATTAGAGTGTAACCAATGTAAACAACTGATATCTAATATAAATATCTGACACGTGTTATTGGAAGCACCTGGTTTGTGCACCGAGTATGTCACGTATCTCATGTGTCAGCATTGAGATCCGTATATAAGAGGCGAACGCTACATGAATGTTTCTCCACACATATAATTCGATACATGTGGAAAAAAACATTATATTGAAGGCCAGTGGCTTTGTTTAAGTTTTCTCATTAGCTGTGCTCCATTATTGTCTTCATCTCGCATCTGAACTCTGAGCTCTCTGGACATCTCCGAGTTTACAAGTTGTAATTATGAGATTGAGCGCCGTTCCAAAATTGACCAGTTACAAGTTGCCTGGAAAGCACCGTAAGAACTCAAAAGTCCAGGGTCCAGTGTGTACGATCAAAAAATAAAAAGTATCGGACTTTGATGCTGATCTACATGAAGCTCAGGAGCATACTCTGCACATTCAAGTCAGGTAGACTTGAATACTATAACAGACTAACAGACTTGAATAAAAAAAAATACTGAAAATGGCATGAAAATTGGTAATAGTATCTAGTAACTGGAGTAAACGTAACTGATTTACTATCCTCCTCTGATCAAAGTTTTGGACAGATATTTATGGGCTTCAGGCCAGGTGCTGAGTCGCTACATAATCTGCCATAAATTGTTGCTATAAATTTTCAAACTTGATTTTGGCACTCCTAATGCAAGCTTAGTTCAGCGAGTTCAAAAATACACCAGGCCATATGTTGCAAAGCCAGTCTCTCAGCAGGCAGGAGCGGAAAAAGCTAAGCAAAACAGACACGTTACTCGCACAACCATGCCCCCTGACAAAGAAGTTACATAATGCATGCTCTCTCCAAAAATACTTCTACCAACTGATGGTTTGGACCTGAATGTTTTTCAGCAGTGCAGAGCAGCGCAGCATGCCTTACCCAGACCCGAGGGCTGCAGGGTGGGGGACGGAGAGCGAGCAGCATGCAGGAAGGGGTCTGGCTGCCCCGTGTTACCTGGTCCCAGGAGAGAGCCCATCATGTCCTGGGGTTTAGGCATGGGCCCTGCGCCGAACGGATCAAACGCTGTGGGTCCAGAGGAGAAGTTCGTTATTGGGGTAATATTTGATAAACAAAATCAGAATCATGTGATCACAACTGTATATTTAATCATTTTGCCAATAACATAACAACAGGCCAATGATGTAACACAGTTGTTCAGCAATATAACAATGGTTTGCCAATATTGTGATCATTATGATTGTGAATAATTAATGATGTTGATGCTATTGGGGAGCACCTATGCCAGGACATATATGACTGGTCTGACAAATACTATTTATGCCATATTGGTTGATGATATTTTTCTTTTCAATCTGTAGAGGCTGCAATGGCAGTTTCCGCTATGTCTTATTTGTATTTGAATATCTACAAAACTGACCCCATAATGAGTGCAGTGCCTTATATGGTCTGTAACACTGTGTGCATGACCCACATTTATAATACATGTTGTTGCTGTTTGTAGCCATACAATGTGAAATGACAAGTGTAGTCATTTACCTGGTGCGGGCGATGGGCACGGCGAGGCAGTGTTGGGGGGTGCTTTGTGCGGAGTGGACTGGGCAGAGGAGGCCGCGCTGGTGGGCTGTGGCGGGGCCCCGAACAGGTCCCCGAGCAGGTCCGTGGTCCCGGCTGCACCAGTGGAGCTGGCAGAGGGAGGAGCGGCGGAGGCACTGTGTGCGCTCATGTCCTCCCCCCCCAGCCCCAGCAGGTCTACATCCTCTGCGGGGGCGGGCTCGGCCGGGGCAGGGCCGTCCGGTTTGAAGGAGGGGGCTGTGCTGACGCTGCTCCTCTGACTGGACAGGGACAGCATCTCATCGTCCGACGGCTCGCTCTCCTCCCCTTTGCCTTTTGGTCGGCTTGGCTCTGCACGGGAAAACACAGGTCGATGTTTGAATTTTGATCAAAGTGAAATTACATAAATAACTTCTATGTGGCAGTACTAACACAACTTGTTAGAGTATTGGGAAAGGGAAATAAATACAAAGCAAGGATCATTATGACGCACAAGCTGATCCAGCCTAAGTGTAGTGGTCTATGCAGCATTACAACATTCACTAAAATGACATATATTATTCCAACGCCTCAGTGAAAACAGAGTATCCAGTGTGTTCACTGAAAGGCAAACAACAAACATGTAATGTGATCTAAAAGGTTTGGAGCTGAGCATATTCAACTACATTTCAACTAAGAGTCTATTCTAAGGTCTTACCCTCCAAATCCAAGCCCTCCATTTCATCTTGAAGGCGCAAAATCAAAATCACAATAGCATGCTTCAGCGTCTCAAGGTGAATAACATTTCAATCATTTGACAATGAGTTTAAGATTGTTTTGTTTCATATATAAAAGTTGTCAGCCATTTTGGTTGACAGCTCACAGCAACATCCACAGATCTAATTGAACAATATTAAAAAGCAAGAGCATCACAGAACTCTTAGTGGTTCTGATGACTCAATCCCGGGCTCCATTGTGCAAGAGGCATTTAGGATACCACATTAAAGTCATTATAAAATATTGGTCTACGCTACCAGCGATAGCCAGGGCATCCTGATGCTCCTGGTGGCAGGAGAAGAGCACATTGGGGCTGAGGTCTTTACAGGGGAACTGCTCCCAGGGCGGAGTCAGGTCCTTCTGTTTGTCCACTCCCTCCACCTCGATGTCCAGAATCACGTGAAACAGCTGGGGGTACTTCTCCGGAGCGTCACACGCGTCCAGCTCTGGCCTGGAAGCACAAAACACAAGCAAAATTAATTATGAATTATTTTTCCATAATATTTGAACCATAAAAATGACACTTACTTGTTAAACTTTAGTACTGTGGTTCCAGGAGCGATGAAGCCAGTGTGGAACTGTATCTGGAATATTTGAGTGTTGGACGTCTAAAAACCAAAAGAAGAAATGAAAGTCATTCAATTGGTGCCCAAACTACCAAATTAGTCAAAGAATATCTACTCCACACATTATATTATGCACAGACAGATCTATGAAGTTGCTGCAACAATCCATCATATAAAACAATGGAGAGTAACACCTTGGCCTGCAGGCGTCCTCCTATGGTCGACCTCATGTGGTAGACTGCAATCACCACGTCTCCCTGTGCGCTCACGCCAAGATTAAACACCACTTTCCCTTCTTGGACTCTGTGCTCCCTGGAATTCAAAGATAGAGTTTGTCAGTCCATTATGACAAGAACCGGCTGATTCGTTTGTCTTTTAAAAGAAACCAGGGGTCACCTCATGCGCTCGTATTCCTGTGCCGTTGTGAAGATCTTGGTCTCTCCGATGAGGACGTCACAAAATGGCCGACAGCCAGTGCGCTGCTTGTTGAAGAACGGGACAGGACTCATGGAGACCGCTTTGATGATTAAAGGCTTGGAGTGGGGTAGACTGGGCTTCTCTGACACCATGCTGCACACATAGCCAATATACCTGCAATGGAAGAGAGTCACATTAACATTATGTGCATGAACAGATGCTTTTAGGCATGCAGAGAAATTGTCCTTACACCAGGCTTGTTCATGGTAGGCTATTATAAAGAATGTAAAATGTACTTTAAAATAGTGAGACTGTGTAGTTTGAGAAAGCATTGAGGTTTTTGTATTAGAAGATTACAGCTTGACATTAGTTCTCACATGTCTTGATGCTTGTTAATGTAAATGATGTCACATTGCTTTTTATAGCCACACTAGAGGGCGCTGTATGCTGGTGCTTATATACAGTATGCTATTGGTATTCTTCTTCTCTTCCAATTATTGTTTTCCTGAATACATCAGGAGAGGACACACATTTGAATTGTTTTTAAGAATTTCCCAAACTTTAATGTCTGGGTTATTTTTGTAGTGAGAGCTTTCCTTTTGTTAGTGCCATGAACAAGAGACACAGAGATGTTAGCTTTGGTTTGAACCATTTTAGAGCTAGCATGCTAAAGCAGTTTGTTAGCTAGCTTATGTTGTTCCTAAAGTGGAAACTCTGGGTTAGTTGTCACACGGACTAATATGTTGGAATGATCACTTTATTTCAACATGAGCTTTTATAGAGGCCGTATGTTTGTACATTTTACACCTCCATTTTGCAACAACAACAAAATCTGTTAGTTCAAGTTAGTGTTATGAACACATCTGGCATCAAATTGCTATTTTAAAACAGATTTTGTCCTTTTATTTCAAATCAAATCAAACTTTATTTTTAAAGCGCTTTTCATACCGAAAGGTATCACAAAGTGCTTTACAGATTACAACATTCTCTGCAGCCCTGAGCTCCTCCTCAGGTGGTTCCAGAGGCGAGGGCCGTAATATTGAGTCTTTTTGTTGACTTTAGGAAAAACTAGGAGACCCCTGCCGGAGGAGCGAAGGGGCCGTGAAGGTTCGTAAGGTAAAAGCAGTTCTGAAGGATAAGAAGGACCAAGACCATTAAGACATTTCAAAACCATTAAAAGAACTTTAAAGTTGATCCTGAAACACACGTGGCCAATGCAGCGATTCTAAAACCGGTGTAATGTGGTCCCGCCTCCTGGTCTTCGTCAGGACACGAGCTGCTGAATTTTGTAAAAGTTGTAAACCTGAGATCCTCTTTTTGGGAAGACCAGAAAGCAGGGCATTACAGTAGTCGATACGACTGGTGAAAACAATAGAGACATTCAGCCCCAAGCCACTGTCAATGTTCGGTGAATGACTATTTTATGACAGAAAAAAGGAAGCAAAATCTACATCAAGTCAAGGGTTCAAGCTTTCATTTTATGCAGCTCCAATGTACTCGAGGAAAAAAAAGTGTGACTAATAGCCCCGGTCTTTCCTAAATAGAGAAAAGGATTGATCCCAGGACCAAACCCTGAGGCACGCTTTTACATAACATAAACAGTCAAGAAGAGATGGATCCAACAGCCAGAACACATTGTTCTGCCCAACAGGTAAATGACTAATTTGACTTTAACAACAGCCTGTGATTAACTGCATAGATTTTAAAGTGCACCAAGGCTATATTTTTCTAGCTTTTAAATATACCACATTTAAAACACCATAGCTTTGGCATTTTTGATTTTGTTATACTAATGTAAGAAGAAAGGATCTTGAGCCCTGGTGTTTTGCATGCTGGCACAGAAGTGAGTGACAAAAGCGGACGGCGCCAGTATTCGCAAGAAACGATTCAGTAGAAAAAGGAAACAATTCCCCCATGTGACACAAACCTGCGGTGCGAGGGCCAGAGACCGGAGCCGGGCCTCTTGGCACTGAGCAGCTGCATGGCCGGGATGGGGTTGTTGAAAAGGTGGCAGAAGCAAAACATGGCACACACCAGGACACCCGAAGGAGCACGGCCATCCTGCACACACACCAGTCAGTCAGAGGTGGAGAAAATGTTTCATCAATGTATCAGATGTGGATGTGTTATAATGTAAAAGGATAAAAAATGTATATTATTTTCATGTTTATATGTGCAAACTTAAAAAAAATGGTAAAAATGGCAGCTAACCAGCAATTAAATCGTTTTTTTTTTTTTTACAAGCAACCTGTAGATTTATGTGTTGGAACATGTGTTGAATCATTAAATAGAGTCAGTTACTGCAGGGTCACATGAGGCGCTCTTGTGCGAGAAAGGAGCAGCGTTCCATGCCAAAGCCAAACCACAGGAATTTATTTGGCCTACGTCTATTCCAAAATCAAGGGGATGAATATGCAAATGTGCCTCGGTTTCGTGCAGGTGCAGCTTACCGAGCAGGTGAGGACGCAGACGTTCTTGGGGTTTTGCTTGAGCCAGTTGTGCATGTTTTTGCAGACGGCGAAGAGGTTGTGGAGACCGGGGGCCTGCCGGGACGCCCAGTTACACTCGGAGACCTGCGCACCGCACCACAAGAGCTCGGTAACAGCTTGACGAATGCAAAGGGCGTTTAAGTGTTCGAGAAAATGTTTAGGAAGTAGCAACCCATTTTCTCCCCAATTTCTTCCCAATTTTTCCCACATTTCTTGACGCTGGAGATAAACTCGGTATTGTAAATTTGCAGATCTTCCAAACAGCAATTTGAATCTATTAGCAGTATGACAACTCGCGACATAAAGCTACCGTAAATGCTCTAATATAGGCCCGGGCCTTTATTTACTTAAGGGCATCTAGGACCAGGCCTTTATTGGAACCAGGCCACAATTAGAGACAGGCCTTTATTTCTATTTGAGCAAAACGGACGACCAGGAAAATGAAGAAAAACGAGATTTGTGTCCATTTGCACCTAAAATATTAGGTTCATTTATTAATTAACATTTCAAACCCTCTCCCAGCGGCTGGAACATTGACGCCTTTTATTTTGTCGGGACAACAGGAAGTGTTTCGTTGCTGTTAGCAGAACATTGACATCAATGTCACTGCAGGTTTCTGTTTCGTTTTTACCGCGGACCGGATTATTTGTTGTCATCTTGTGTAAAAGGCGAGTTTAGACGGAGCGTTTGTGTTTGTGATCGATCATGAGACTGACCCGAGAGAAGACGAGACGCTCGCGCTGATCGGAGGAGTTATTTTGAGGCGTGGGACTGACCTGCACACGGAGCAGCTGGACGTGCTTTGAAGACGCGATGGTGACTTTAGTAAAACCCTGGAGGGTCACACAACTCTCCCCCTGTTTCCACAAATAGTCACAGGAGGTTTGAAAAGTGGCTAAATCTGTGTCAAAGTTACGCTCGGATCAGCTCCTCCACAGCGTCCCCCATCGGCCCGGGTTCCCGTTTGTTTACTTCCAGCACGTGAGTTATCATTTAAACGAGTATGAGACAAATTTCATAATATTGAGACAAATAGTTTCTAATAAAAGCCCCGGCCTGTTTTAGAGACCGGCTTTAATTTGCCTCCGCCAGCCGCGAAACCGGCCTCTGTTAGAGACCCGGCCTCTGTTAGAGACCCCGCCGCTAATGGAATACAGGCCAGTATTAGAGAATTTACGGTGTATATATAGCTGCTCTAATTGACACAAAATGTTGATGTTGGCCGCGAACAACAACATCACTGTGTATGAGCCTGACTCTCCCCCCACTGCTGTGATAATAACCAGGCTTCAGTCTCTGCTAACAACTAGGTACAGATGCACAGGAGAAGCGCCTTACCCTGTTGGAGAACTTGGCCCCGCGGTAGTTGCGCTGGGACAGGTTGAAGACGGTGTAGTGGTCGGCATGGCGACTGTCCAGGAAGGAGCGGATGTCCTCCACATGGTTTTGGTAACCGATCTGCACCGACTCGGCTGGGTAGGTCATCACTGAGGGAGAGGACACGAGGGAAAGTAAATAATTAGTCCAATAATTAGTGGAATCAGGGTATATACATGACACCCCATTACTACTTCAAACTATAGCATTCTTACTTGTCCTAAAACTTGGTAATCTTAAAGCTGTACCATCCGCCATGACTTACAGTGATTTCCCACTGTTGACGGCAGTGGGACACCTCTGGTAACAAAGTGTCTCGATGGCTGTTAGATTTAAAGGGCAGGCTGGAGAGCTGCTGGAGGGACTTTTGTAATAAGAGCGGGAAGGCTTCATCTAGGGATAGTTTGCTGGTTCTTTCAGAAAATAAATGTTCACTTTCAAAACTAGGACCAAACCGTATACGACTGCTTTCCTAAAGGCACGAAAATAAAATACGACGTTTCACATTTACCTATGATCCTTGATGTGATGTAGGCAATGTCCAGCTCTCCTTTAGTGTATCTGAAAGAAACACAGAGCAGATATAGAGAAGAGCAGGCATTCATTTGCTTGTTGGTAGCCTAAGTCAACATTTTAGAGCTTTTAACCATGTCATAATACTGTTCCCTCATCAAAAACATACCCTACTTCATTCACACAGCTGTGTCCTGTTAATTTGGTCGTTTCTTCTTCTGCAGCTGAAGCCCCCGATCTGTATTTCCTGGAATTTATTATTGAGGAAACCCAAAACTGTCTTCTCGAGGTCGACTGATATGGGTTTACCTAAAGCCGATACCAATGCCGATGTTGAGGGATTTTTATTGGCCGATGCCGATATGCCCGGTCGATAATTTTCTGTCTGTAATGTGTGTATGATCCTCCTGAACTTTATCACTGTGTCAGTGTTGAACTGTGACAGCAGGGGGCGCTGTATTGGGGCATAGGGCTGATATATTTATGTTTAGCAGGTACTTTAGAGGGAGCTTGTTTGAAAAACAAATCAGCAGATTTCAAAACAAAAATGGTCTCTATCTCTTATGGTTCCCAAATTAGATCATAAGCAAAAGTCTGCAACAGGTGTACAAACCTGTGACCGATTTTCACCGCGATGTTTCTAAGAAGTTTGGCTCATATTAAAGCTTTGACTTTGTGCTCTTTCCAATGCAAAAAACAGGGAGTCTTGTTACTGTCGGTTCCGGAGATATCGGCCATAGCCTATATCAGCCGATATTGTAAAATACCCAAGTATCGGCCCGATATATCGGCCGGCTGATGTATTGGTCGACCTCTACTGTCTTCCACATTTTTAAGTCCAGTCATTCACTTTTCACGGTCTGTTTGACAAAGCTAGACTTAGACAAAACACTTTGGGATGTTGACTGAGTTTCAGAAAGTCGGTGACCCCGGTGAAATGAGGAAACGAGGACATGAGCATCTGAGAGTCCAAAAAGTCCAGCGGTTGGAAGCCATGCATGTATAAATGATTGGACGGGGCTCCATGTGCACGTTGTCACCCTCGGCTCTGCACACTACCCTGCTCAGTCAGGATCAAAGACAGCATATGTGCCCCATTCATCTGAGAGCCGCTCACTCTGACGGCCCGAGCAGCTGCACGGCTGTCCACTGACGCAGCACAACTTTTATGCAACAAACTCCAGTCAAATACGCAATCAATGGCAAAGCGTTGTGTTTCTTACTGGGCCATTTAGAGGGGGCCTATGGTTTACCAACTGGGTATTGTGGGTACTGCAATAAAATTATAGAAAGCAAAATAGAAAGCAAATCATATACAAAAAAGTGAGTTAGTAAATCTTGATATGCAGAGATTACGTGCCATTTTCAGCATAGGATTTTTTTTTATTCCTGGCTTGGAACCGGTACAATAAGTACAGCAACTACTTGGATTTGGGTTAGGCTTTGAAAATGTGAAAATGAAGGTGAAGGTGAAGGTTCGGTTGAGGAATTGTGCGGAGAAATATAGTCCTGCATAACAAGAGCCGGTGTTAATGTCCGGTCTGGAATTAATTATCAACCAGAAACAGCAGTTTTGCATTTCTCTACAAACAAGTGTCTCCTGCGGCTACAGAATAGAGCTTAAGTGGGTTAGCTCCCTCTGGTCACTTGAGTCTCATACTGTATCAATTGGTGAAGGACTATATTTCTGTAAGACACTGGTTTTTAACCAAGGCTAAAAAGGGACATGATTCATAAGAAGCTAATGTAATTCTGGCCTCTCTTCAGTCCCCTCTCCTCGTGTTTACACTTAGGAGTGGCTCATGAAGCTGAAATGAGCCCCTCAACAACCACCCTAACCCATGTTCTGTTATTTATTATTTTAATGGAAAATGGGCTCAATGAATTCCTTGGAAACTGAAGGAAACTGAAAGGGTTGTACGGACAGTCGGACACTATTTAACAATGCATCTTGCTTTACAGATGAAGTGGGGCAAAACCGAAAAGGTCGGTCAAGGATAGACCGGTCATGAGGGATGAATTGTGTCTGGTCTGTAAAGGAGGGGACGAGAGGGGGCCGAGAGGGGGGTGAGAGGGGGGCTGTCTGAGTGCACATCAAGGACACTACAGTCATTCAGAAAACGGCACACTCGCGTCCTTCGAAACCTCATGGAGAGGTGTTGCGGACAGATTCGTTTCCGTATACCAAATTTTCTCGTCGGCCAGGTAAACAAACAAGCAGGTCATGGAGGTTCAATTATTCAGCAGGGCCGCTGCCTTGAATACAGATGAGAGGGGACTTACAGCCAGTGAAATAGAGCCCGCTGTCAAAGGGAGGCTTAGCACCATGGCTGCTCGGAGAGGCTTATGCCAAAAGCTAGCTGGTAGCTGTTGACGGTTGCCGCCATTGGACAGGCAGCTCTACTCAACGTTTGTGACACGACGCACATCGGTTTTGTTTTATTTTATTTTTTACAAAAAGTGAGCAATGAAGGCAAACGCTATGATCAAATCAACAGATGTTTTTGTCCACGAACAAAAACTAAACAATCATCAACACACCATACCTCCGCCCTAACATACAATCATTTTTTCTATGAATACTTGTGCTATCACGCTAAGCCGACCCTGGTATTTGTCATCATCTACGGCGCAGTGTCAACATCTCTCATAAAGTTTTGGAGGAGCCTGTCACACAGCACACAGCAATTTCACTCTTTTCTTTCTCTTTTTGCTTGTCAATTTTGTCATTCCCGCGCCCTGTTATCGCGTCCACCTACTTTGTGTATATATAATTTGTGATGATTAATAACACAGTCTTTCTTTTTTTATCGAATGCATTATTAAAAAGCATAGTTATAATATGATGCTTTTTTTGTACACGCTTTCGTCTCGTCTCGCATTGAATATAGCAATGCTGTTTTCGAAACAGGATCTCTCTAAACAGGCTTCAGATTGCACAAAATGCATCAAATTTTAGCCTTGACTTTTCGAGCAGTATCGCTGACTTGTTGTGCCTCTAGTCCTCAGGGCGCACCCGGCCATGGCCTCCTGAAGATCCCAATGTGCGACTCTGTGGACTCTTTTAAAAAATAATTGAAAGAAGCTTTGAAAGTTTTGTTATTTATATTGTGATGTTTCTTATGTTTTTATCCAGGGCCGCTGCTAGTCATTTTGATGCCCTGAGAAATTGTTAGTCAGTCCTGTCAAAAACAACCCTACACACCTATACGGAGTAGCCGTCGTGAAATGAATCCTTGTGTATCAGCGGCACACTGGCCATTTGGCACAATGAACTGCTATGAATAATTCAGCCGGCAGTGCACAGTGAGAGGACACAGGAGGACGGGGAGGAGCGCTATGGTAAAGACGAATGTAATGGCGGTGTACGGCAAGAGGATCCATGCTGCTGCTGACTCAGAGGTGAGAGGAGCTCCAGTGTAATGTAGGAGAGAGAGCGAGAGCGAGAGGGGAGCTACAGAGCAGGCATTGTGCAGCCCAGTGCAGAGAAGTGTGCACCACAACACTGACAGGGCCAAGCTGTGCCAGACTGAGACCTCCCCCAGGCACCGCTACACACACACGCGTGTTTGGCTGATTGTTAACACTGCTGGACACGCAGCATCATTGTCATACAAAGTATACTAGTGTCTCTTAAGGTTAATATGTCACAAATGTAGTTATTTAATATTATTATAGAAACATCAGACAGTGTTTTGAGTGTTACTGATATTGACATTTTGCAACAATAATAGGGTCAAATCCGGATGATAATAAGATAAGAAGATAAACTTTATTGTCCCATAGGGAAGTTTGTCTTGGACTTGCCATGCTGTGGTTCATACAATAACACTGTATAATCTTTTTGAAGTAAATCATGATTCTTATGGTGCATTCAAAGCAACTGGTAACTGTATCTTTCCCACTTGAAAGTGATGATTTACCACCTCAGAGCAGTCCGGGTGATCAGACTCGTATGTAACAAACACAAACAGAACGGCTAATGCTACAACAGTTAGCTCATACGATGTTCATCTTCGATAAAAGTGTAGAGACATCTGAATCTGTAAGACATACTGTTGTTTTGGTCATAATTTCAGCTGTACAGGTTTATTTCATGTTTTATCAACATTAAATTGTGAGGGAAATATAGTATTTTACATGATATATTCTTATTTGGGTCGCGCCTTGGAACCCTAGGTGTATGGTGGGTCCTGATAGCATCCCAGCTGAGAAAAACTTTTCTGGCCAGAGACACCAGGGGGAGATGAAAGACCCCCCAATCACACATGTATTACCCCCAGAGGGACTACGGAAAGGATTTATTAAGGTAAACAAGTTACTTAGGTCTTAGAAACTTAGTACTTAGCGCTTAAAAACAAAATTAATCAATTTCACCTTCAAAATTCCACGCCACAAGCGGCCACAGAATGGTTATGTTGATAAGAGATTGACCATAGGTCAGATTGAATGATGATTACATTTCATCAACAGCACAGCACTTCAACATGTCAAAATATATCTTCAACATTGTGTTTGGCTGAGCAAGCGAGTCGCAAAACACAGATCAAAAACAGACCTGAGAACGGAAAGATAATGTAAATAAACAAGAGAAACAGTGGGAAAACTTGAGTCACTTACGTGGCGACTTGGTGCATGACCTTGGTGGACGTGTCCTTCAGAGTGTCCTTCAGGTTGTCTTTGAAGTTACTGAAGAACTTCCCTGCTCCTCCTTTGACCATGTCCAACAGTCCCCCTCCGTAGTTCGCGTCCATGTCTGAGGAGAGATCATCAGCATCATGCATCGCCCTGAAAATCTGACCTTAAATACTTTTGGGCCTCACGGGAAAGGCTAAACATGCAGCACTTGCTCATTCTCTTTATTTTGAACACTCCGGAACCCATCTCCAGATGTGGAGCCAGGCAAATGGTCAGAAACATCTGGCTGGAGGATTCACCTATTGTACATGTTTTTAGTGGTAGGGGAAACCAGAGTACCCGGAGGAAACCTACGCAGACCCGGGGGGGAAACCATGCAAACTCCACACAGAAAGGCCCCATCCAGGTGGGAATCGAACCCGGGACCTTCTAGCTGTGAAGCATGAGCGCTTAACCATTGCGCCACCGTGCCGCAAACATGTGGAAGTTTCAAGGAAAATCGTGCTGTTGTTACCAAACCATGTCGCTAGCATTTTCTGACCTCATTATTGTGATGTTTCTGATCAGAAAGACTTTCCCAGAACTTTAGATTCACCGACTGAGGTCACACACTGTAAAAATACATGTTTAATTCACTATTCACAATACTTTTAAAGGAACAGGCCACCGTTTTTACATAATGAGATATGTTCTTACCTGAGCTTTGACGAGTTCTTTAGGACCTGTCTGATCTTCCCCCGTGCCTTCAGTCACGTAAACACAGCGCAGACGGCGTTAGCATTTAGCCTCTCCCTCTCTCCTCTATAGCTCCAAAACAGGTCAAGGAGTAGTTTGGCATCCGCACAGTAAAGTGAAGATTACTGCGCGGATTTCAAACTACTCCTGGTATTATTACGCCTTACAATATAGTTCCCCCTTTTATCCGCTCAGAAAATCCACATTGTTTAATTTTGTGTAATTATACTTTGTAGTGGAACACTTCACGTAACCATATTTAAATAGGGAAAACGTGGAAGAGCTTGGTAGCTTCTATCTTGACTTGTTTTGGAGCTATAGAGGAGAGGGGGAGAGGCTAAATGCTAACGCCGTCTGCGCTGTGTTTACGTGACTGAAGGCACGGGGGAAGATCAGACAGGTCCTAAAGAACTCGTCAAAGCTAAGGTAAGAACATGTCTCGGTATGTAAAAACGGTGGCCTGTTCCTTTAAGCCAAATCAAAACTGTGGTGCATTGAAGATACAGATACAGCTCTGAAATGCTCCCATCCTCACATCACAATAGGCGGGAATCGGTATTAAACTTCATTCGAATAAGTGGGCAAACTCCACTTCCACTAAACTACTCCTATGTGCCAAAACATCTAACTATCATGGTTCAAAGCTCTTAAAGTCAATTTAGCGCATTATATTTCTGTTCATTTGATATTTGGTGATGAAGCACATGAGTCACTGGATGAGTTGTCTGAGTAAGAATGTCTCCTCCTGTGGATTGTGCATGTGTGTGTGTGTGTGTGTGTGTGTGTGTGTGTGTGTGTGTTCTAAGGAGTAAGCAGCGATTGGAAAAGATCCAGCTGCCTCCTCTGAGTCAGCAGCCCACAGCAGCCCTCAGGAGCCCGGTGTGATGTGAGAATTTCTGCTCCGGTTTGATCGCCGTCCCCTTCGCTCCCGCCGCCTTTTTCATACATTACAGACCAATCCGCCGGAGCCCCCAGTGCACAGCGCTTATACATAACCCGCCAAGATGATGCAGCAAAATCTGTTCTCTAACAAACTCCCCAGTTGGTGCGATTTTCCGTGACCCAGTTTGGAGCGCCGCGAAGTTACACTCGCTAGAAAAGTCACAACACACTTTTGGAAAAATTGTCATAACTACAAACAACGAGTCTGTTCAGAAATAGTTTTCGGGGAGGGAGCGATCCGACAAAGGAAAACCTTCCCGAACTCGGTTTCTATTCTGTCAATCGCATCCTTTATCCCTCCGCTTGTCCTCCTTCTCTCGCACTTTTCAGGAGCAAAACATTTTCCTTCAAGTGTGTGAACAAAGAGGTCGTTCACTGCAGAGAAGACAAGTCAAAGCTCAAAGGGACTCAAAGGGAGTTCTCGGCATTTCGTCCGAGTGGGCGCGGTGTCGCAAGGAGGTTGTCATGGACACTCATGTGTATGTTTTTTTTTTATATTTGCGGGGTTTCGGATCATAATTTAGAGTTAGTGGGAGGAGCATGTTTAAGGTTAGCCAGAAGTTATCAAACCAAACCTCTCCTAACACATTCCCAACATTCCTCACAGAAATGAGCCTCCACCAAAGGTAATTGTCTTTTGTCCAGGAGGAATTTCTAAATTTGGTCTAAAGATTTCCTCCCTGCTCCAGCGTAAGGATATGCTGTAGAGTGTGTGTTCATTTCAAGATACTAAACTGAGTGGGTGACACAGAACACTTAACGCTCTGATGCCGGATGAGGTGTCGAAGAGGGTCCCATCGCTCCATCAAATTCAGCACCGGCAAACAATGCGGCTATTTTTACATCTGATTCGGTGACGTCGCGGTGGGGGCAACGGTTCCTCACGCAATTCACAAGTCTTTGACACAAGCAGGTCTTTGAACGGGTTTTAGTTTATCACATTTACCCCCGCAGAGATGAATGTGGCGATAGAGAAGGCAGCCATTTCCAATGCACTGGCCTTGGCGATGGGAGGGTCTTGCTGACGAGGGATTCACATCTATGTCTCAAAGAAAGAAGTTCAAAAAGCCAAGGGCAACTATTCAAGTGCATCATGTTATTTATTTTTTTCTGAGACCTTCATTTGCAAACACCAAATGATGCCACTCAAATGATCGATTTTCAGTAGCAGTGTCTTTAAAGTGCATGACTTAATTAGGTGGATAACATCTGTTGTAAATAATACTTATAACATTTCAGTGAAGCAGCAAATTAATGAAGAAATGCTGGGCAGAAAAGTCATTTTTATCAGAATTTTTAAGCTACTGACAGGAAGTGACATAGATAGAGGTAAAGTTCCAGAGCCGTTTGACTCATTTCCCATTGACATAACATGGTCGGCATGGCAACACTTTAAAATTGTTTGCCTCTATCTATGTCACTTCCTGTCGATGTCCAATACATGCTTTTCAGACATAAGACTTTTGTCGTTTTGGTGGCCATTTAATATCTCTACTCAAGATGTAAATGAAAGACAACTGATAATCATTGCTTAAGAAAAGAACAGTAAAAGCCCCAGAGAGCGAACGTTTATGTGATATAACCAGTGAGTCACAAGCTGCTCAAGAAGTTAGCATGCTACCGGTTAGCATCTAGCTTCAATAGCTCTGCTCTGACCTCTCCAAGATAAAGCCCTGAACCACACTCCGAACATCTGGCCTTGAATACAACATGTGACAGAGGCCAGAGCTGAGCTGTTGCTGTAGTATTTCCTCAGTGTCATAGATGTGTGAGCCACACATGTGTTTATCGTGTTGAAGCCATTGGTATAACCAGTAGCATGCTAACATCTTGAGCAACTTAAACACTGACTCAAACTGAGACTCTGTTAACATGACAAACTGTACGAATCACAAGGAAAGGTTTTCTGTTTTCCTCTTTGATGTGTTCATTTAGTCTTCAATTATGTGTTAATTTAGACTTCTACGAGTACATAAAAATGCCACTGTCAATATTGTTACCTGTTGTAGTACTGCATAATTGTACTTTGGTGTTCAAAATGGCCGAACTATGCATGATGCCATTGCAAACGTATGTATAAGGAAGTGAAACTATAAACATCACAAAATTGGCCAAACTAAAGAAAGCTGTTTACATTTTTTATCTCTTGTGTGCGCAAAAATTGTGTCTAATGTGTCACATGCACTTTAAACACACAAAGTTCTCGATCAAACTGACACACATTTTCTTCCAGTTGTATAACAAAAGCTATTTTTGCAAAACTGAATCGTTAAACTTTTGATTAAATTCAAAAATAATTACACATCCCCTAAAGAAGTCCTCCGGCTGTCATCGAGCCAGCCAATATCACCTCGCTGCACGAGGGTAGAGCAACTCCAATTCAGTTCTATAATTGTGTCCTTAGAGACCGGCGTGGGGGGGCACTCTGGAGGTCTCTGTCTTTGTCTTATTGATACAGATTGCCCGACAGACCATTAGGCCCCTCCTTACAGCGTGGGGAAGAGAAGAGCTGAACAGGACGGAGGAACCGGAAAGGCTGAAGAGTCAAACCCCGACACTAATCTGCCTAATTACGCGTGCAGCTGATGAGACAGGAAGTGACAGAGTAATCACACACAAAACCGACGGACGGGGCTCGGAGGGTGTGACAGAGGTGGATGGATATAGCCTGGCGTGTCATGATTGTGGGTCAAGTTGGGGAGAGTGTCTCGCAAGTCGACTAAAAAAGAAGCAATAAGTTCCGAGTGAGGAGACATGCATACGAAATCCGAGGTTTAGCCGCGCAAAAACCCTTCACCCCCAAAACGTGGCCCACTTGACAGCGTGCGGTGCAGCTGAGCATGATCCTCTTCCCATTGTGTGCATCTGCCTTTTTCGTGCTCCTCTGCTCGTCTGCATGTTTACCTACGTGTCAGTTCGCTGCCTCCGTCCCTGCCGCCAGATGGATGTGGGAGTGTGCAAGAAGCCTTCTGCCAGCTTACAGTCAAGCTAGACAACCTCGGCTAACGCAGGCAACCGCCGAAGCTCTGGTTCAGACTAGATCAGGTAAAATGGACCCCCTGACAGCAGACAGAACAGCAGCATACGTTCCCGAATCATACTGGGCGTGTGTGTGTTTGTGTGGGGGAGCGACGCTGACTGTCAATCCAGAACTGTCTCTCGAGTTCTCCCAGAATCCAAACGCGCAACCTCGGTAAAAAGAAATGAAGATATGCAAAGCCGTGTGACTGAGACTATGCTGCATAATGGTGCAAGTCGGTTGTTGTTTGAGAGAGTAATGGGGTAGCCTTGCACAAAAGATCGCAACAGAATCGAAATTGAATTAGTGGTCACAATTAGCAGATTGCCGATGCTGCTACAGTCATTTGGATGATAGAGTGAGCTCTGAAAACAACTAAATAAACCTGGATCTATTGGGATTCATCACATAAACAACTTGCAGAACGCGAACTTTTGAAGCTTGTGTTAGTTTTGCAGCATATGTCAGTCGTCTCTCAGGTGGTGTTGTTTTAAAAATGTGCACCAAGCGCTGAAATCTAATCAAAATAGCAAGGCTCATCACAAATTTCTCAACAATTCTAACTTTGGAGTTCGATTTTGTGACCCGGTTTCGAGTCAAACTGTTTATCTTGGGCAGATCTGCACACTTGCCAGTACCAAAAGTTTCCTACTCTGGTCAAAGGCACACAGGACAAAGACGAGCCCTCTGTGCATATTAGTACATTTGTAAACATTATTTTAAGTCATACAACAAAAATTCCATGGCTGTGGTGTCTAAAGCAGTTGTAAAACCTAAATGAGCCACAATTATACAAACTTCAGGCAGGTAGGTGTAATTTGATAGATTTCAGAGGTGTTTTTTTTTTTTTTTTTTTCACTTGAGAATTGAGTGAAAGTTGGAAAGGCCAGCGGAGAGTGAGAGGGGGGGCGGTGAACGGGGAGTGACATTCAGCAAATTGTTGGAGCCGTGACTCAAACCCACGATGTGGAGGACTTGATGCTGCTCTGCCGCGTGTGCAGCAGTTTTAATCACTAGACAGTCGAGCCCTTTGAAGTGTTTTTAACCTAAACCTCCTCACTTTGAGCCAAGTCAAATGTTAAAAACTAAGCTATGAGTAAATAGTGAATTAATAGAATGCGATGAGTCACAACAGAGGATTGTATGTGTTCTGATATGAGGTAAAACATATTTATAACGTCTTATCAGCGCTTTAATATCCCCCAGACTGCCCTTATAATGTCCGCAACAGATGCATCCTCCAACCAACCTCTGACCTCTCTGTAGTGAGAGTGCAACATCTATCACCCCATATATGCCTTTGTCTCACACTGTGACTCCCCAGAGTCCGACACCGAACAGGGAATGCACTTTCAAACCTGTTTCTATATGAAAGCACTCGATGCCTATAGAAGAGCGACTTGATTTTCGAAACGAATGATAAATGACAAACAGATGTGTACGTCTGAGATATTATCATTAATGTCACTGTGACTGATGGCTCTATCGTGAAGTTCAATGGCTTCACAAGGGAATCAAACATGGCTGAGCTGCAACAATAAAAAACACACAAGGCTTAATTAAAACAAGAGTAAGATTGATGGAGTCAAACTGGTGTGATATAGTTGACTTTATAAAAAAGGTATAGGCAAATACAAGGCCTGAAAACTTCTTGGTCTGCGCATAAACATGGGTATGCACACAAATGATGATGAATTGTTGTTGTAAAGTGCTTTAGAAATCATTTTTGGTATCTGCCGTCTTGTAGTTTCCAACAACATCATAGCCTCTATTGCAACACAGAGGAATCCAGCCGCATTTCGACAAAATTCTGAACTTGCAAATGACTATGATGCCAAAGTTGGGAGCGGGACGACTCCAGAACTCAGTGAAAATGTTCACTCCGGACTATGGGCGGTTTGGAAATACACTAAACCGATGAACTCAAGGCCTAACCGGGAAAAGAAAAATCAACAAGCAGGATTAAAGACCTAAAAAGCAAACATCAGTGCGTGCACCACCGTTTGAGAACCACTCTTCTATATCAGGTGAAGAACTGAACAATAGGTCAACAATGCATTGAGTTTGTGGAGAACAGCCTAGATGTCTTGCTACACTGGCAAAGCAAACGAGAACCAGAGGCGCCATGCCACAACAAAACCAGGGTGAACCGTCTAAGTGCGTAATTGGATCTTTGGGGGACTCCTGGAGCTGCACTGCATGACTAGCCGATCTGTTTTCACTTCACCGACAGCTAGCTTTTTTTTTTTTTTTTTTTTGTCTACATGGTCCGGGCAGCTCGCTCTTCAAACCCCCCTATGCGGTGGAACGGGCTTGAGCGTGCGTAAAGGGCGCAGGAGAGAGCCGGATGCGTCCCTTCCTTACCTGAGCTGTCCATGGTGCTGCAGTCCTCCTCTCTCAGCGGGGTCGCCTTCGGTCCGAGGGTGGCCGCGATGGAGCCTCCGAGTCCGAGCGCACTGCCACCGCCGCCGCCGCCGCCTCCGCCGCCGCTGCTCCCTCTGCCGATCCCGAAGCTATCCCCGCCGCTATCGACCAGCTGCAAAGATTCATAGCCGTCATAACTGCTCTTTTTCTTATAGGCCCCCAGCAAGCTCATCACCGACGGAATCGAGGCTGGGGGGAGACGCGAGGACGGTGTGGAAGGAGGCTACAGCGAGGGCGCGCACATGTCCGGTCTCGCTTCCCCTGCGTTATGGCATGAATGTTATGTCCCGTTGGCCTGGCCCGCTATCACTCGCCCCTCTGCTGCTTTCCTCCGGTCGGTCTCCGCTGCCTCTTCCTCTCTCTCTCTCTTCCTCTCTCTCTTCCTGCCTTCTCTCTCCTCTGCGCCGCATTTTACTACGGCGATGCTGCTGCTCCTGCCAGTGCACAGTGTTAAAGGGAAAGCTACCACCCCCCTCAAAATGCATGAACAGTCTATCCAAGGCCAACGAATCAGCATTACATTTGATTACATGAAGCGACATGCTGTAACCATCTCTAAGGCTGTGTCACATTTCCAGACATGTATCATAATTCTTCCCACTCCATATAGAGTCACGAATCAACCCCTCCTTCTTATAAGCTTTCAAATTTGCTCCCTATAATAAAAAAAAAAGCTTCACTGTGGCAGAAGTGGGAGAATCCAGGAGGCATGCGCTTTGAAACGGGGGCTGAATTCACCTGTTTCACCAACAGATACAATTAGTCCGGTTCACTATGTTTAGAGTATGGATCCATATGGATTTTCGATGTCCGACACTGATGCCGATATGAAGGGGGTTAGCATGGCTGAAAGCCGATATATAAAGGCCGATATTTGAAGTCTTAAACTATTAAATCTCTCAAATAGCCTTAGTTAAGCATTTATGATTATAGTAAAGGTTTCTATCACAGAAAGATATAGAAATATCGGGCGACCGATGTGGGGATTACAGATGGAAATAAACATAGTGTTAAATCTGGTGTATCCATCTTTTTAATGTAGCTGCACACTGTCCTTTCAATAAACTAAACTAAACTACTAAACAATTATTGGGTACTTTGATTGGCCGATGCCAGTATGCACCACTGATATTTTTGGCCAAATTTTAGAACTGTCTATAATCCTGTGTATGAAGCTTCTAAATGTGTCAGTGTTGAACTGTGACACGAGGCGCTGCATAATTATGTTTAGTAGTTACTTCAGAGGGAGCTCGTTTGAAAGACGAAAATCAGTAGATTCCAAAACCAAATACGGTAAGTCTTTGTTTCTTATGGCTAAAAAATTATACACAAAAGTTTATAAACTAAAACATGTAAAATAGGCGTACACACAATTGATCTGACTGAGCTCTTTCCTGAAAACAGGAAGTCTCTGTCACTTTCGGAGATATTGGCCTTTTTATCTATTGTAATGGCCAATATTGGGCCCTAGTTTAGATTTCCACTGTTGTGGGATTTTCGTGGAGAGTATGAAAACTATATATTTTTGGAAAACTTATGCTATAAGCCAGGGGTTCCCAAACGGTTTTGGCTGGGACCCCAAAAATTGACACGTAAGCAATCAGCCACCACATTTTCTAAAGTTGTTGCCTCTTAAGCTACTTTAGGGCAGAAAAACATTTTGAAATCAAGTTAAGATGTATTTAATCATTTTATTTCGAATAATTGAGGGGATTTCACAAATTAAAGGCAGTTTAACACAAAAAATACACTGTTTCATTTTTCTTTTGGTTTCATCTGTAAATCATCTGGGGACCCGCACCCAAAGCCTCTCAGGACCCCTCGAGCAATGAGAAAAACAATGTTTCCATTCCTCCTTGTCATTTGGTAAAATTGTGCAATTATGCTATTTTTCCATTTGAGTAATTGAGTTCTGGTCATCAGCAACACGGTGAAAAGGGTTTCACTTTTTGATTGGAACGACCAAATGGAATTTTTTGCCAAATTACATGAATTTCCGCCAAACTATGTTTTTACTCCCCATATAAATGTTATTAGTGAACCAAAAATGTATAGTTTTGATACTCTTTTGAAATCCAGCAAATTTACATAGTGAACCGCACTAGTGTGTACAGCATATAGCAAGTGTTGCAAGTGGTTGATAAAAAGTACTGCAGTCAGAAACTGCACTGCCATAGGGTGCATGCCACAACTTCAGATCTGTGGACGCATCATAGCTCAGAAACTCTTCCCCATAAGTAAACTGGGGACAGGTGCTGGCACTTTGGTAGTAAGAGAGTCATTTCAGATTGCAAACTAAGGAGTCTGGAAGCCCTGGGTCTCTTTCTGCTTTCTGGATATTGTCTCCAGAACAAAAACAAAAAATGCAAAGTTAAGACGTGTAAAACTGGACTATAAAGTTACCATAATGGGATTGCTTTTGTATTATACTGCACGGTTTACTCCAAAATGTTCTCACAAACTATAACAAATGCAGGTGGTGCTGAATCACATCTAATTTTGTGTCTATAATTCAGACCAAACATGACCGGCTGATGGCATGCTTCCTTCTCCGGCCTTGTCCCTTGGCAACAAAGCCCCGGCATGGTTCGGAAACGGGGGCATGAGCCTGGGAAACTCTTTTGGGACAGCAGAAGGCAGGAACAGAATGTCCAAAAGGCTGCAGCCATACCCACTGAAAAAAAAAAGCTTCCTGTGTTGTTGTTCGCTAACCACCTGTATTTACCTCTTAATGTTTCGGACACAGCGTGCAGGTGCTCTCTGAGCTCCGTCAGGACAGTGTGAGCAGGGCCGTGCCGAGTAACAGCCTTGACATTATTGAAGTGCAAAGGTTTGGTAGCACTTTAGCTTGTAGCACAATAATAATATGGTAATGGTCACATAAGGGATAATCGATGCATTTTAAAGCCTTTTTCCCAAATTGTACCAAGTAAATTCTGCACAGCCATGTTTGTCAACCTAACCACAACTGGTTAAACCTCCAATTACTACTACTCACGTTATGTCCAAGCCCGACATAAGATCAGGTTGCTACTTTGGTGTTAAAGGACAGGGCTCAGAATGGTATATATGGTCGTCACATGACTGAAAGGTTAGCAGCTTGGATCCCAGGTGCCGACTGTTGTTGTGTCTTTGGGCATGAATTAGCATGAACGTGGTGTGTAAGTGGTTGGTGGTGGTCGGGAAGGCAGATGACCCAGATTAGCAGCCTCAGTGCCGTCAGTCTACCCCTGGGCAGCTGTGGTTACAATAGTAGCTTTCCATTCTCAAAAGACACAGGCCAGTTTAAGGCGAGACACTGCAGGTGAATAGGGAAAAAAAATATATTTACAGATATCAATTTGAAACTTTTGCTGTCGATCACTGGCATAAATGTGAGAAAAAAATACATTGCAAGTTTTCTGTCATTTTATCTTTTCATATAAGAACAAGGTGTTTTATGCATAAAAATGCCACAAATTTCCCATCTTTTCGGCGACGAAATCTGAATAACGGAGAGAGCTACATTCAAATTTATGGTTTCATTTTATTGATAAATGAGTTACCAAGACTTTCTCAGAGGGGATTTAGGATTTCTTGTTTAGTTTTAAAATAAGCTGTTTTTTAGTGGAAAAATGTGTAAAAATAAAATTCTCGCCTTATTTTTTGACATTCAAAACTCAATAAATGGGGCTAGGGATTAAATAATAAAAAATCCCTCTGAAAAAATCTTCCAAATATCGTTCAGTCCAAGGCTGGAAAATTTTAAGTCTTTAGGTCCGACTGACGTGGACATAGTGTCGCCACAATGACAGAAAAATGTGTTTTGAGAAAAAGGCCCTTGAAATTGCATTGTCCCATATAAGTCTATGGGCAAACATTGAATCAGCGCAATATTTAAACATGTTGTTGTGAAGATTAGGCATATTTTCTGTTTCCGGGTGAAAGCTTGTATGTTCAGAGACCAATTTGGCCCAAAACCTGAAAACTGAAAAAAAATGAGTTTTGCCTGTAGTGTCTCCCCTTAAAAATGTAAAAAGAATAGTGGGGAAAGTAATGCAGTATCCCCCCCTCCACCCACTTATTTTAAATGTGATCATATTCACTTGCAAACACCAGACAAGTTGCAGCAGCATGCTTTCACAAGATGTACCCTCTTAAAGGATATAAAGAGGATTAATGATTATCTCCATGAAAGTTAAAGCAGACACGCAGGAATGTGCCTGATCAGCAACTTTACAGAGAGTCTCACTAAAAAGGCACCATGTATGTGCATATGCCTAAGCATCACATGTGTGGACATGAGTAACACTATAGATGAGCAGCAATCATCAGACCAGCTGGATCAGAAGGCCAACCACTCAAACCAGTCTCTATAGTTTCTCTTTCATCTTGGGCAAACGGATCCAAAAACGCGCACAGAATAAATGCAAGGTCCGCGCACGTTGCTGATCACGACAAATCTCCTTCAATGTGACTTGGCAGTGATCACGCTCGGTACAAGAAAGCACCAGCTGGCTGTTAAGCTGGTCACGTGACGCGGCATGCGTGACGCGGCCGGTGATGTGACGCTGCGCCATTGGACGACGCCGCGGAGAAGCTGCTCAGCGAAAAGACAGCCTGCCTCAGCGATGAAGATTATTTTGATAGTAAAGGAGCGTGACAGTTGTGCGCGCACGTCGCCTGTAGAAGCTGAAAGGCAGAAGACCTGTGTAAAAATACGATAATAAGCAAAACTCGATGGGCCAAAACCTGACAGCCTTTACGCGCGTGTCCTCCATTCAAAATCACGACGCGAGCGCGCGGTCATACATCACAAGTGTCCTACACGCAGCTGTCATTCAGCACATTGCGTGGAATTGCGTTGAAATAAGGCAAATCCTCACGCACGGGCTGTTACGATACAGGCCATTCATTGCAGGAGCGCTGTCAAACTGCCTTTGGATGAACGCAAACCAAATGATGTCATTCATAATGTCCGCGCGCGCATCTCGCAGCGAGGCCCTGCTCTGCTGCTGAGGCAAAGTATAAAAAATAAAACACATTTCGGTCATTTTGAGAAGGCGTTTGAAAAGACGGTTTCGAAAGACCGAGGCGTCCGTGGCTTGGTCCAGGCGGAGATGCTCTGTGGGGGAAGTGTGGACAGTGTCGTATTATGTAACAACCTTCTAACCTTTGCTGCCTGCTCTAGCCCTGCGTGACTCCTGGATAACAGCAGATGAAATAAAAGAACAGAGATGCTTTACCTTCTAGAGCGCCATGCAGCATTCTCCCTCGCGCCGTGGTGGAGACGCGCTTTGAACCCCGGCTCCGCGCACAGATACCGACCTTTGATTTGTCATTCGCTGCCAGTCACAGGTCACGCCGTAAAAAAGAGAAACGTCCAACGACACGCGCCGCGCTTCGAGGATCCCCTTCGTTAAGTCGTCTTTAAAGCAGTGTTTTAGATCCTGCGCGCGGTCAGGCGGGAGTTTGAAGGCACCGCTGCCCCCGAATAAATGACGCCAAACGCGCTTCCGTGACTGCGATGTGGAGGCTCCAGGATGTGGCGGAGGATGAGGAGGCAGTTGCATCAAAGGCGGTGTGGATGCCCATGAATCAGTCAGCTTGTCAGTGCGAAGACTGCGCCTGTCAGGCAAAACCCGGGGTGGACTTTTCATTAGAACGGCTTTATATACTTTATCATGATGATGATTATTTTTGTTGCTATTATTATTTGTATTAATTTTTAAATTATTGTAATTATTGTTATTATTATAATTATTGTTATTATTAATATTTTTTTAATTATTATAACAATTTTTCATTTGGATCATTTATATGTTGCTGAAAGCATCTCCCCATATTAGTACCTTTGAAATAGAATCGCTTAAAAAAAAAAAAATCAATCACGTGACAGATATCAAAGTTAACAGTAGAGGGCCCTGAACTTGACGCAGCAGATAGATAGGCACGTCACATGTGGGTGAATATGGGTAAAGTGGGACAATGGGTAAAGTGGGACACTTAACTTTAATCATAATTATTTTTTTAATAATTAGAATGTGCAGGATAAGAAAAGAATGGTTCTGTGGATATGACTTCACTTCATATGGCGTGGCAAACCGTGATCTACGACCAAGTAGTAAAAAAGCAGAGGTGTGTCCAATGACAGAGCACTTGTGGATTTATGATCTTAAGGTTATAACTTTTTAAAACTAACAGACATGCAGATTTCTGTTGATAAATTATATAAGGAACTGCATCTGCAAACAAAACATCTCAAAATCACATGTTTATTCTTTATACTTTTATAAGAGATTTTATCACTTTCCCACTTTACCAATGTGCTATTGGTAAAGTGGGACAGTGTATTTTTGTGGAAAATCCTTGGTATTAGGTGTTTCTTTTATTCACACATCTTCAAATTATGGGCATGTCCTTCATATTGTTCCTCAGTCATTTATAAACAAAAGTAAATCTGATGAAGGCACTTTACAGTATTCTTCTTCCATTGTCCTGTCACTCTTGTTTTCAGTTTATACCAAAGCTCCTGGTTAGTTATTCCACACTGGAACATGTCTGACAGCACAGGCTGCACATGAGACACAGGTCCATGATGGGCCCATGTCTCACACAACAGTTAGAACAACCATTACAACCATGCTCTGTTATTATTATTCAAAACCTCTTCAAATAGTTATATTAATGATTTTGAATTAAAAAAAAAGCCATTTTAATAGTGTCCCACTTTACCAATAGCACCTCGAAAAATCATTGGACCAACCTGTGTTTGAGGCAAAAGTATAACTTTTGTGCTAAACAAGTGACTTTTTTTCCTCCACTGGTGTAAAATAGAATCTAAAGCTTTTTAAAAATATATAACATTAAAGGGGCTAGATGCAAGTTGGCCATTTTATACTCACTACTGCCACCTCAGACCATATGTGTAACTGCACCTTCTATATTAAGCTTGTGCATGACGGCGATTCGGACCGAAGTGACGCCTTTTTGAGTGACAGTGCAGGGTTTTAGAGGCAGTTGTGGTGAACAGGTCTGAGCTCATTCTACACATTGGGACATGGCTGGAACATGTAGGGGGAGGAAAATACATCATTTTAACATTTTTAAACTCCCTATAGTCCCTTTAAAGACTTTGGCATTTAATTCCAAACCAAAAATGAGGTGGAAACTGAATTTTCAAAAAGTGTCCCACTTTACCCATATTCACCCTAGGAAAATATACTTTGTAGGCTATTGAAGGTGTCATTTTCATTCTAAAGACAACCCACCGTTCAAAAGTGTGGAAAACAAATAACATCTGACAAATTCAATAACTGAAGGCTGACACTCACTTAGTGCCAGGCTGTGCCGTCATCTGCATACATAGTCTATACACAGTCTATACATGTCACAGAAGGGCTCCTGAATTCAAATGTCATGATGATCATAACAACAGCATTTGGGAAGCAGAGGCACGGAGAAGTCCTTGTGCAATAATTCACACAACCAGCTCTCCTTCCTGGTTTATTTACAGAGAGGATTAGACAAAGGAGGAGGCGTCAAGTAGATGACTAGATGCAGCCTCCACACTGAAGTCTGGAGGCCAAAGTCACTCTCCCTGTTTTGTTTATGAGTGAATAGGCCGCAGTGCACAAAGGGGAGGCACTAGTTTTATTGCAATTTTCCTTGGAAGCCTTTTCTTTTACAGCACCAAAGCGGAGAAAGAAAGACTGCGTATTGTTATAGCAACACGGTCGTTTCCTTCTGCTGGCGGCAGTGTGCTTTTACGCTTTGTGAGTGCGCGACAGTTGTAATGAAAATGCACAGCTACCAATAAAGCGTAAGAAAAATACCTTTATTGTCCACTCATTGCTACGTGTTTAGACATCATTATACAAAAATAGCTCCAAAACAAACAGCCACCCAGGCGTCGCACAACTGCAGCGGGGTGTGTCTGCTCTCCAACACAACACAGCCTTTCATCGACGCACAAGGCAGCTTCCAGGAGGATCGCGTTTCACTACAGCGAGAGTGAGCGCGGTGCAACCTGTGTACAATAAAGTGATACAGACCAAAAAAATCCAAAACATCCTCATCTTTTTTCTCTCTCTCTCTTTGGTCCTGCAAGTGCATAAAGCTAAATTTTGTACAGTTTTGTCTCAAATCTTCACTAAATCAAACCTCGCCAACAAGCAAGAAAACATTAAAGGAGACATTTTACACTTAAAAGATTTTGCACCGCGGTATATAATCTCTGAACATCCCCGGAGGCATGTTTCAATGGTCCCGTTTAGGATTTTTCAGATCATCATGAATCTGTTAGCGTCTTGTTGGCAGTAGCCATGCTTTAACCCTCTGATATCAAACTGCTTCTATCTACATTGCTGCCAGCAGAGGGTGACAAACAACTTATCAAAGCGTTCTGTGTGTTCTTAAAAAAAAAAAAGATTGTGCAAGTCTTCCATACAAAATAACGTTTAACATGCCGTTGGTATCCGTATCTAAAAAAGTATTTCGAAAACTTGAAAAAAGCACAAATTGTCCCCTTTAAGTGCACATTAGATATATACTTTGCTGTACAATAACATGATGAGGCAACAATACTATTTCCTGAAAACCACATTTGGAGACTTGACCTTGTATTATGACCTACACATGTATGAACACATCATCTCAAAACATCTCAAAACTGCATTTCACTATTCACACACTGAAATGTAATTGCATATATATTGAACAATGTAACAGTGCATTGATAAGGCAAAACATTACGACCACCTTCTCCAATAAGTCTCCCAGCCCGCATAGCAAACTACCCTCCGGTTCACTGTTCCGACTTTGACCTGTTTTGCTACACTGACCCCTGCAGACACATGTGCTCAAATGCTTGTGCTTTTTAACTTGATAAACAGATTTGATATTGTCCAAAACTGACTTTTACAACACCAGTCCTTAGCAAACACATCCAGACTGCTGTTTTGTTTCACACACAATTATTTCCATAATAATGCATATTGAGAAATCTCTTTCCTGATCTTGATTGATCCATGATGTCAGCTGATGCATTAAACTCCCATGTTTTTTAAATTATATACATCTAAATTAAAAGTACTATAAAGCATTCCATTTACATCAACTACTGCACGCTTTGCGACTTCAATACTAACTGCATCCAGCTTATTGCAAACCGCTGCTCCTTTCATTGTGCAGACAGATACCGTCCTACCGCAGTCTATGCTAAGCATGTTTAAAACTCATGGCCTCTCAATACTAGGCCTTTTTAATCTCACAAAAATCCTTCTTGAAAGGCTCAAGGTGATCTGTTTGGCCTCTAACCTAATGGCTCGGACCAATCATGTGGCAGTGCTGCTGTGACACACGGGTTTTTACATATACAGTGGGGGAAAAAAGTATTTGGTCAGTTTCACATAGACATTCTATTGGATTTTGGCCAAATACTTTTTTCCCCCACTGTATAGGATATTTGTATATACGGTACCGGAGAAAACTTTGGAAACACTTTTTTATGTATTGGGTTTTCTTTTATTTCCACCGTATTTATAGTAAAGTATGTAGATTTATTAATGAACATATATAGAATTATGTTTTAAATGTTTTTCAAATTGTTGCCTTTTGCTTTAATCACTGCTTTGCACGCTTGACATTTTCTCGATGGACTTCACGATGAGGTCACCAGGTTTTCACTTCATAGACTTGAAAACCCTCTCAGCACCTTATGAAGTCTATTGAGAAAATGCCAATAACAAAGGGCGGCAATTTTGAATAATTAAAGTTATATTTCCGACATGATCCCATGTGTTCTTTCATACTTTAATGTTTCCACACTTTTGCCCTGTACATTGTTATCTTGCAGCTCAGTTTCTCAGTAACGGGTGCACTCTTCTATCCCCTGCATCTCCCTGTCTATGGTCGTAATGTTGTGCCCGATCGGTGTTGACTCATCTATATTGTGTGCACTAGACTTCAAACTTGTTGCTTGCGTGTTGCAATGTGAGACAGAAAGGCAGTGTAACATGATATATCGGCAATTTGTGGAGCACTTGTATGTTTTTGAAGCCAGGCATGACAATACAGGCTGCTTATGTTGCCGCCAACGAGTGCGCGCCAACATTACATCTACACCTATACAAGCAGCAAGAAGCCACAGCAACATTTAAAGCCTATGATATTGCAGAGATCCAAAGATAAAACGGCATCTCATGAGAAAAAGCTCTCTTGTGTGTGTATATATTGATCTGATAAATTCTCCATCAAACCTCACCAAAAATGCAACAAAAACAAAAATAGAGAAGTAAAAGGCAGTGTGCAGAGAAGTCACTTGTTCGACTTTGTTTTCCCACATCCTCGCGGTCGATTGCTTTGTTTCATGGCGTCTGGGTCTGGTGGGACTCGGACGATTGAGCGGGCAACTTGGTGCTCAGGATAGAGTTGATGTACGGCCAAATGCGGTCGGTGTCTGTGCCTGAAAACGAGTGCAGGATGCCTTGAGCCCTAAGACGAGAAGGAGAAAATGATTTAAAGTGGTGATGCATTCCTGTAAACAAAGTCAGTTCTCATTAAGGGAGGTACAACCAGTCTCCAACTTCTGCTATTTCATTTGTGCTGAGTTTGTAAGTTTTGGAAAAAAAAAAAGAAAAAATCATAACAGTGTGAGGTCAAGAAATGTTTTCATTGGGCGGATTTGAGCCCGACCCCCTGTTTGGCTCCTGCTGTGTTGACAGGACTAGTGTTTCGCAAACTGTTTTAGCCTTGCAATGGTGGCATGCAGGATCCTTCTTGTGGTTTTGAAAAGCCACATGTTTTCGGAAGTAGCATTTTATCAGAAATCTTTCAGAATCACTCGGTCTGGCTGTTTGTAATAATAATAAGAAAATACAGGAAAACCTTGGCATTCCAGGCAGCATATAAGGGATCCATTCTCGTGACTCAGATGGTACACTGCAAAAAGTGGATTCTAAGCAAGTCAAAAATGTCTTACTTGAAGAAATAAGTATAAGTACTTATTTTTTCCCTAAAAAGTAATAATGTCTTGCCGAGCAAAGTTTTCTTGAGAAAAAAAATCTTGTTTTAGGAAATAAAATCTAGCCATTTCTTGTTCAGATATATTTGCTTAAAACATGCAAATTTTTCTTGTAACAAGAAAGAAAAACTTTTTTGAATCTTTTCAGCTTTAGACAAATATTTTTTGTTGTTGTTTTTTTTAAGAAAAACTAAGATCACAACAACTCTTAATTTAAGAACTGATTCTCACAGAGAGATAATACATTCCATTCTTTAAAGTGGGCGGCTCGGTGGCACAGCGGTTAGAGCCTCAGCTTCACAGCTCGAAGGTCCTGGGTTCGATTCCCAAAGGGGCCTTTCTGGGTGGAGCATGTTCTCCCCATGTCTACCACCAAAAACATGTACAATAGGTGAATCCTCCAGCAGGTGATTCTGACCATCAGGGCTCCACATCATGGAGATGGGTCCCGGGGTGAGGGCAATACTTTCCTTAAAAATTAGTATTTATTAAGAACATTTTGAACAAAAATGTGTGTAATTTAGAACATTTTACTTAAATCAAGCAACATTTAAGTAAAATACCCACAATTTTTCACTAAATAAGAATGTTTTCCTTAAATTATTCCATTTTCTGAGGACATTTTGCTTAATTCTAGCTATTTATTTGCTTAAATTTAGTGTTTCTTTCTTGTTTTATGATGAGAAAAATATTCTAGAAATAAGAATTCTTAGCAAGAAAAAAATGCTGACCCCATTGGCAGAATGTTTTCCTTTTCTTTAAAAAAAAAAAATCCTTGTTTTTAGTAGGGTACTGTTTGCAGTGTAGAGCGTTGCCTTATAATCAGAAGATTGGTTTGAATCCTGGCTCTTGATGGCGCAGGCTGCTGTTGTGACTACAGTCAAGCACTTTGAGGAGATTGTCAACTCAGCTGGCAAAACCTTAACTGCAAAACCCAATACAAGTGCAAGACATTGTTACTGTTATAGGTACAAATGTTAGAGAATAGGTGAGTTTGATCCTCTGCCGCACCAGGGCGAGACACTTTACAGACTGTGGCCTCGTAAGCATGAGTGTGGACATGCAGGACATACAAATATGCCCTCCATTTCAACTATACTGAGACAAGGTTAAAGGTGCATTAGGCAACTTTTTATTTGGGGGAAAAAAAGTTGATGTTTGTGCGGATTTGATCTTGTAGTGACCCAGCCACTGTTTGAGCGGTCAACACGGCGCCTTCACTTCCGATCACAGCGGTCTCTACAATGCTCCAGGATTGGAATTGTTTTGTAGGTTTTCTGGTGAGAGGGTCCATCAGCAGTGAAAACCATCCAAACTATTGATCCTGGACCGTATAAGAGACCACTGTGATGGAATTTAAAGGCACCATGTTGACCACTCCAACAGCTGCTGGGTCACTACAAGGTGATATCAACAAATGTCAACTTTTTTTTCCACATAAAAAGTTGCATAATACACCTTTAAGGTATACTTTACTGAAACCCCTGAAGGGAAATTCGTTCTCTCGTTCATTCTTCAAGTTTCAAGTTTAATGGTTTTGTATAGCCCAATATCACACAGTCAGGTGCCAGCGTGGGCCGGTGCTTGGGGACCCATCTCCAGATGTTGAACCCGGCTAGTGGTCAGAAACACCTGGCTGGAGGATTCACCTATTGTACATGTTTTAGTTGTAGGGGAAACCCGGGCTACCTGAGTAAACCTTTGCAGACTCAGGGAGAACATGCAGACTCCACACAGAAACGCCTGGAGATCAAACCTGAGACCTTCTAGCTGTGATGCACAAACGCTAACCGCTGCGTGAACGTGCCACCCTTTTACTTTGATTTTCTTTTGAAGGTTAAGGTATATTTGATTAATTCCTGTAGTGATTAATAACGATCAATGATATCACTCATCATTTGTGTGTGGGTCTCACTTGTAGAGGTCAAAGATTGGCTTGGCCACATCCTTGTAGTGTCTCAATCTGGCCACGAGTGCCTCAGGTTTGTCGTCTTCACTCTGAATCAGCGGCTCCCCAGTAACATCATCTTTGCCCTGGCACAAAAACAAAACAAAACAAAGCCTTTCATTCATTAAAATCAGGAATAAAGGAACAATGAGCATCAGGTTTCAGTCTGTCTGGCTGTAGGTTTGAGCTCACTATAAACTATTGACAGTACTACAGTCTAGACCCTCTGCCCTCTCACAGCATTCCCTCAAGTTATGCATAATGATCTAAACTGAAATGTTCATAGTTGTTAATAGAAACTGATTGCAAACAACCTCACGTAGCTTTGGTTTTTACACATGGTTTTAAACATCAAAAACGTGGTTATTGAATAAAATTTGCACGGTAACTAGAGAACACAAATACACTTAGCAGCACTGTCTCCATATTAGTAGCAAGAAAACAGATTTTATTTCCATCCTATTAGCATGCTATTATAGTGCTGTAAAGTAAAAGCCTCTGAACCTGAATCCACTGTAACGTTACATTCTCTTGGAGGATGTTTGAGGGCTAAGACCTAGAAAACTGATCCTAACTTTTGTGTCGTTCTGTTTTTAACATCGCAGTTTTAAGCGTTTTTGTATTTTTTTTTGTGTCATGTTTTGGTCACTTTTTCAACGCATTTTTGTCACTTTTTTGTGGCTTTGTCTTTGTTTCTTTCTTTGTCGCTTTTTCATCACTCTAGTTGTGTGTTTTTTGCTTTTCCAGCACCTCTGTTGCTCTTTTGCCACATTTTTGTCACATTTGGGAAGTGTTTCTGTTGGGTTCTTGTTTTTTTTTAATCGTCCTTTTTGTTGTTGTTTTTTTCATTGTTTTATTTGTTGTGTTTTCGTCACTTTTTTGTCACTTTTTTGTTCATCACATCACTCTTAAGTCGAGTGTTTTTTGTTGCTTCTTTATTGTGTTATCGTTGCTTTTCCAGCACGTTTTTGTCGCTCTTTTGCCACTTTTTTGCTTTTGGGCAATGCTAAACTGGAGAAAATGTGCTTGGTTCATGTGGGGGTTAAGAGGTTAAAAACATTTCGTCTTCACGCGTGATGCTGGCTACACTAGCAAATTGTAGCAAAAGCCTGAAGTAGGTAAAATATGGGACTTTTAACACTGTTGCAAACATTAACTGCTTTTATTTGGACGACTGAGGGCCAAACCTTGACCCTTGGCGGGTTGAAGGTCATGTTGTAGACTCTGCCACTGGCCCGGTGGATCCACTTGTCGCTCAGTCTATCACTCAGAGTCGAATATGGGATGTTCAGGCTGATCACCATGTCCAGCTGACACAGCTCATTCAGGGAGCGCGCCTGAACCACAGTTCGCGGGTAACCTGGAGAAAGGGAGACGTGGTTAGGATTTTTTTTTTTAAAGCAGTACTAAGTAACTCTTGCCCCTAAGCGCAACTGCTAGTATTGTAGCAAGTTGCGATTTTTTAACTTATTTATCGCCCATGAGAGTAAATACTACGCTGACAGAAAAGGCGCAGGGACAGAGGGATATTGTGCATCCAATTACACAATGGAAATATTTTTTTCACTCAAACTTGGCTGTAAATACTGTTTAAAGTGGTGCAAGCCCGCAGTTAGCTTTGCCTGTTAGCCTGTTAGCTTCTTCTTCGGGATTCCATTAGTGTGTATTGGTTGCTCCGGTCCGGTGGCAGTCAAGTTGCAATTGTGGTTTTTCTGGCCAGAGACACCAGGGGGAGTTGAAAGACCCTCCAATCATATCATTAACACTTGTGTCACCCCCAGAGTGATTACTTTAAATATCTCATCTCATGTGTTTCAGAAGCAATACCATTCATGATTCAGAAGCAATACTATTTGGCATGGCACCATATTTAGCTGCGCGGCGTTTGGAGAATCATCCAATTCTCTTCTTCTTCTTAAGAGTTGAATCAATTTAGTGGAGTCTCTGTATGTATCTATTATTATATTTATAAGTTAATTTGTGTATGTATCTACCTGGATGATTGTGACGAATCCTCACTGAATCAAATGTATTTCAGCACATGTTTATAAAGGTCTGAAGTACAGGTTTAGCAGGTTTTATACATAATAAACTCCATTTAATTGTGATATAATGTCAGACTAATTGCAGCTTTGCATTAAAATTGAAATTTCTATTTGAATGCCACCACTATTGCCCACAAACAAGCCCACTAAACTACTACTTTTTCTATGATATGTTTATTACTAGCTGATAAAATGTACAACACCACAGTGAGCCATCTCAAATCTGACATTCACCTTGACATTTGTCCAACAAGTTTCGACATGTATTGAGCTGAATTATTATGTAGGTTTTGTGATGAAGGAATGAAAGAGCTTGCCAGCCACACAGTGCCCGTATACCACGGCGTGTTGCAGTCATGGGATAAACATGAGTGGAAGCTCGTGTGCTTTCTGTGTAAATATGACTGTCTTGTTTATAAAGTAAAGATCTGAATGAATGAATTATGTATTAAAAGACTATTGACAAGAAATTATTATTATAATTAGTGTTTCTTTAAACATCCACCGCTTTCTTATGGCTACTCCTACTGTTTGATGGTCCAAAATATTGTAAATGGATACATTAAATAAAATGAATGGGATAATGATAAAATGGTGCCGTGGAGGTGACATTCTTTGATAATGATTTTGGCTAAAGATAGAGAGTCAATATCGGGTGGGGTTATTAAAGTTTATCTGATGCCTCAATGCTGTGCTATTTCTGTGGCTCGACAAACTGTTTACTGACCATCAGTTCAAGGCTAAAGCTATTGTTAGATCTAAAATGATCTTCCAATAATCGCAGCAAGTATTCTCTCAAACAGATAGCAACCAAAAAAGTCTTGACTGTTTAGTGGCTTCGTTTGGGGCTTTAGACCTAATTACAAACAGATGCCGCTGTGTGGTCATCAAACTTTTATTTCATTATTTGGATGGAGCTCAAGAGGCATTGTGAGGGGCCTTACAAAACTTGCCATTTAACTGACGTGCCCACAGAAATTTAAGGGGTGGCAGCGTGCTTGGCCAATCAGATTCAAGCTTGTGTCTTGAGTCTGTGTATAATTACAACTGGTCTAAGTTGCTCTGTTGATGATCCAATAGAAAATATATATATATATATACAAATTCTAAAAGTGCTTCTAAGAATCAAGGACAAATAGGAGATCTCACCTTCCAGGAGCCAGCTGTGTCTGTTGAGTTGTTCCAGTCTGGGCAGCATTAATTTGGTCACTACATGGTCAGGCACCAGCATGCGTTTGTCTATGTATGTCTTCACCAGCACACCTTCCTCTGACACACACACACAAAATCAATGAAAATAAAACTCATTGCACAGTTATGATCAAACCCTGATTATAACGTCAATGGAAAGGCAATGTCACAACCCCCCCGCCTTAGGCGCCCCTGTCCTCATATGCCCTTTTCGAGATTTAAAACATGACTTGAATTTAGCCTTTGGATTAAGAAATAGGCGAAACTTGGATCTGCAGGGGTGAGTTCTGCATGTGGAGTCGTTTAAAATCGATGGGTTCGGTGCTGTAATAAAATCTTAAAGCGACACCATCCTAAGTTTATACGAGGAAAATTCAACTCCATCGTAAAACCGTTGATAATTACTGAAATGAAAGTAAACCCCTGTTCCGAGTGGAAGGAGGGGGGGAAACATTATAATCATCAAAAGACTGCACTGTTCGAGCCTTTTCCTGTTTGTAGCCCAGTGTTGTCATGAAGCGCAGGCGCCTCCTGTGTCTTACCTGTGTTCTTTGCCGCTGCGATGTCTTGCAAAAACTGGGCACACGATAAATACTCCAGGCCGAAGTTCTGCGCGATCCTCTTCGAGATGGTTCCTTTGCCTGATCCGGGGGGGCCCATGATAACGGCTCGGAACAACTTCGCCATATCTTCCTCAAAAAAATTAAAAAAAAATCAATGGGCAACCCTACCACACCAAGGCGCGCGGTGCGCAAAGATGACCGTTTTTACGCGGATTGTACACAGGGGGGGAGCGTATTTGGCACCTTAGTGAACGAGCTTTACGCACGGATTGTCAAACATTTAGGGCTGCGAAAGGTATGATCGGGTCGCCGTTCGCCTCCAGAGTTTGCAGAGTTTTGCACAGCCCTCTCGGTGGGGCTGTTCTGCCGCTGTCCCGCGATGACTCACAACACAACCGGTTTTTTTTTGTTTTTTTTTTACGGCTCTCTCTCACTCTCCTTTCCTCTCCGAAAGCGCTGGATGCCAAGCGGCTGTGGACTGTACGTCTTTAAGGGCACGCCGAGCCTCTCCACGAATGAATGAGGGAGTCTTCACAACGCCCTATTTTCCTCCGCGCATCACCTTCTAGGCAAAAAACACGCGCGCATAGGTTTCGCCCAAGCGTCGCGGTGCCATTTGGTTTCTGTAGTTTTCTTTTCCCCGTTTGGAGAAGATTGTAGTTCCCCCCAAGTAAAGCGAGGAAATGTCTGTTGTTAATAATGAGCGCTGGGATTCGTGACCTCACATAACCCCTCGCAAGTATGTTGGGAAGTCACGTGACCCGTGGATCTCGCCAGTTATTCGCCATGTAAAAGTTTTCCATGAGAGCGAGTGCAGCTCGTGCGTTTATTCATGTTTCTATTTACAGATGAATAATAATTGACAACTCTGAGTCCGTTTCAGTCGTTCATCATTTGTAGCCTTGTTTTCAAATCACAGAGAACATCTTAGTCTTTCCATTGCGCGCAAAACATTGACGAAAGCGTCACCATTGTAAGAACAAAACCCTCAGTGATGGACTGTGTCAAAAGTGAACACATTTTAGGCAATAACTATCTATGGCTGTAACTCTGAGGTGTCGGCTCCCCTATCAGATAGCCTACCCTGTCATTGAATATTCATCAATTAGGCTAATTAGGCTCGATTCAAGTTCAATTATCACTCACTGTTGTTTTTGTTTACAGTTTATTTGGGCAGAGGTGGGTAGAGCAACGTTAGTTTGGACTATTTTTTACTCAAGTACTTAAGTAAAAAGTAATGATCCAAACAATAAGTCAAAGTAAAAGTCAAAAAGCACTCGGAGAAAATGTTACTCGAGTATTTCAAATGAAGATTCCAATAAAATGGATTAAAATACAGAAAAAAACAAAATGATGCTAAAGAACAAGGTGCACGAGACAAATGGAGCGTCACTGAAGTATTTACGCACTGTTGAAAAAGTAACAATTATTCTCACTCTTCATTATAATTGTACTCAAGTAGAAGCAAAAAAAAAAAAGAAGTAAAAAGTACAATTTCTTCCAAAAGTTACTCAAGTAGATCTGTATAAGAATCACTGCATTGCATAAGTGCAAAACTATTTTCAAAGCTACTTTACATCAGCCTTTACTTTAAAGTACACGTTATTGTATTGTTTGCAAATGTATATAAAATGGTAGTTTATTGTATAGGTCGTAAAATAAATGCAAGAGTCTGGACAGCGACTTTAGGAGCTGGTTTAGAGAGTTAATGGGATAATCAGGATATTATTACGATAGTATTAGCAGGTCAAAGAGACAAGAAGACAACAACATTCGTGGGAATAACACAAATGAATGCTGCTTTCTAGTCTCACTTGCATAAGATTTTTGATTATTGTGATTTGTTCAAATACAAAAAAAAAAGTATGTCAGCTCCACTTGCACGCTGGTGTAGGACCTTCTTGTTGAAAGAGTTTTTTTTTTTTAACCCACACTTTCACTCTTTTTATAGTTTACGTTCTCGCTTCTTCTGAATGTGCAGAGCTGACACTAGGAGTAGCCAGAGGAGAGACGCGCGGGCTGCTCGTGCAGGTCTCTGTCACGGCGCGCACCATTGGTTTGGTTCGGGGACGGGCGGAATGCAACATCGGGAGAGAGAACTTGTTGCCAGCCAGAGCTGTCAAACATTGCGCGCGGCGGCCGCGTCTCCCAGTCAGTAAGTAACCACGCAGACTAATCCATCAGACAAACAAGCCGCGGAGATTAACCTTTTTTCCCTTTATTGGCGCGCCCGAACTGAACGCCTTTCGCCTCTGCATATCCGGATGCTTGTTCTGTTTTTTTTGTGTAAAATCATGTGCAGGTTTTTTATGTCACATGGCTTTGGGAGAATTCAATAACAACAAAAAATGGCGACAATCACGTTGCTCTGTGTGGTCTTGCTGCGTCATTAAAAATATTCATGTAAACACGGGGGATTCTACGGTCAAATCGCGGGTAAGTTGCCCAGGGATTTGTTTTATATTTAGTGCGACGTGGATTTAGTGCGCATTAAGTGGAGATTTTTTGGATCGGTTTCAGCATGTTGTTTGTTTTTGCCCAGAAAAGGGGTGTGTATGCGAGACTCTGCTGGGCGTCAACGTTTGGCTGCACAATATTCAACAACACTAGCATTTTTTTTTCCTTCCTTTAGCACAAATATGCACCATTTTGGCTCGATGTATAGACCACGTCGATCTAAATAAAAGCGCGTAGAGGTTATATAATGTACGGGCATGTGCGTGAATGGCCGTGTTGCAGAGAATTTGACAACTTTTCTGTATTTACAGCAACAAGCGCGGACGCATGGGACTTTCTAACTCGGTCCGTTCACAAACAAGAGGAGACTTCCCCAGAATTGAAGCGCTAAGCCCTGTGTGTGTCCGGCCGCGCCATGCGTTTTAACCCTCCCATGCGTTCTTCAGGTTCTCGAACGTCCGACTAGCATGCAACGCCTTTTCCCCCCCCTAACGCTCCAAGGACAAGGAACTGTGCTACAAAACAAACCTAGCATTAGCTTCGTCCATGTAGCTTTAGCTTGTTTTCGGGTGCTTTACGTGTGACATGCCCTTTTTTGTTTTGTTTTTCTCTCCTTGCAGCGAGGCTTATGGAGTTGTTTACATCAAGTGCAGAGGGCGGGGCGGACTGAGACTGCGAGGGAGGAGGAGGGGCCAGGCCGAGCGTCTCGAGGGGGGCGGGGCTCCGGACAATCATAACAAGTCTGACGTCACTCGGCCTTACGCGAGGAGGAAAATAGAAATAAAGTAAGATTTTTTTTATTTATTTTTTTGTCTCGGCGTGGCCAGACTGGAGGTAAGAGGGCAGAACGAATATTTTAACAGAGTCACAGTAGTTTGTGTGGAAGACGTGGAGGGGGATTTTCTGCATGCTCATGGGGGTAAATAAGTGACGCTTTAGCAGATGTAAATAATTAACCTGTCAGGTCAGTAGTTAGCTGCGTGTGTTATAGGCTATAGATTTTTGGAAGATTTTCATAATTCCCCCCCCCCAAAAAAAGCTTTTGACCTGCATTTATTTAGCAAAAAAAAAAAAAAGAAAACCTACGTGTTACGACTGTTAAAAGACAAAGAAATTACAGACTACATTTGTTTTACTTGCACGTATTGAAATAGTCGTTACAATGGTTTTATGGATTGTAATATTAATTTTTATCAAGGCTTTGCACGCTCGCTAATTGTATAGAAAATTATATATATTTTTAACCCTTTAATAGTTTGCTCAACCGTTTGGGAGAGCACACTTCATTGAATCATGTGCTGTTTCTAATTCTGCCTATCTCTACCATTCCCTACCAAGTGTGTAGTACTCAAAATATCCAGTTTAGAGAAGGGTAGTTTGGACTGGTTTATGCTGGTTTGAACTGGTATAGACCTGGTTTGGACTGGTTTAGACTGGTTTAGATCAAGTTTGACCTGGTTTGGACTGGTATAGACCTGGTTTGGACTGGTTTAGACTGGTTTAGATCAAGTTTGACCTGGTTTGGACTGGTATAGACCTGGTTTGGACTGGTTTAGACTGGTTTAGATCAAGTTTGACCTGGTTTGGACTGGTGTAGACCTGGTTTGGACTGGTTTAGACTGGTTTAGATCAAGTTTGACCTGGTTTGGACTGGTATAGACCTGGTTTGGACTGGTTTAGACTGGTTTAGATCAAGTTTGACCTGGTTTGGACTGGTTTAGACTGGTTTAGATCAAGTTTGACCTGGTTTGGACTGGTATAGATCCGGTTTGGACCGGTTTAGAAAAAAAAAAACATTGTTGTTTGTCTCCCAAATGGTTAGAAAAGACTTATTTTTTTTGATGCTTGTGGGGTTAAAGGGTTAACTAGCGCCAGAACAAGTTGACTGAGGGTGGCGAGAGATCCTTGTCATTGAAGAGACGTGATGCAACAAAAACATTTTGAAATCAGGTTGTGATGCACTTGTTTTTTTTACACCACTGTAGAACTGACAAATGAGCACCTAATAATGTGCAGGCTAATGTGCAATAATGTAATGGTCTGTGTAAATTGCTCTTATTTGTACCCGTTGAACAACACAGGGATCCACAGACGGACGGCAGGAGTTGACGTCTAGATTTGCAGGCTGCCCTGGTTCAGTTATCACAGTGCTGATGCTGTCCCCATCGAAGGTACAGTACTGTGATAACTGAAGGATGGCTGCCAACTGAACCCAAGTGAAGCGCCCCATAGGAACAGCTGTGAGTGTGTGGCAATATGTTTACAGTTGTAATACTTATCTATCTGATCAATGAGGAAATAAAGCTTTTTTTATATATGAAAATTCCGTGTAATTTCTAATTTTTTGGTAGATAGTGACACAACACATATTTATTCAAAGCATGCTCTTTGAAAGGTAATATATTAAGTCAAAGGGAATTTGCAACATTAGTCATTTTACTCAATAATAAGTAGCTTAGTTTCTCAAATACTCAAATACTCATATGATTGCAGAAAAGCCATATTTATGTATTTAGCACATTCCTAGCAAACACTGCTTCTTTCCTCATGTTCCTCCCTAAAATTGTATTTATATTTATGCATGTAAAAAAAAAGTGTTTACCAAATGTAGTCAGCAGAGGGAGCCAGAGAACATAAAGTATTACTGCACTTTCACAGAACAAAATAGCTTATGTAAGATTGGAAAAAAAAGAAAGAAGAAGCATAAATTAAATGTTTTTGTCTCCATTTTTTTTTATCAGTTTAAGGAAATAGATATGATTAACTGTTAGATTGATTATTGGGTGATTTTTTTGTGTTTTGGAACAACACCCCACCATGTTATCGCTCGATAGAATAATGGAAATCCCCAACATTCACAGCACATGAGCGTCTTTTGTTCTTTTAATCTTGTTTTGACCTCAGTTTGTCTTTGTTTTGATCAATATAGCTTTGAACTGTCTTCCTCAACGTGAGAGAACTGCACACGGCAGGTTTGAGTCCGCAACATGAGACTTGACCTTAGTCAGTCCAACACTTCGACAGCCATATGGGGAATTTCTGCACAACTTCCTTTTTATAAAACAGAGACACTGGTATTTTGTGGGATGTTCCAGGCCCAGGCCCCTCCCTTTTAAAGAACATATCTTGCACACAAAAGTTTTTTGTGCAAGAATAAGTTCAGTGTCGTATTTCACAATGGATTTTTTTTTAAATCTTGCTTGCTTCTTCATAGGTCGTGTTTATTAAGTCAAATAAAATAGCACAAAAAAAAGTCATATTAAACAAACTGAATTAAAAGTAGTTAATTACTAAAATCTCATTTAATATTGTTTACTAAGAAAATAGAAAAGAAGAAATCATTTAAATTCATTGCCACAGGAACATGCCTGTGCTTTGTCCATGCGGACAAGCTTCGTGAAGCAATGAGTATGATTAAGTTTGTTTGGGCACAGTTATGTGAATGCAAAGTCAGGGTTTCTGTGGGACCTTTTTAAGTCAAAATGAATTGTGCTAAACCATTTTCACTGCAGAAGCATGTCAAATGTACAAAAAAAAGGGTCCAAAACATGTTCAACAGCAGTTTTGGCTGAAATGACACACTTGCTGCACTTCTCAAACGTTAATTCTGTTTGCCATGTGCTTTATTCCTTTGTTTGTTTGATTTAATGTTTGCAAATCGTTAGAAATGAAATATGCACAGACTATTTTTTAAGTTTGTGGCATTGAATATATTATGTTGGTGTTAAAATGGCATTTAATTTGCCCTGATGCTTCTCCAATCCTGACAGTTAATTGAAGATTAAGTCATTACTGCCACATTTAGCCTACATAACCTTTTTTGTCATCTGAAACCACACTAAAACCTAATAGAATTGTTTGGCTAAATATTGAATAAAACTAAATGACATGTTTGTCAAAAGGCTAAGACTAAATTATAGTATGTTGTCCAAATGAAGACTGCTCGGTTTCAAGAATCTATTTTGGGTTCACATTTCCTCACAAATACCCTTATCATAACAGACGCTGTTGAAGGAAGTCCCCACTCTCAAACGTCCAAAATGCAGGCTTTATCTAAATGAATTATACTTAACTTTTCTGTGGGCTATCCCTGACATTTGTGTGTGATGTTGATTGTAGAATGATTCACAAAGCAGTTTTATCAACGATGGTGTATATTCATGGTAATTAGGGCCCTGCCCTATACCTGATTTATTTTTATATTTTTTCAAAAACAATGAAAGACGAAGGGCATACATTTTATTCTTAGCAATTCTAACATCCCAATTCTCCACAAGAATGACTTTATTTAACCACGTTTCGCAACTTTCAAGGAGCAATACTGCCACGGTACTGTGCAGCACACAAGTTCTTTTATCACAAATGTCTGATTTTACAATATGCTGAAGGACAAAAACATACATAACATAAAGGTATAGAGCAGGGGTGTCCAAACCTTTTTAATCCATACGATGAATTAAAAAGGTTATATGATGTTGAGGGCCACAAACCAGTGGTCAATGCAGTGAAACATTACACTGGATGCATATATAGCAATGTATAGCAAAAAAAAGAAGAAAAAATAAAAATAAAAATGTTTTTGTGGCTATAATTATGCAGAATGATTACATAGAGGTCTCTCTGGTGATGTGTGCCAGTTCAACAAGAAGCTTGAGGGACACCAAACATTGGTGCCCACTGGCATAGAGCCTTTAAGGGACATCAGCATGCAATGGTGGTTCCCTTTAAAGGTGCAATATGCAGAGTTATTACGTATCAGTTAGTGTAATATTACTGACATATTTCATTGTTCTATTTGCATTAACAGAGAAGAATTAATCTTGTCAAAGGCCGAAATAGTAATAGGTATATGATAACCACAAATATACATACACTGGGGAAATGTTGTAAAATGAATGAGTGAAACCTGATAGGCCAAAGGAAAAGGGACAGTCGGTCCGACTGATGCATGGTCACTTTAGGTTTAGTTAGTTTAATGCAGCAGCCCTAAAACTACTATTCATCACAAACAGCATCGTAGGGCTAACTCAATTTATATGAACTTAAATCACGCCAAAGTCAACACTGAGAGAGAGAGAGGGAGAGAGGGAGAGACAGAGAGAGAGAGAGAGAGAGAGAGAGAGAGAGAGAGAGAGAGAGAGAGAGAGAGAGAGCCAGGGAGACAGAGAGAGAGAAAGAGGGAGAGAGAGAGAGAGAAAGAAAGAGGGAGAGAGAGAGACATACAGACAGACATACATACAGACAGACAGACAGACAGACAGAGAGAGAAAGAAAGAGGGAGAGAGACATTACAGACAGACAGACAGACAGACAGACAGAGAGGAAGAGAGAGAGACAGAGAGAGAAAGAGGGACAGACAGACAGACAGAGAGAGAGAGAGAGAGAGAGAGAGGGAGAGAGAGAGAGAGATTTCCTATATTCACCTTCATTGAATTACAGCTGCGATGACGCCTTCTTGACAGACAGCCACTGCAGCCAATCGGAGGCGACGTTGTACAAAAGGCCATTGCGTTGTTTTCGAGAAGGGGCGGGCCCTTGTCAGGAAGGGTCTGTGTGGTCCGTGAGGGTGAGACGACCGACTTGTGTGATGACTTTTACAGCAATCGTTAAAATACAGCGATTCCATTTTGATCCGGATAAACACACTTGGCTTTCTCTTCACCCGGTGACAAACTAACCTGGCCGATCTCTTGAAAAAAGGCCCCAACTTTGTCGAAAGGTCTAATGTACAATCCGAAACGGAAGTAAGTTGCCAGCTGTCTGGCTCTTCTTGCTAGGTGAGTAGGCTACACGTCGATCCTTTTGCTTTTCCTTTTGAAAGTGACTCGATCAGATAGTTTGTGTGTATGGACATACCCGCTGTCTATGTGTGGTCATTTTCTGCTGTTGTCAAGTTATAAAGATCGGAGATGTTCGCGCAAATGGCCACGAGCTTAATCCAGTTGATCGGACTGTACTTTCGCCGCCCGACAACAGAGCCTGATCACTAAAAATACTGTAAATGACTTTAAAATACACATTTCCTTTGAGATGTTGCTAATTATCCGGAAGCGCGGAAACAAAAACACAACTTTACGCGTTAATGGTGCAATATTGTGCGTAACTGTGCGTACGCGGGGTTACGTGACATTAGCGAGAAAATCACACGTTCTTGCTCATGACTCATTTTAGTAGTGGCCTAATATGTTTTAACATGTTATTACACACAGCCTAGTGTCTTCAACAACTGTGTAATGTGTCACATGACCTAAAAGTAGCTCTTTTGGGCAGGAACAGAATCACTCTACCCAAGGTTTCACAAATAATGCTTCAAACTTCGTAGACTTCACTTCAGCGCCTCTGGTCCGCGAGGATTTGTTTTAGTGTGACTCATTTTGGCGCTTTCATTTTTCATTCTCGATAATGTCAATGTTAATATCAGTAGAATCATTCTCCCTGTCCCAACGGAGGATTTTGAGTTCTCTCTTGATGCACTCTGAAGTTTTGAGATGATATAGCACAGACTTCTAAACTACATTATGTTCCAGCTGACAGTGTGTTTACTTAGACTTGAAATGAATCAAAATGAATAAACACAACCACATTTGTTGGTTTACGCCATAACATTGTCAAAGTGCAATGTTATGGCTATGTTCAAAGTTAAAGCCACACCGCGTAAGACTTCACCCAAAAAACAAAACGGAAACACAAGCGTTTATTTTATGATGGATAAAAAAATACCTCAAACGAAACATGTGCTTTTGCTCTGAGCGGCTCACCTCTGCTAAAACATGACTGTGACTTTACCGGGAGTGGGTACGTCTCCAGCTCGTTTCCATGGAGACGTCGGCTAAAGTCAGCAGTTAAACAGTTAAGCAGGTTAGGCCATCATCCAGATCCATTCTCTCATCATCCACTGCAGAAATAGCCTTTTCTGTGTCGAGCTGGTCATTGAGAGCATGTTTTGTGTTGATGGTACAGCATAGTCCAAAATGTTACGCAGTGTGCCTTTAAATTATCTTTTTTTTTAAAGTATGTACACACTTTACCACCCACATGTTTGCTATGAATCTAATGTCCAAGCTTTCACTTCAATTCCACTCTTTAATTATTTTTTTCAAATTAGTGAAAATGATAAACAGCAGGCATCAGATTTTTAAAGGTGCATTCTGCGACTTTTTATGCGAAAAAGAAAAGTTGACATTAGTGCGTAGTTCCTTCCCATCGCAGTGGTCTCTACAGCGCTCCAGGATCAATTGTTTTGTGCGTTTTCTGGCGAGCGGGTCCGTCAACAGAGAAAACCTTCCAAACGGTTGACCCTGGGGTGTCCGTGTGCCTATTGTGATGGAAAGTAAAGGTGTCACGCTGCACTCACACAGCCGCCGTGTCACTGCAAGGTCAAATGCGCACTAGTATCAACTCCTTTTCTCCTCATAAGAAGCCGCACCTTTAACAATTCCCAGTTTATGACAGTATAATAAAACGTCAGCTGGAACTAGATGTTCTGTAGAGCTGTTTTTTATTTCAGTTCAAGGATGCACATTGGTTTGATTCATTTATAATAATTCAATCTTTCAGTCAATCATTCAATCTTCGCCTGTTTGAATTCTACAAAAGAACTCACCCACGTCGCACTTGCGTTGAATCAGGTCGAAACCAGAGTTGGGTCCGATCTTGCACATAATGAAAACAAAAAAGTTGTTTGGAAGATGCAAAAATTACTATATTAAGGAGGATCATCCTTGAGAAGAATTTCAAACACACGCCCTCTTTATGTAAGGGATGGAAGTGTTGTCTCTGTGTTATACTGCGGTTAAACTACTGTATATCGCCCGCCAAACGCTGAATAGAGTTGTCATCACTGTAACATGAACGCATCTTTCTAAAAACTCCTTCATGGTCTGCTTCTTGGTATCTATAAGTCTTCCAAAGAGCAGGATGACACAACGTACATATCGCAACACTCAGAATGCCTGAGAAGCAACGGTCGATGATGAGGATTTTGCGAATCGATAAATCTGCCAACATTTGCAAATTGTATTCATCTTTCCTTCAGACTGCCAAAGACACGTGAAAAATGTATTTCTGACAACATTTTCACCACATAGTTGAAGAGAGCACATGCTTAAGGCTTTCTTCTAAAACACTAAATAGATGTTTCCTGGGTTGTTTTGATGTCATTCTTGTTTGAGTGAAAAAACCTTGAATTTATGTCAAAAGTACAAAAAAGAAAAATGCTTTCCACACCAGCTTCATTTAACGCAAAACTGTTTTGATTTGAAAAAGCCCCGTGCTGTTTATTGAGAATTTTGATCGCAATTTAGATTAAAATCTGATTAATCGTACAGTTCTGCACAAAATATTGCACCAAATACCACCCAATTTAAATCTAATCCAGGTCTATAATGGATCTAAAAATGAACCTGGATTGGACTAAATTATGTAAACTGGGTACAAGCCACGTTTAAACCAGAAACACCACCTAACTTAAAGGCATTGCTAAAGTGCTAAAGTGTGAAAGAAATTACCGTGGGTGTCAAATGATCGGGTTTTACCAGTGGTACTCGTCTCATAATACCCCAGTTTGAGACCCGCCACTGCTATAGTGTGTGTCCCCCGGGAAGGCTGTGATTTTGCCCCATTTATAGACATTGATCTGGGAGCCGTGTTGATTTTGGGTGACTTCATCATCAGTCAGTTTGCTCAGAGCTGCTGCGGTGACTCACTTCACTGCAGAAGTGTGGATTTCCAGTGAAAACACAGAAGGTTATTACACATGAGCTCACAACACCTACTGATCTAAAATAAAACTCTAGTTTGAACTTTATTTTCGGTGCCATTGCTTTGCTAGCATGCCGTTAGATCAGGTGAAGGCAATATGATGGGCGGGCCTGTCGCATTTTGGAGCATCAGCACAGCCTGCTGCAGGAGCTCAGGCCCGCAGAGAACTTTCATATTTTTACGAGCAGGCTCAAGAGGCTCACCTTTTTAGTTCAGCTTTTTGATTATATGTATTTGTTGTATGTTGATTAGCCTCTGCCTTATTGCCTTTTATCTTTATAATTTTTCATGAGTGTTTCATCTGACTGTCTCTCCTTCACCCCCTCTGGGCACCCTGTGTCGATGTCCTGCTCCTCGGATGGTGTTTCCTTCCATCTTCTCTACTCAGCCTTAAGTCCATTATTTTAGTCCTTTATTTAAACTCTGTGACTGTCTGTTTGTGTGTGTCGGGGAGATTTTAATCCGCTTTGTGTTACATTTTCTATAAAAAGCACTTTATAAAGTTGGATAAAGTGCTAAAAGGGCCACATTTGACCCCCCGGGCTAACCTGGCCTTAGCCATCCGTAAACTCCGGTCAGTTATCATTTCCCTACATGTCCATTTGCGCCGCATTTGCTGGTGGTAGTTTGGTAATGGCGGAGGATATGAAAGTAAAGGAAGCTCTTCAATCCATTCTGGCTCAGCTCCCAAATATACAGAAATAAAAATTAAAGCCTTGGAATGTGCAAGGGATGCTCCCAAGAGTTATGATAGAGTTATGATAGAGTTGTGATAGAGTTGTGATAGAGTTATGATAGAGTTATGATAGAGTTATGATAGAGTTGTGATAGAGTTATGATAGAGTTATGATAGAGTTGTGATAGAGTTGTGATAGAGTTGTGATAGAGTTGTGATAGAGCTATGATAGAGTTATGATAGAGTTGTGATAGAGTTATGATAGAGTTATGATAGAGTTGTGATAGAGTTATGATAGAGTTGTGATAGAGTTGTGATAGAGCTATGATAGAACCATGATAGAGTTATGATAGAGTTGTGATAGAGCTATGATAGAGTTATGATAGAGTTATGATAGAGCTATGATAGAGTTATGATAGAGTTGTGATAGAGTTATGATAGAGCTATGATAGAGTTATGATAGAGTTATGATAGAGTTGTGATAGAGTTATGATAGAGTTGTGATAGAGTTATGATAGAGTTGTGATAGAGTTGTGATAGAGTTGTGATAGAGCTATGATAGAGTTATGATAGAGTTGTGATAGTTATGATAGAGCTATGATAGAGTTATGATAGAGTTATGATAGAGTTATGATAGAGCTGTGATAGAGTTATGATAGAGCTATGATAGAGTTGTGATAGAGTTATGATAGAGTTATGATAGAGTTATGATAGAGTTATGATAGAGTTATGATAGAGCTGTGATAGAGTTATGATAGAGCTATGATAGAGTTGTGATAGAGTTATGATAGAGTTATGATAGAGCTGTGATAGAGTTATGATAGAGCTATGATAGAGTTGTGATAGAGTTATGATAGAGTTATGATAGAGTTGTGATAGAGTTGTGATAGAGTTATGATAGAGCTATGATAGAGCTGTGATAGAGCTGTGATAGAGTTATGATAGAGTTATGATAGAGTTATGATAGAGTTGTGATAGAGTTGTGATAGAGTTATGATAGAGTTATGATAGAGTTATGATAGAGTTATGATAGAGTTATGATAGAGTTATGATAGAGTTGTGATAGAGTTATGATAGAGTTATGATAGAGTTATGATAGAGTTGTGATAGAGCTGTGATAGAGTTATGATAGAGCTGTGATAGAGCTGTGATAGAGTTGTGATAGAGTTGTGATAGAGCTGTGATAGAGTTATGATAGAGTTGTGATAGAGTTGTGATAGAGTTGTGATAGAGTTGTGATAGAGTTGTGATAGAGTTGTGATAGAGTTGTGATAGAGTTATGATAGAGTTGTGATAGTTGTGATAGAGTCATGATCGAGTTGTGATAGAGTTGTGATAGAGTTGTGATAGAGTTATGATAGAGTTGTGATAGAGTTATGATAGAGTTGTGATAGAGTTGTGATAGAGTTGTGATAGAGTTATGATAGAGTTGTGATAGAGTTATGATAGAGTTATGATAGAGTTATGATAGAGTTGTGATAGAGTTGTGATAGAGTTGTGATAGAGCTGTGATAGAGTTGTGATAGAGTTGTGATAGAGTTGTAATAGAGCTGTGATAGAGTTGTGATAGAGCTGTGATAGAGTTGTGATAGAGTTGTGATAGAGTTGTGATAGAGTTGTGATAGAGTTATGATAGAGTTGTGATAGTTGTGATAGAGTCATGATCGAGTTGTGATAGAGTTGTGATAGAGTTGTGATAGAGTTATGATAGAGTTGTGATAGAGTTGTGATAGAGTTGTGATAGAGTTGTGATTAAGTTATGATAGAGTTATGATAGAGTTGTGATAGAGTTGTGATAGAGTTGTGATAGAGTTGTGATAGAGTTGTGATAGAGTTATGATAGAGTTATGATAGAGTTGTGATAGAGTTGTGATAGAGTTGTGATAAAGTTATGATAAAGTTATGATAGAGTTATGATAGAGTTATGATAGAGTTGTGATAGAGTTGTGATAGAGTTGTGATAGAGTTGTGATAGAATTGTGATAGAGTCGTGATAGAGTCGTGATAGAGCCGTGATATAGTTGTGATAGAGTCGTGATAGAGTCGTGATAGAGTCATGATAGAGTTATGATAGAGTTGTGATAGAGTTGTGATAGAGTTGTGATAGAGTTATGATAGAGTTGTGATAGAGTTGTGATAGAGTTGTGATAGAGTTGTGATAGAGTTGTGATAGAGTCGTGATAGAGTCGTGATAGAGTCGTGATAGAGTCGTGATAGAGCTGTGATAGAGTCGTGATAGAGTTGTGATAGAGTTATGATGGCTACTTCACTCACTCGGGCGCATTACGTCACGACCAAACACTAGTGAAAATCAGATCCAATCGTTTCAAAGGAGTTCACCCCTCCCACCTGATAACGGAGCTCTTTGTGAAAGTCCTGACCCTTTTACAAAACGAAATGAATACAAGGGTATGGTAAAACCAGGCAACCCTCGGGCCTTAGTTTACCCACTTTAGATGAAAGTGAAAGCTTGTTTCTATGTTTTTATGTTTTTACTACTACTGCCTCTACTACTGACTGCTCCTGTTGAATTTTGAATCCTGACCAGCTCAGCTATATAGAGTATGCACACAAATTATAAATTGTAAAAAATTATCATTGCCAAAATAATGTTTTGACTCTCATTCATACATGATACTTCCACTTTACACACGTAGGTATTAGTTTGCATTTTGTACCTCCTAACTCCAAACTCCACTCCAAACAGTGAGTGTTTTTTGTATTGGTAATGAGATGAGTTTATTTAAAAAGTGCTATGATAATTGAGACCATTGGCTGTGGATTTAATCCCAATTCAATGAAAATGTGATTCATTGCACACCCACAACCCTTCTGGGCAGCGGACATCTCACTCCACACAGGGGCACACGCCATAAGTCATACTCTCAGCAGAAATTGCTGCGTTGAAAGAATAAAACGCTTACACAGTCTATGTAAATTTGTCCCGCGCAGTGTCTGAATGCCAACGCTGAGGGCCATGGAGTTGAGTCGGCAACTGTGCGGGAAGATGCGGAGGTCCAGGCGTTCGCAGGCCGCCTCCACCCCTGGCTCTCCCCTGGGCCTGCACATCCACCTGTATACCGACATGGACCCCCTGTCCTTCAAGGGCGACTGCTACACCGCCGAGGAGCTCTGCGTGGAGGCTGCCAAGAAGTGCTGTATGTGGATTGTCATTTATCACTCTTATGCCCCCCCCAGATGATATTTGAGATAAGAACATGTTGTCCTCTCTCTCAACAGCAATCTCCCCTCTGTGCTTTAACCTGTTTTCCCTGTACAATGAAGAAAGCCGCATGTGGTACCCACCCAACCATCAGTTCAAGATCACAGATGACACCAGTCTCAAGTTGCATTATCGCATGAGGTAACAGGTCGCATATGCCTACTCACGTCTTTACATGCTTTTTGTCAAATGTGCCTCAGGTTTGAAAGATGCTTGGATAATGAAGGAGATCATTAGTGGAAAAAGGCGAACACTAAACAGGTCAAAGTGTGGCAAAGAAAAAAAATTGTTCAATGAAAAAGCCACATTTAAAGAAGAACGAAGTAGCTTGTTTACCTTGGGGTAATACAAGTGTTAATGGGATGATTGGGGCGTCTTTCATCTCCCCCTGTTGTCTCTGGCCAGAAAACCACACTTGCAACTTTCCCTGCATCGGGGCGGAGGCGCAATACACACTATAGATAGAATCAAGAAAAAGAAGCTAACACGCTATTGGGCAAAGCTAGCTGTCAGTGCCACTTTAGCAGCATTTACAGCCAAGTTTGAGTGAAAAAGTATTATCTCCATTGTGTGATTGTGGCACAATGTACAATATCCATCTCTCTCTTGGTCTTTTCTGTCACCGTAGTATTTACTCTGTCGGAGAAAGAGAGAGAAAGGAAAATAGGGTACATACGATATTGAAACAAATCAGTGACTGACATAACAATAAGGTCTAAGTAATAAAAACAAGTTTAATATTTCTGTCAAAAAGAGTTTAACCTTGTCGTATTAGGTTCATTAGGTCTTCTGGTAAGAATGACAATATGTTCTTGTAGCCAGACCCGTGTGTTGTTTCAGACCTGACCGTTTCGGCGTTGCCTGTGGCCTTCCTCAGAGGTGTCACTTGATGTGTCTGGTCAGCTGATTTAAGTGTTTGGCTCTGTCTTCCTGCTTGTAGTAGCAGACGGACAGCACCATCTGCTGTCTGAGACCTTCACAACTGTGTCCCAGGTGTGAGAAAGTTGATGCCCTCCCTCTCGCCTCGGTTCAGTCCAGGGTGCGCTTCCGGACCTCGGTGGCTTCTCTTATCCAACAGTGGTATTTGTTGCTCTGGGTCCTGACGACATGGGCATTGTACCAATACTTGAGGTGGTTCTTCCTCTTGACACACAGGTCTGGCTACAAGAACATGTTGTCATCGTTACTTGAAGACCTAATGTACTTAATTGTACTACTAAAAGCAAATCATGGACAAATCTTTGTCAAAGAGTTCCGCCCCATTGAGCAATTGGAACAGAAGGGAGATATTAAGTTAAATTGTATTTGAAAGAAAAAGATTGCATCATTTTGTTTTTCTGCTTGTCTTTTGCTAGATTCTACTTCAAAAACTGGCACGGCAGCACTGAAGGGGAGTCTCCAGTTTGGAGACACTGCATTAGTAAACTGAAGGCAGGCCTGAGTCCACAGAAAGCCCCAGAAGGAACCCCTTTACTGGATGCTGCTTCTCTAGACTACCTGTTTGCCCAGGTGTGTGTTTAACCTGCAGCAGGTTTAGTTTATCACAGCACCAGGCATTTCTGTTGCTTTAGTAACTGTATCCATTTGTATACGCCTTGTATCAGCGATGGGTTTCGTGTCGTAAGTTTTAATACGCTCTTTGCATATGTGCGTCTCTGTTGTGCAGGGACAGAATGACTTCCACAACGGCATGATCGCGCTGAGAGCGTCTCACTCGGATTCAGAGCAACATGAGATTGAGAACGAGTGTCTGGGAATGGCTGTTCTTGCCATCACGCATTATTCCCTGATGATGGAAATCCCTCTGACAACGGCCTCGCAAGAGAACAGGTAGGAAAAGTTCACAGTCTGTGTTACAAATACATCCACCCATACACAAATTACACTTAACTTTGAGATATAAATGACATGTAATCTTGTATCTTAATTCTAGCTATAAACGCTTCATTCCCGAGTCCCTGAACCGCAGCATAAAGCAGCGCAACTTTCTGACCCGCATCCGGATCAACAACGTGTTCAAGAAGTTCCTTAATGAGTTCAGCCAGCGCACGGTGATCGACGGCAACATCACGCCCTACGACCTGAAAATTAAGTACCTGGCCACTCTGGAGGGGCTCACCACAGGGCTGGGCACGGAGCTGCTGGAGCCTCGGTCTGTCAGCGTCAAGCACGATGGAGAGCTCGGCAATGGGACGTACTGTGGTGGTAAGAACAAGACACGGATAATTACATCACCACAACCGTAATGCTAGCACCTACCGGGGGGATTCAGATTGTGGAACATTCATATGTAGAGGGACCAAATAAATAAAGCATATACAATAATAATGTTGGAAGTAGAAACAACAAGTTTCAATCAATCTTGAATAACAGGCTTATGTCATTTGAAACCTAGCAATTGGTCCTGTGGTAACAGATGTTTTACTGCTCAAACGTTCATTGACTGTTTACATACCTGGTAGAGACACACCCACATGAAGCTGCTTATTATGAACTCGCAGCAGCGTGTGTGCTGGAAATGGGAAGTAATAACATGAGCGAAAGCTGGGTGAGAGTGCGGACACACCTCTGCTTTGTAAGAGCATTGTGAAAATGTAACGCGATGGAAAACAATGATCAATAGAATTTAAAAAACAATTTTCTTGTAGGACGTTTTGAAGAGTTTGTACTTTGAAATAGGGCTGAAATGACTAATTGATTTATTGACAACCAATCAACTATTTTAGTAATCGATTAATCGTTTTCTTGTGAACACAGACTCAAATAGAGCAAAAATGACATGAAATCTTTTGATGAAAACCTACTTTGTTTTTAAAGTTAGGGTATGTAGTGTTGTGACATGTGTCTGTGTCTCATCCAATCAGAAAGCAGAATTAGCGCCTCCAACAAACACTCACTTTCCATCAACATGTCCTCAAGCAGCGCCATTTTAGCTTTATGTGATAAAAATATGGAAAAAATACATTTTCATACACCATTCACAGCCAATCAATTAATCGTAAAAATAATTACTTGATTGCCAAAAATAATCGTTAGTTGCAGCCCAAGACTAGTTTGATAGCCGTATACTTATAATGAGCTTGACAGTATGAATAGATATGAAAGCTTTTGTATTTCTTGTACTTTACCTTATGATATCTTTCCAAATGTTTTGATCTATTCTCTGGATATACCAGTAGTATTACTTTGCTAATTATTTGGATGGATCCAAACAAATGATCCTGTCTCCATGGGGTCTTATTATGTTCTAAAGCTGTAAACCCGGTTGTAGACTTCTACAAACATGATCTGAAATGTATGTGTAATTTTTCTAAAATCATTCACCCTAATTTCACGAGTTTATACCGTACCTAAATGTTTGAAATTTGGTATGAATGTTAAACATGAAACTTTTTTTTTGCCTTTTAGGGTATTACACTCAGAACTTAAATCAGCCACAAAACCACGCTTTAGAAACCAGCGCCGACATACAGGTCTTAGTCACCGGCACCGCCGGGATTTCTTGGAGGAAGAAGCCCACAATGGTGAGCCCAGCTCATTTGAAATGTGCTTTGTTTTTATTGGACATCAGTGCTGTTATCTGCCCAATGACTAACCGCTGTGCATATCTGAACACAGACACACACAACATCCAAGGAAAAGGGGAAGTCAAAGAAGAACAAGCAGGAAGGAAAACTGAAAAGTGACCAAAAGAAGGGGGGCGAGGGCTGGGAAGTCTTCTGTGACTTCTTTGAGATCACACACACCGTCATCAAAGAGTCAACGGTCATCATCAAGAGGCAGGACAACAAGAGGATGGTGAGCGCTGCTGCTTTTGGATAATGTTAAGATGTAACATAACCATCGTAATACATGTCCCAGCTAATCGCCGATGAGGTAGATCAAAGGCTGAGGTTTACTCTTAACTTATATCTCTGAGCTAATCATATCAGCCATATCAAGATAGATTAAAATTCCGTTTGGGCTTAGCGTTGATGTTGATTCGGTGGTGTTTGGGGATTTTTCAGCAAAAAGAAAGAAATTCAAAGCGTTTCATTAGAACATTCTTGGATCTTGTTTCCACTTGACCCCCTTCATATAAATGTTTTATTCGCCGACAGAACTACTTGCTACTTTTCTACTATAAACAATAAATACATTTGTTTGTTTTTCTTTGTAGGAGTTGCTAATGGCCTCTCGGGGCGAGGCACTGTCCCTCGCTGCTCTGGTGGATGGGTACTTCCGGCTGACCGTGGACGCCCATCACTATCTGTGCAAAGAGGTGGCCCCTTCTTCAGTGGTGCATGACATCGAAAACGGCTGCCACGGACCTATATGGTAATCTGTCTTTTTTAAAAGCAAGTAACTCAGACCTAATTTCAGAACAAGGAGAGTGAAGGGTTTAAATAAACTAAACAACAGCTGTGACCGAGTTGCAAAACATGAAGGCTATTTGAGCACAGAAATGATAGGCTAATGAAGTTGCTGCACCGGTCTGAAAACCTGCAGCATTACTCTGTTCCAAGTATGTTTTTCATCAGGAGACAGCATTGCAGCATGGTTCAAAAGTGCAGTTTAAACATAATGTGGGCCGTGGATAAGTCATTTCACTTGCTCTGTTAGGATTTACATCATACAGCGTGATTTCTATTTCCTCTTCAGTACGGAATATGCCATCCACAAGCTCCGTCAGGAAGGCAACGAGGAGGGGACCTACATCCTGCGCTGGAGCTGTACCGACTATCAGTACATAATCATTACCGTGGTGTGCAATGAGGTAGGTTGTATTCTGATATGAAAACTGTAAAAAAGATATAAATAGATATACATTATTTTAAGAAAATGTAAGTACACTGTTTTGAATTTCTCTCATTTCTGCCTAAATTGGTCTGATCTTCATAAAATCATAAGAATGAATAAGCACTGTCTGCTTAAACTAATACCACCCACACGTTTATATTTTTATTGGCCGTAACATGCAAACATTCACAGTAGAGCGTGAAATAAGTAACTACACCCTGAGATCTCAATCTCACTGAACTGCAGCAGTTTTATAAAGAGGAACGGTCCAACATTCACCCTGATCGTTGTGAGCGTCTAATCTGCCACTACAGAAAAGCAGTTATTGCTGCAAAAGAAGCATCAGCAGATATTTAATACTGGGGTTCACTCACTTATTCACATGCTGTTGTGAATGTCTCAGGTTTTTCTGCAACATATCTTGATAAACTTCTGAATATTTTTTTCTATTGATGATATCATGTTGTCCAGCCAAAACAGCCCCACACCATGATTCTCCTGCAGAGAAGCCTATCCCCCTTCACAGTGGGGATAGGCTTTTGATGTTGATGTGATGATCCATGTTTCCTCCACACATGAAGTTGTGTTTTCCTCCCAAAAAAATCAACTTTTACTTATATCCAGTGAATGTTTACAGGTTATGGCCAATAAAAAAATTATAAAATGCAAATGTTTGGGTGGTTAGTTTAAGCAGACACTTTTTATTCATTCTTATGATTGTGATGAAGATCATATTTTTTGACCAATTTAGGCAGAAATGTGAGAAATTCCAAACAGTGTACTTACATTTCCGTAACAAACAGCTCAAGTTTCAACAAGGCGTGTCAAATAAATAGCCTCTCAGCACGAGAGGCTATTTATGTCATTTATAATCATTTATAATCATCTTATCGTGTACGTGTTTTGTTTTTAGCTCAAGGAGGGTCGTGCCGTGTGCCAATATAAGAACTTCCAGATTGAGAAATTGTTGCCCTGTGGATTCCGCTTGTATGGCACCACCACCGAATGTTCCACTCTGAAGGAGCTGATCGAGCATCTGGAGGGACAGAGCCTTCGAACAGAGAACCTGCATTTCCACCTGATTCGCTGCTGCCCCCCACAGCCCCGAGGTGAGCCAAAGATCTCTGTCACTGATCTCTATTTTAGGCCTTGCTTCTCTACTCCGAGGTGTTCCCCGAATCCCATTGTTAGATAGAACAGCTCACTATTTAAAGGTCAGGGTTGAATTTAGACTGCATTCCACAGTCCAGGCACTGGAGGACCTCTGGTCCTGTGCCAGCGAGCAATAGATACAGACCGCAACGCATCAAGGGGGCCTAGCAGAGGGGCAAGATTTCGTTTTCTGGCAGACTATAAACATATTTATCACACACCAATAAAGTCCAGTTAAATCCGGTCCATATGGATGGGTTTTTTTACCGCAAATTTGCTTCCTGGTTAGCATTGTCTGTTTTTTAAGTATTTATGGGCTGTTGAACCACTTTGCTCCTCTCCATGTCTCTGTATATTTGTTAAAGTAATAGTGGACGAATGGAAGAAAGTTTTGTTTTGTTTTTTCCCCCTCTGGCTGCATCGAACACGTATGGGCAATTCCAAAGATGCCGTCTGTATCTATGAAAGAAAAACGACTCTTTATTTGCTTAATGATTCTTTTTTAATATAGACTCAGGTTGAATCTTTTATTAAAACCAAACCAACGTGCAGGGTTGCACACTGCATATTCAGTCCGTATCCTTCTTCTCATTTTGTTTCATGAGCTGATTCCATGATGTGGTGCCCTCCTTCTCGAAGAACTGTTCCCTTGTGTTTTTCAATATGCATATATTAAAGGACCCGTATCGGTGCTTTTATTGAATAAGAAGTGTCAGCAAGTAATGCATTCTGAAGTCACGGCCGTGCTGCTCATAAGCTGAAGTGTATACAAAGAAGTATGCAGTCTATTCTTATACATGGTAGCTAGGGCTAACAGAATTAAAATGTGGGAATTATTATCTTTCGCTCGTCATGTGCAGAAGAGAGTGTGTGAGGAGTGTGAGGAGTGTAGGGAAGTCAGGAGCCGGAGCACTGGGCCTGTCATATCCCAAAACAAAAGCATCATTCTGTTGTGTAGCCTTGTCCACCGCAACTTTACAGAAAAACATGATGTCACTAAACTAATTGTTTGACCCCACACATACTCATTGAGCACAAAACATGTCTGCCTAATAGTTGTTTTTATCGTTATTTCAACTTCATCACCAGTCCATCTCTTTTCAAATGGGCCGCTACACCAACAATCTGGGCCTGATACATCTCCACTGTCAGCAGACCGAGCTCTCCAAAAGAATAATGCAATGTTTATCCACTTTTTGTATAAGTCTTTTTCCGTCGCACCTGCGACACTTCTCTGTTACCTCCACCGGCTTGGACTGCACCAGCTTGACCTGGCTCAGAGGACTCAGAGTTATTTACACATCCATTAGTGTCTCCTTGCTCCGCTATTAATGAAAAGTGTTACCCAGTTACGCCATTGAGTCCATGCATGAGAGTTTCCTGTGCACAGAAGTTATGAGTTGCTGATCTCCATACTAGTGTATTGTAGGTTACAGAAATATTTAAAAGATTCAAAAATGCTGTGCAATTAAAGGACACGTTAAGTAGAACCAGAAGAAAATGACTCCCATCAAAATCCGCAAGCCTCAATTACTGTGTATTATGCTTGAAAAATGCAGCCTCTTTGCATAACTTCTGGGTGCTTTGCTATGTGTTTGTCCACTCCGCACATGCTTGTTGTGTCGGGCCAAAAGCAACGACTGCAGCTGCTGAATAGTGTTGTGTTTTTCTCCCCAGCTGAGGACAAGGGGTGCTGCTGCTGACATACCTTGTTTGTCAGTGTGAAACGGTGTCAGGGAGGAAGAGAGTTGTAAATGTGGGTTTCCGGAGCCAAAGTAGAGCGGCTGGGTTTACCTCACATACATGTGCACTGAGCTGCAGCTCGTCAAAACAAGTTACATAATTCTATATTTGTTCAGCATATTCTCTGGAGTAATAATATCATGTGTTTTATGTTCATTGGACGTATCAAAGATGTGCAGGTACACGGCTTAGTTTAGGTGAATTTGTCGCTCAAAAGATGAATTGACTTTACAAAGAAATGTGAGTGTGTTTTTGAAAAGGTTGCACTATATTTATTTATTGTTTTTTTTCACCTGTAGATTCTGCACCTTCTTTTAAGTTTCATATCCACAGTGTTCTCCATAATATAATTCTGCCCATCTTCCAAACAATCGTGTTCATTGGTGCAAAGACCTCTCTGGGGCACTCGAAGACCTAGACTTACTTGGAACTATTTCAGATTAAACAGAAAGGGGAAACAGTACATTCTTTAGTATAGGAACAGCTATAGAAAATGTGTGGTTTACGGGAGATTTTCAGGTTTGTTTTGAACACAACATTGTCTTTTTACTTACAATTTTTGAAGGGTTCGCTTTTTTAATAAACGGCGACACCCTTGAGGTAGGGGGTGCACAGTCTACCGCTGAAAGGTCCAATGGCGAGACAAAAGAGGTTGGGAGCCACTGGTGTCGATGATGTATTGCCCATTGCTAGTTTCGATGTTGTTTTTACTCAGAGGAACTGTCGGAGTTCTGGACCGGTTTGATGAGATAATGCAGCGAGAATAGACAACAGTGGCGTTTGTGACCCCTGAACAGGCTTAGCACATTTTCATACTACTTTATATACTATACCTTGAAATCCATTTGGCCCTTCAGCCGTACGTGTCCGCAATGACGGCATCGTACTGTGAGCATAAACATTCTACAAAAACGGGCTTTGAAAACAATACATAATGTTAGATATAGAGATCCATCGAATCCACTCTTTATTAAATGTAATTTACAAAAAATTGAGGATATAGTAGACTATAATATCCTCCAGGTTTTGTATAAAGCAAATAGAAAAATATTGCCAGTGAACATCCAAGAAATGTTTGAGAAAAGAGAAAGTCACTATAATCTGAAAGGAACAGACGTCTGTAACAAACCCAGGTTCAATTCTAAAGCAATGGAACGAACTGTTCCAGTGACAGGAATCCGTTTATGGAATAAACTCCAGAAAGAAGTGAAAAAGTCAGAAACTCTCCTGGAGTTTAAAATACACATAAAAGCTACAATGTTAAAAAAGTATGAAGTACTTGGACGTGACTAATGTGGGATATTTGATTTGAACAAACATGAACACGACGGTTTGTTTCTTATTGACCATTTGTAAACAGTCAAGAATAAGAAGGTTCTGTATTTTATATATTGAAAAAACTGAATACAAAATACAAACACATCTGTTAATACTGTAAATATTTATATATATATATACATAAGACTGTAAATATATATATGTAGACATAAATACATACCATTTTCCAAAGGACAACAGTGTAATTGTAAAGTGTGAAGTGACAAAAGGGGCAGATATTCTAAGACTTGTTCTTCTCCTCTGCTCCGTTTCATTCATACTGTGTTGACTTGGCGGTTTTATTGTGATTGCATAACATCACTTTTGAATGAAATAAATAAATAAAATGAAAAAAATGAAATGAAATGAAGTAGCACCCATGCTAAAAACAATTAGCATGTCGCTAATATTACCATTCTGCTTCCCGTTAGCTATGAACTGTGCTAAACTCCTTCTTTTAAAGAATTGGGAAATCAGAAACAAGTTTTGACTACAACTTTCGATTTAAATTCAATTTGTCACGTTGGAACATGCGGGGAAAAAATTATAGAGCCTTAAAGCTTTGTTGTTGTTGTATAAATATTTGTTTAGAGTGTAAGGGGATAATAATACACTGCAGTGCCTCCTCTATTAGCAGGAGTTTTAGTGTAGCCAGGCCCATAGTGACAGTGTGTTTACTTCTCAAAAGGGGAAGTGGAAATGACATTAATGTCACATCAAAGAGCATCACACTGTAAATGCAAATGCCACGCGTGTGACACTACGCCTGTGTATTCTAATATTGTTGACGTATTCTATCCTCTTTCTCTTCGACCACAGTGTGCTACTTCTGTCACGGCATTACCTCCGAGGCCGCCACAGACATGCAAGAAGCTCGTGCACGCAACGAGACACATTGTTTTGCCACAAGACGCGCGAAAAATAACATCAGTAGATAAGGCGGCTCGACCTCAGCCCCTGTTCACGGCCTCACCGCCCTGACGTATTAGCCAATGTTCTGGTTTGCCGCAGAGACAGGTAGCAAGTATTGTGCAAAGTCGGCTTATTTTGTGTTTTTCCATAGAACGGACAATAGGCGGCTTTCATTACCTGTAAACAATAGCCACATAACTGCTTTTAGACGCTTGACTTTTCTTTCTTTCTTTCTTTTTTTATTTGAGCAGCTGAGTGTTCATCAGATAACATGACAAAAAACAAACAAACAGATAACAAGTATGATGCCCAAAAGGAGTAGGCAGAAGCAAGGCGCTTGTACACGCCTACCCCCTTCCAAATTGACATAATTCAAAGTAAACGTTTACAGATAGTTACCATAATAACGTTTTGAAAGCATGTCAACTAAGTGCATCCAGTACCATGAACATATGACGTCATACATACTCTTGACATAAGGACAACATACACAATACCATGTCAGTCGATGTCCATCAATCTAAATGTATTAGATGTTGTTAGTATAGAAAAAAATATACATATATGTATGCTCATACATGTATGTAGCCCATTTAAGCACATATTGTGTACATATACATACGTTTATATACATATACAGTACTATAAATATCATTAGAGTGCATAGCCCTTCAGAAAACAAAACAAGAATTTATTTTCCATTTCATTTTTTCATTTTCTTTTTTCCCTCTCTCTCTCTTCTTGAATATGGATAAGCTCTCATTTTCAGCGTATTGATGCCGTATATCCTGCTTAAACCTAAACCTTTGATTTGCTCTAAGGAAGTGCTACTCTTCATTTCCTGATCCAGGTCGTTCCCTAGATCTACTCCACACCGTGAGATAAACATTTGCTTTGCTGTGGTACGGACGTATTGCTTGGTGAAATTATTTATAAGAAGATTGTATTTGACTTCTTTGTTGCAAAACATAAGTTGGATATTAAACATTGACCACTCAAGAAATACAGTCAATGAAAATGAATAAAGTGCAGATTCTGTGGAAAGTGTGATCTACGTGCACAAGGCTTTGCTGTCTGGTCTCTTTGACCTTTCAGTGCAGGCCTAGAGGTAGATGCAGTTTATCACACATGACGTCACTGGTCGGATTTCCAGGCGCTTTCTCTCCATTGAAAATCTGTTATTACAAAGTCCAGACTTTTGTTAAGGTGGAGTTAACAGTGCTTCGGACAGTGCAGGAACTGGCATCTCTTGCCAGTGTGTTGATCTCTTATACTGTCACATAAAAACTATCTGTGGGCTGCACAATTAATCGCAATTGAATCAAAATAGCAAATAGCAAAGACTGCACTTATTTAGGCCGTATATTATCTTTTGCAAAATAGAAAATCTCCTCTCTCCATAAGGTTTTACTGCATATTTACTGCTTCTATGTAGTTTAGACCTCTGATCATATGTTCTGAAATACATACTTGTATTGGTTTAGCAGTTCTTGATTGAGTCTTCTTTCTGTATAAAACCTACACTGTCCACTGAATCTGAATCAGAAATCAGAAAATCATATATTTTCCACAACCTGCAGCTCTGAAGGGGGTTTATTTTGTTTCTCTCATTTGCAGAAGTGTCTAATCTGCTGGTGATCACCAAAGACAGAGCTCTGCTTCCTTCAGCTTCAACACCTGGTGACAACCAGCTCAGCTTCCATCGCATCCTGAAAGAGGACATCGAAGAGGTACACTGTGAAAATGGTTCTAAAAGCTGTTTGCATATCTAATCATACTTTGAATAGCCATCTTCATGAGCTGTACGAGCAAGGACAACAAACCCGCCTTTAGGACACGATTTGCATTTTGTTTGTGTTGAAGTTCACGTACATACAAAGTCGGGTGCTTATGTTTCTTTGATTTATACATGACGGACAAAACTCTGCAGGTCAATCGATGATCCCTCTAAATGTAAAGAATATTACATTTAGAAGGATTTGCCTGATTGTTACGGACATGAACATTTAAAAAAATGTATTGGAAGTTTTCTTTCGTTTGATATAAATGTATGATTTAACTGAGCGTTGACGGAGCTAAGGCTAAGGGGGAGGCGCTTTTGTGAAAGGTCAGTTGATTACAGAAAGAACGTTTCAAAACATTTCACCTTATTTTGGGAGATTTAACCTGAATGAATCAGGCTAGCTTTCCAAAGCCCTGTTTAGTACACACACAAAAAGTGACTGGACAATCTGTCTGTACCATTTAAATCGATATTTTTCTGACATATAAAGATGTTTAAAGTGATTGTCTGTAACTTTGCAAAGTGAAGACAGTGAAAGTAAAAGTAAACAATCAAATTCCTCCCCTCTTTAACCAGAAACCCTTCTTAGTTTGCAAATTGAGGAGAGCAGGAACAGAGTTTTCAAAAGTAAATGATCAAGCTCCTCCCCCTCCCTCTTGATTGGACAGGCTGGTTCACCAGAAAAGCTTGTCTCATTGGTCAACGCTGGAGGATACTAGACTCTGATTAGTTGCCGAGATCCGGGATTGAGGGACTTTACAACAATAATATATACTGTATATTATTACTTACATTACATCAAAATGCAAGACCAGGTGGTGTAACTTGCGCATTTAAAAAAATGTGTGATACATTTATACTTCCAGACTATCACTTTAATCTCGTTTGTATTCTCATTGCTTTATAAGAAAAACACTAAGACAATTTGAAGACAGTTGACACATTTACATAATGAAGCATAATGTGGATTAAATGAACAAAATGATCCAAAACGTGAGGGAATAAACATGCTTGATGTGTGTCTTGTTCATGGAAAATAAGTGTGTCTTATTAATAGAAAATGTATTGATCAGATTGCTCATTTTGCCGTGGTTATTGCTGTGAAGTCCGCTTCATGGTTTTGTTCTCCCGCTCGTTGTATTCTTAGGGAGACCATCTTGGCCAAGGCACACGAACCAACATCTACTCGGGCATGCTGAAGGTGAAGAACGATGATGACGGCGATGCAGGGTATTATTCGTTCCAGGAGGTGAAGGTGGTCCTCAAAGTGCTGGGCTCTGGACACAGGGACATCTCTTTGGTAAGATTGGGACACACCATAGGAATTCCCAGCGCCAACACTACATGAAATATGTATTTTTTTAGCGGGGAGGCAACCTGACTGCTTTTATTCTACTTTTGAAATATTTCTGTTTTCGGACAGGCCTTCTTTGAAACAGCCAGCATGATGCGCCAAGTGGCACACAAACACATCGTGCTGCTCTATGGAGTTTGTGTCCGCAACCTGGAAAGTAAGTGCACTTGCAGTCCGTTATGATCTACACGTTACATGGAAGATGCTGAAAGAGCTAGATAACTGCGAAAGCTGTATTTCTGAGCATAACTACACTTCCTGTATCGTGGTAGATATCATGGTGGAAGAGTTTGTCCAGCACGGCCCACTGGATCAGTTCATGAAGATCCACTCTCCCCTCAGCACTGCCTGGAAATTTCAAGTGGCCAAACAGCTGGCCTCTGCTCTCAGCTACTTGGTATGTTAACAAGCAAATACAACCTCCTAGGTATTTAGATTTCACACACGTCTTGATCACTATCTTACACTTAGAAAATTCCATATATTCAACTCAAACGGCTCATTCAGAGTTTGTTCCCTTTGGCCTTTCTTCATTTCATTTCATTTATTAATTTATTTGAATGGGACAGTGCATATTAATGAACAGACAACTAGTGCTGTAAATATGCCGGATTTAGCTCAAGGCTAGCTTCCATCTGCATCAGGGTTCGACTTACCTCTAAGCCCCTCCTCTCTTTGCTCTCAATCACAACAAACCTTGTCAGGACATGTTAGGAATAGTATCAGAGCAGGCTACGTGGGAGTAGCATGTGTTAAACTGGAGGTGCGTGGTCTAAGCAGAAGGCGTGTCCCCACCGACGATTCAAAGATCACTCAGAACATGTGCGAAAGGCTAGTATGTTTTTGATGAAACTGGTTTTCGCTTTATGTCCTGGTCATAGATGGGGCTGGGCACCTTTAAAGGCCCTATACCTGATTTTTTTGATTGCAAACAGTGAAAAAAGCCACTAAATGTAAATGCTAGCTGTGCTCCTAACTCATTCGTAACTTTCCTAATATATTTGTAGCATCGTAATTCTTTACAGGGACAAATTCATAAGCACGTTTCACAACTTGCAGATTCACTTTTCAGGGTTACTGTCACATAAATGCTGGAAAATTAGCCTGAAAGTTCATAAAATTGATACTAATGCTTTGTAATTTGATCCACACTGTTTCCCCCACAAACGTTTGACTTTGCAATATGCAAAAGGAGGACAAAAAAAATGTCATTCCATTTCTAGAAGTAAAATCAGGCATGGCTCCTTTAAACAATACCAGTATTGAAATAATTACTGCAGGTACCGAAAAAAATCTTTTATCTTTAGTCCCAAGTTTTTCTTGTGAGCGCTGCTGTGGGTTTGGTGTCTTAGCCAGTCAGGTGCTCTTCCAAGATCTGTACGCCCAAAAAAGCTAGGTCTGAAGACAAAAGGAGGTCCGAGGCACAGCCGACTTGTAGCAAAAATCCTTTATTAGCTGAGGGACACCAAAGAAAAGAAAAGAAAGAAAGAAAGTGACTTGGTTGTTTAAGCTGTAGTAAATGATGATTTTTTCCCCCCCTATTTTTTCAAAATAAGTAAAGAAAAAAGAAAAAGCTTTTTTTTTTGTCCAATTTGTTTTCCTAATGCTTTACTTGCTTTTTTTTAATCCCTGATATTCTCCCTATTTCCCCCATTTTGTCCCTATTCCCCCCCCCCCCCCCCCCTTTTTTCCCTCCACTTTTAAACAATTTTTTTCCTTATTTTTGCCACAAATTCTCCCAATTTCCCCCCAAATGATTCCCCATTTTTCACACATTTCTTGACATTGGAGATGAACCCGATATTCTAAATGTGCATATCCTCCTCCACATTATTGTTCTGTTCTCTGGTTCTAGATGACACATACTGTATGTTAGTGTAGGTATGGAAAACGGTGCACGGCCCTATTCATAGCTTTCAAATGGCTTATACTGTATAGATGCAAACATTTACAAGAAAGCTATCGTTAACCCGAGCAAATAAAACTGTGACTTTTAGTGCTCGCCATACACACAGATTACGATGACCTACTCCGGCTGAAATGATGAATTCAATCCTTAACTTAAAACTGTATATGGATTTTAGGAGTTTAAAAATGTCTGTGTTTTCTGTGGCAACTGGCTCAAGCAGAGCAGCAAAACCCCAGTATGGGTCATGGCTTTCCAACATTTGAAATCAAGACCAATTCATGATGACTTTTTAAAGGTTTTTGGCCCTTAAAGGAATAGGCCACCGTTTTTACATACTGAGATACTGAAGGCACGGGGGAAGATCAGACTGGTCCTAAAGAACTCGTCAAAGCTAAGGGAAGAACATATCTCAGTATGTAAAAACGGTGGCCTATTCCTTCAAGCTTTGTTAGATAGAACAGTTACAGGGGGAAGAGACCTTCAGCATTGCGACAATCAGCGTTCTTTGTCTTCTGACACCAGAAGACAAAAAAGCAAGTGCAGCAGCCTTAACAACTAGGCTTGTATTGTCTAGATACCTGCCCACTGTAAGAACACAAAGTATCAAGACTGAAACAAAGGCTGCACATGTCGCCGGATTGGATATTAGATGACGCAATTGCCAAAGAACTCAAAATGTTTCATAATTTTCCTCACTCAGATCCATGGTTTGAATGTTGAGGACATGTTGGATATGGTTTAGTGAGACGTTACAATAATAATGTTTTTTCCCCCTCATATTTGTTGTATATTAGGAGGACAAGCGGCTGGTCCACGGCTTCATCTGTGCCAAAAACATCCTGTTGGCCAGAGAGGGGCTGAATAAAGAAGAAGAAGAGGAGGGGCCGTTCATAAAGCTCAGTGACCCGGGGATCCCCATCACGGTGCTGTCCAGAGAGGGTGGGTACCAGACACACGAGCGCTCTCATAAAGTGAAACCAAAATCTTACGAAACTGTCACAATGGAAAACTCTCAGTTCCTTCTTCTGCCACGCATGCATGAAACAATAGCTAGTCTAGTTCGATAGTGCTAATAGAGCTGTAGGAATAGCTGCCATTATTATTAAACACCAGGCTGCATTTCTTTGTGCATGTGTTTTGGATTTTCTGGTTGATTGACAGTACCAAGGACTCGAGAGCTAAATGACTCAAGTCCAAGCCCAAGCTCCATGCCGCAATATCTGATTTGGCCTATGCCGCAATAATAATAACCCTTCTTGTAAATTACTTCTACGTTGTGCTGCCAAAGGGAAAAGGAAATAGTGAGTGACAGTTTATAGGCCTGGTAATACGCTCGACATCGACTGACGGTAAAGAGGAATTCACGTTTTTTAAAGTCATGCTGCGGAAAAATAATAATATACGCCTTTTCAAACTAAATGTGGCAGTTACAAAGCGACCCTCCTCTCTATGAGCGCGGGTCAAGCGGCAGAGGAGGGGAACGACACGGCCTCATTCCCCTCACTCATCGGATCAGAATGAGCTCGCGCTGCAAATCCAAGTCTCCAGTTGACTCTTATCATCACAACGCCGCCCAAGAAGTGACATCACAAGAATCTAATGAAATACACACATTTGAAGTGTTTTGTCTGTTAGTAGTTAGGCTGAAAGAAAGTTAAACTGATGAACTGCTGAACTAATGAATAAGATGAATAAGACGGTGAAACAGGAAGGCACTTCTTGGGCGGCGTTGTTGTGATTTGAAGTAATGCACAGAGTCAATTAGTCTGACGCAATTAGTAAAGACATTAGAGCTCCATCAAACTCTGGTGCTCTAATGTGCGCTTAATATCTGTCATTCCCTTATTAAAAACATGCCTGAAGTGTTGCCTTGGCACATTCACGTATTTTTGAGTAATCTGTAAAAACTCTGATGGCGGCCATTTTAGGGATAGGTTTGCCTGAGTCCTCCTAGGAACGCCTCCACCTCCTGGAGACGCCTCCGAGCTTTCGTCACCAGCCGAGTAACCAACCACTGCTCCTCAGCAGAACCCCCTCCCCACTGATGCCACAGACAGCGTGTGGAGGGGGCGTGTCGGAAAGGCTCAGAGGTTCTTAAAGAGACAGAGGCCTATTTCAAGACATTCGGTACAGCCATTTTGAGCGAGACATTTTATACAAGGCAGTTATTCTAATTTACTGCATTTACAGACCAACAGAAGGTTTGGTCATCATTGTAGTGTGATATAGACTGGTGCTGTGTGATTGGAAAAAGCATAATACCCCCTCTTTAAAGGCACAGCCCTGTTTTGGTCCGCTCTTGAGGTCTGGTTCTGGAGTGGATGGCATTTAAGTCCAGGACAAACACATGCGCGTCTGAATTAGAAGGCCATCCACCTGTTTAATCGCGTTTCCTGTGTGGCGGTTTTCACTGGTCAATTTCTATGAGATCGTGATTAACAATCCAACATTTCTTTGCATAGCCCCTGGGGTGTCCTGCGTACCCCAGGGGGGCGATTACCACCGTCTGAGAACCACAGGGTTATCAAAATAGCGCATTTGGCAGAGTATTAAAACCGAATGCAGCTACATCACCCTGGAGACGAGCAGGTGATGTCCAACTCCCAGTAAAGTAAGGCGAGGCAAACTTGCTCACAGTGAAGTTTTTCGAGGTGTTTTTCACAAATAAAAGCACCTTAAAGAATTAGATGAATTGATTTCATTTTGTGAGTGAAATGTTTTACAGTTTGGCTTTAATTTTTAGGTTTATATAATTACAACAATCGCAAAACCAAAATGCGTGCGCTCAAAATCCTCAGTCTTGGCGCACTTCTCCATTCAACCTCTGTTTCTCTCTAAGACGGCCAAACCTCTGTTTCTCTCTAACATGGCCACAAATAACATTTCAGCTGGAGCCATCATTGTCAGTAAAAGGATATTTGTCACAATCGATCCACTCACTACATTTCCCACTCTCACTCTTCATTTGGTCTGTAAAAGCTCATCCGCCCCCTTCAGTAACGTCCCGATTGGTCTTCAGACGCTTGACCTCAAATGGCAGCTTCTCGTTTCTATTAGCAGTATGAGCCATGTTGTGTTTGCAAATAGACAAATGGAGGCCACAAGCAGGACTGCAAATGTTTGTGTACAAATGTCCGCTGCTGCAGCTCCCGGGGGAAACACAACCCCCCCCTCCCTCCGCTCCGCTCGTGTTTTCCCAGAACTCCTCCTTTGCCTTTTCAATGTCCATTACTTTGGCCCCCGCCGGATTCCAGTTACAGCGCTGTCCTTGTGCATAGATTTGATTGAGCTCGTAGTGGCTGTGGACAGAGTGCAGCTGAAGTCCTCTGGGAGCGCTCTCTTTTTCTTCCCAGCATCGTCCGATCCTATATGTGCTTAGGTTCTAATCTATTCTTCCGCTTCCTCACTTTCTGCGCTCGTTTCAGTCTTATCTTTCCCACTCACAACCTGTATCCACAAATCTGAAACACCCTCAGCTTCAGTGCCATCAGATTCCTCTTGGATTAAATCGACCAGAGGTTCCCCACCTTGTTTAGTTCCACTCACAGCATTAAACTCTCTCATTTGCTATATACTGTGGCTAATGCTAACTCTACTAATGGAAATGTGTCCTGGTCAGGTTCGCCATCTTACTTATATCATAGTTCATGCGAAAACCAACATAGCCATTATCCATCAATCATGAGTCATGATTCATGACTCATTCTGCTTATCTTCCTGTAGCCATTACATAGTGTGAGAGTGAACACGTTCCATCTGTTTGTGAGTCTAACTCTATCCTGTTCAGGAAATCTGTACTTTCCTCCTATTCTAGCTTAATCATCCCTTTCCTTTTTTTTTTCTTTGTAGTTTTCTAACTCTCACCTTCTCACTGGTCATTAGGAGCATGCTCTTCATTCATTTAAAATGTGTACATTAAGGTTATAGCAAATGTAATATATTTGATCAGAATGTGATGTATGTGCTGTTAATAGAAACTGAATACTGTTTTGTTTTTTAACTCAGACTCATTACTTTTGTGTTGGTGCTCTTAATAGTCAGAACCACATGCTGTCTTCTCTTGGCAGAAAGGGTTAGTTGGCTCTGGTCCATTGTTGACACATGCAGCCTTGTTCCTGTAGCCACTGTGCAAAGGGCAGGTGAGCAGAACAGACAGGTTTAGCACAGCCCAGGGCTGTGAAGCATCATTGTGTTGGCAGTATTTGATTGATTGATTTGATTGATAGCCTTTATTGTCCTCTGTGGGGAAATTTGTGTTGGGCCCATTGCCTGCAGCTGCCACACACACAACCATTCATATTCAAATTCATCGCAACACAATGGTCTCACAACAAGCACAAACAGTTCAGTTAGTCAGTAGCATCAATCCTGATCCCACCTGCAGCAGAGGTGCCGGTCTGCCTCTTGTAAAATCTTTCTCTTGTTTGCAGAGTGTGTCCACCGCATCCCCTGGATCGCCCCTGAGTGTGTGAAGAACACTTCCTCTCTGAGTGTAGCTGCTGATAAGTGGGGCTTTGGTACCACTCTGTGGGAGATCTGTTATGATGGAGAGTGTCCCCTCAAGGACAAAAGGCTTACAGAGGTAATCTGCAGATCATTACATCTTAACGTCGAAATCCTTCCCAACTATGTCCTCATGATCAAAGATTGTGTCTGGTTCACAATGATGTAAAGTGGATTAAACTATTTGACTGAAATCAGATAAACTGCACATATGGATTTGGGACAGTCTTAATAATAACCACCTATTAAAGATGATCACAAGGCATAAATACATACTTTGAATTCTCATTTAAAGCTTAAACGTTGACGTTAGAAACAGACATAAACTGCAAATAATAATAATCGGACTGTTTATGTCCCACCATGTGAGAAGTTGTGAACCACTGCATCCTAATAAGTCCTAATGAAGTAACCTCTTGTTTTCTATGTCTCTGCTGAGCAGAAAGAGCGTTTCTATGAGACTGAGAGCCAACTGGCCACACCCGACGACAAAGACCTGGCCAAACTCATGACCCACTGCATGAACTACGACCCCAAGAAGAGGCCTTTCTTCAGGGCCATCGTGCGGGACCTGGACTTGCTGGAGGCACAGAGTATGTAGTAGCAGAATAAACCCCATTAACACAGCTGTATTGATGCACTTTGGAGACAGGTGTTGCATTTCTAGTCTACTCTAGTTTTACGAAATTGCATATTGATGTGGTGGTCCTGTTTGGGCTGTAGTTCAGAGTCAGGAGCGTGGCGTGGACGCTGTGCATGTTTGCTGTGTCTCTCTCCTCTTTGTGGCCCCAGAGCTGCAGAGAGAGGCTTGTTTACTCAGGCCAGTCAAGCTCGAGGAAGTTCACTCAGTGCACTGTCACTGATGCACCCTGAGCGGCCCCCTCACAAACCAAACTCATGTACTCCCCCTGGTGGACAGACTTATTCATGAGAAACGCAGGCTGCTTGTTGAGATTGCTCAACAAGCCGCACAGCAGGCAACACAAATCCATCACATTATGTCCAAACAAGACTTAAAAAGAGAGAAAATCAGGATCAAAGCCAGAATAAAATGGAACTAAATAATGACAATCCATGACTAAAAGTCAAATGTGTAAATCTCCTGAAATTCACACATAATTTGACTTTTAAGGCTTCCATCATATATAGAAAGTTAAAAACAAATGCTTTCGAAAAGAAGAGTCACAAATTTCATCATTATTTACTGATATGTATTTTTTCATGATCTTCTTCTTTGTTTTGTGTTTGTTTTCAGACCCCGTCCTAAAGCCGCAGCCCAGTCCAATCATCGACCCCACTGTGTTTGAGAAGAGATTCCTGAAGAAAATCAGAGAACTGGGAGAGGTAGCCTTTTGTTTGTTGTTGTTCCTCGTGTATTCGTTGTGATTTTGGTGTGAAGTTTGACACATTTTTAGATTTTAACCCTCATGGTGTGGTGCTCCACTCTCTGTTTCAGGGCCACTTTGGGAAGGTGGAGCTGTGCCGCTATGATCCCCGCGGCGACAAGACCGGCGAGACGGTGGCGGTCAAGTCCCTGAAGCCGGAAAGCCGCGAGGAGCAGGGCAACAACCTGTCCACAGAGATCGAAATCCTGAAGGCGCTCTACCACGACAACATTGTGAAGTACAAGGGCATCTGTCTGGATGAAAGTAAGCCATGAAATGTTTCAGAAATGCTGTAAAGCGGAGCTGCATTTTCCTCGCAGCATCATCTAGGACTTGGCAATCATTTTAGTAGATCACTTACTCTTGGTTCTCTGCTTTTTTTTTTCCTATTTGAAGGCGGGCAAGCTGTCAAACTGATCATGGAGTATTTGCCACTGGGCAGCTTGAAGGAGTACCTGCCCAAATACAAGAGCAAGACCAGCCTGGGCACGCTGCTGAGCTACGCCACTCAGATATGCATGGTACTTTCTTTCTTCATTTGAGCTCGCCTCATTGCTTTTCTACTTGACTTCATTTGAGCGCACTGTTTTCCAACCACAGGGGATGGAGTATCTTGGGACAAAGAATTACATCCACCGGGATTTAGCCGCCCGCAATGTCCTCTTGGAAAACGTGCGGACCGTGAAGATCGGGGATTTCGGCCTCACCAAAAGCATCAAAGAGAATGACGGCTATTACGTTGTGAAGGACGAGAACGAGAGCCCGGTTTTCTGGTTAGTTCGTGAGATCAGCAGTGTTTCTGCCTCAACTGGAGATGAACACAATCGAATGTTTTTATTCATGGTTTATTTGGCCTTTCGTAGGTATGCACCGGAGTGCCTGATGCAGTGTAAGTTCTACCTCTCGTCAGATGTTTGGTCTTTTGGAGTGACCTTGTATGAGCTGATCACCTACTGCGACTCGTCCAAGAGCCCCATGCATGTGAGTGTCCCGACCACTTCCACCGCAGCCACAAACGCTTTCTGCCATGGAGTGTCTCTTCTTTACATATATTCTAGCTAGTCTGAAAACTTGTATTGGAGTGCCTAAAATCCATGTTTGTCATGCAAGCACTAAATTTGGCCAAAATGACTTGGACCTTGGGTTTTAGAAAAAAAAAAACAATCATTCAAAAGCACAATTGTTTTCAGGGTTTCTGATGACATGTGTCATAAATATGCTAAGTGTCAGCCCCTAATTGGTCTCCCTTTTTAACATTTTTTTATTTTATTTATTTCAACCTTGACCTCAGCCCCTTACAAGTTATAGCAGTACTAAGTAGCTTGTTTACCTTAATCTTGTTTACCTTAGTCTTTTGTCCCCCCCTGGTGTCTCTGGCCAGAAAACCACAATTGCAGCTTTCCCTGCTCCGACCCGGAGCACCAATACACACTAATGGAATCATGAAGAAGAAGCTAACAGGCTAACGGGCAAAGCTAACTGTGGGCTAGCGCCACTTTAAACCGTATTTACAGCCAAGTTTGAGAGAAAACAATTATGTCCATTGTGTAATCAGATGTACAATATCCCTCTCTCGCTTTGTCTTTTCTGTCAGTGTAGTATTTACTCTCACGGACAATTAATGAGTGAATAACCGCAACATGCTACGACACCTGCAGTGGCACTTATGGCCCCTAGGGGCATGAGTTACTTAGTACTGCTTTAATGATGTTTTGTTCCAACTCGGCCTCGTTTGGTCTCAGGACGAAACAACTTCTTCTTTTGGGAAAAAATGGCAATAAGGTCATACACAGGATTTTAAAGTTAATTTATTGCAATTGCAATTGTTTAAAAGTATTTTTCATGTTTTCAAACATTAAGACATTTTACTGGCAAAATTGACATTTTGTTTTGGGGCTGGCTGACCAGATTATATAAATTGTACATTACACTACAGTGACCCTTCCTCAGTCCCAAACAGGTCTCTGGGTCCAGCTTTTAGTTTGTTCCCTCCATCATAAATGATGGTAAACATGCTCCCAGATTTTATTAGATGCAACTTAAATGTAAGAAGAAAAGTGATTTGTAAAGTAGTATTTCATTATCTTGACAGGCCATATTAATTTAGTTTAATTTCACTAGAATTGTTGGCTCCATAGAGTCTATTAAGAAGTGTTGTGGCTCTTGGGATCATACACTGTTTCCATTCACTTATAGTAGTGCAGTCAGCAGAAAAACAGAATCAAGAACACTTGCAGCTTTAATCCATTTATAATAAGACCTAAACATTTACTGAACATTTTATTTCAGTGAACAATTTCAAAACATTGTCTAAATGTGTTATGTGTTGTGTTGAGATCAGGTAAGATGATGTTTTTGTGTGTCCACACAGCTGTTCCTCAGCATGATCGGCCCCACTCAAGGCCAGATGACCGTGATGCGGCTGGTGAGCGCCCTGAAGGAAGGAAAGAGGCTGCCTCGTCCTGAAGGCTGCCCGGAGCCTGTAAGAAACCTTTCACTCATTTCCAGCATCTGTGCGGCCAGTGTCAACTTACAGCATGTTGTGTAGAAAATAAATCCTTGATGACTTTTAAGAAATGCCAAAAAGGCCAAAGTATAGCAACGATCCGATGTAGATTCTCAGTCATCCTCCAGCACAGCCCCAGCCTCATATCCGTGTGGTGTCTTTGCAGCTTTACGAGCTGATGCGCCGGTGCTGGGAGCAGGCGCACGAGAAGAGAATCACCTTCAAGTGTCTGATCCAGGAGCTGACCAACATGCAGCGGCATCTTTCCGGAGGACACAGCGACATCAGCGTCTAAAACTCTGTGCCCCTAAAACCCCCCCTGATCCCTGGACCTTCAAATCACCTTCCAAAAAAAAGAAAAAGAAAGGAAAAACTGTAAACGCTTTCAGACTGTGGCGTCCGGGACCACGAGCCGACCCACTGTGAGACTCGAGCGCCAAAAGGAAAAAAATAACAAACTTCAGCCCCGCCCCCGCCCCTTTTGCATGTTTCCACAACAAGACGTTTACTTTTCACATTTACCTTTACGCAGAGTCTACCTTATTTTGTTTTTAGATTTCAGAACGTTGTTTTGTATTTTAGCTGGTGTTCGCCAATGGCTTCACTTCTCCTGAATGTGATTATACTGTGGTTGCAGGAAGTTCTCATGTACTTCCAATATATTATGTAGCAGTCTCATACAAAAATCATATAGATATATATATTTCTTTTGTCATGTCAAAATGTCGACAGCAAGTGCTCTCCAATAACACAATAAGTAACGGAAAAATAAATACGTGTTCGTTTCAAGTTTTGGATATTGATCGACCCGTTACAACAACAACAGCTGAAGACCCATTCCATTGCCCTCGTCGTCAGGCAGCTTTTGAACATGTTTGTGGTAACTTCTAATTACAATACAGCGACGTACAGCCTCTACATAAGCCTGAGAGCAGACGCCGCCATCGCCCAGCCTCGCCGGTCACATCAGCAAGAACGTCTCCCCGGCCACGCCCTCGGCCTTCAACGCACGACGCAGCAAACCACACAAAGAGCCACTCGCAATGTGTAGATTGTGACCCGGAGTGGTGTCATTTCCGTCTTGGTGTTGTGCGTGTGGACTCAAACGTGACTGGGAATGGGAGTTTAGCGAAGAGAAAATACATTAAAGGTATAATTTTGTATTTTCATTCATATTAAAGTATAATCTCTGCAGCTCAGTGAGTAAACATCTGTGTTGACTGTGAATCCAAAGGTAAAATCTCGCGAGTACAGAATGACATTGGGTAGCAGTTTGTTGTGTTTGTGTGTATGATAAGTGCACTTTATCTGCTGCTTCGATGCTGCTGGCAACCCGGGAAAATGTGTTCAGATGTTGAATCCAGCAGGACTTTACTGAGAGAGAAACAAGCTCCCACACAGATGGCCAACCATAATACACGTCTTTGTAAATTGTCTTACGATTGTCAAGTTGATCAGCAGAGGGCACTCCAGCAAACCGTCTGCAGCTTTCAGGTACCACCAAGACAGGCGTGTAAGGAAGAGTGTGGAGATGGTGTTGTTTGGTTGATCTGTTTCAAAAAAAAATCTATTTGTCATTCAAACGATATATTTGTTAAAATCGATACTAGCTTTGATTTATTACTAAAACTATGATTCAAAACATAGAATTCAAATACAAATTCAGGTGCTAAGAAATTATACAGTTGTTTTAAAGGGCGTCCAGAAGCTAGTTTGATTTGAATGGTTCTGTTGTGTTTTGTTTCTCCAAGGGTTCAGCCCGCCGCCGCTGCTGCTGTCGCTGTTCCATCTGACACTGCTGACCAATCGTAGACCCCAACCTTTGCAACAAAGCTGGACAAAATAAAAAGAAGTCATGAAGCTGAGTTGACCCTTTGTCCTCTATCCTCATCTGGCTTTTGTCGAGTTCACTCTGCATTGAATTTGACAAAAGTCAGTGAGAAAAGGGGCTCGACAGCGCCTTCTGTTCAATTTCAATTAGGTTCACTAAATTTCTTAGTTTTCTAAGTTTTTAGAAGGAAATGATATTAATCATACATCCTTCATGCCATACTTTGCATAAAAGGTTTCTTTAAACACACTACCATGTGAAGTGTTTCAACTGTACCGTGTTGCTGACTAAACAGATGTTACACTATTGGTGCAATAGTTTAATATTCTAGTTTTGAGAAAAATCAGATTTAAAATGGCAAATGAATTGTGGACATCCATAAAGTGGTCGGGCATGAGGAAGCCTCTTCTGTCCTGGGTGGGCGGAGCGTGGGTTCCAGTCCTGTCAGTCAGATTTCTATACCTTTCTACCTGTATTTTTATTTTTAAATTGCATTTTATAATAATGAAACTGGGTGACCAGGTGGAGCTTCCAGTGTCATGCTATCTGTCATTCTGTAATTTCACTGGTCTTATATGAGTGCCATTTGAACTGGCATCCTTGAGATTACAGGTGACACAGGCCTTCTTACCAAGCGCAAGAGCTCATTTCATTTCAAATAAATAGTGAACATGATTCCAGAACCTTTAGATTACAGATGGCACATTTTTAATCAAACACCTTCTTCTGAGCTACTGCAATCTTCATTCAGGACCTTTTAAATCTCAGTTCTAAATTAATTTTGCACATTAGTAAGTTAAAGGTGCATTGTGCAACTTTTTATGTGGCAACTTTTTTGTGGCTGTATGAGGGATTAGCATTTTTGTTGTTTGCAAAAAAAAGTTGCATAAGCTAATACACCTTTAAGTAAAGGTGTATTATAGTTATAGTTGATGTCTTTGTGCCGATGTGGTCAAGTAAGTTGCCGGGGTTTTAAACGTTTCTTGTGCACTGATGTCGTGGGTTCCAGTCCGGCCCGTCATCTTGACTTCTACTCATGTGTTTGTTCTGTGAGCTGCCGTATTTTCATGAAATTGCAATTTATTAATAAAACTTACTAGCAAATGTACTCTGTATTCAGACAGTACAGACATTGGCACCTGGAGGACTTACCTGCACTCTCTGCCTGGTTCAGCGTCATTGTCCAAACATTCCACTGTATCTGTACAGGCCTTGGTCTGTGCTCATGTGCACGGCTGAGATTCAAACTCAGATCCTTTGGGTCATAGATAACCCTGGTCTTCTTACCGAGCGCTCTACATGTTGAGCTAAGGCCACCTCCAACCAGGACCTTGTAGATCAAATTTACCTCCGAAAGAAACCTCACACAGTAGGTCACAGTATCTTTCTAATTACTGAACACATTTCTGCAGTATAAAGCTCGCTCTTCTTTATTTACATCAAACATCCCTTAGATGTTTCAGATTTAGTCACAAACCAGTGTCAGTGAGAGACAATCTTTGAATTACAGAGGACACACTTTTCCTAAACACTACTGACCTGTGCACAGCCACACATCTAAGTCAAAATGACTCATCATGACACGATCGTGTGGTTAAGTCGCAGGATATTCACACATTCCCCTTTGTGTGCTGAGCTTGTAGGTTCAAGTACTACAGGTAGTACTTGAACTGTGTCATTGTCTCGGGGTTTGATTCAGTTCTTTATGCTGCACTATGTCTTTGCAATTGAAATTTAACAGTAATGAGTAAACATTTAAATTCAAAACTCCTCAGAGAGAAAGTCCCTGACCGAGATTCAAACTCACAACCTTCAGATCACAGGGTTTTCATCCCAAGTGTGCTGAGCTACACATGCTGATCGACAGGTCACAGACTGTGTCTATAAGAGAGTGAGACCTCTGGATTACAGATAACTAACAACCTGTGTACTACAAAATAATCCAATGTTTATAATCCTCATAGTGTAGCAGTAGAACCATTGAGGGCAGCACTTATGATGGACACTTGGGGGCAGCAGAGATTCACTTTTCAGCCACTATTCCCTAGCTTTACTCAGTACCTACTACGATTATGCAAACATACAATAATTTACTGTGTTTCCTTAGCTCTTATGGGTTTTGTTTTTGCAGCAGGTCTATTAATATCTCTTAATATGTGTTTTAGAACGAACTATATTTCAGAACAGACTTCAAGTGGACAAGTTTTGACAAAATCTGGGAGAAATGGAGAACTTTCATCTTTTTCAGCAGGCCTGAGTATGTATGATCCTCTGCATTACATGTGGTAACACGGTACTATGATCGTAATACACATACCTCTAATCATTTGCATAGAACATTTTAAAAACAACACATTAAAAGTTTTGATCAGATTGTACTGAAATAGTTTTCCCACCAAAAAGAGCCAAGAAACTTTTTTTTTTTTTTGCTTCAGTCCACATTTTTATTAAGGAATGTAAAAGACAATTCCTTCTGCTCAAAAGCCAAAAGAAATATATATTTTTCAAAATATAAGAAGAAAGTATGACTTACAGAAGTATCCATAAATACACATTGGAAAAATAAATAAATCAGTGTTCGCTGTGTTATGTGTCAGCCCCAATGCAACAACTGCAAAACATTACAGTCTATATGTTACAATAAGCATGCTAAAATTGCTCTAGAAATACTTTATTCACATAGAACAATATCAATTTATATAAAATTTAGCAAAGTCTACAGTATATTTCAGGTCAGGAAGAAAAAAAAAAATATATGCACATGGTTTTCAAAGCAAAGCGTTAAAGCACAGCAAAAATCTAATCTACGAGCTTCTTCAAAACCCCCAAAATAAAAATCCAGATATAATTTTTTCCGTATTGCAAAGCTTAAATATTGTCACTCGGACAGTCACACACACGATCGCCGGTCTTCACTGGCGAGCTGTACAAACCGGTGCCATGGCAACGAGAAACAGAAACAGTGCAGTGAATGATACCTGAAGTCAGTCAAAAGTTCGTCATGTCGGTCGGGCACGCAATGTTCAGGTGGAGGACAGGCCCGGATACTGGCCTGTAAGTGTTGAATGTGTGGAAGAGAACATTTCAAATTGGACTGCAGCACCCCCTGAAGGCGGCAGCGAGAATGGCAGGCGATAAAAGAGGGAAAACAAGCTTTCACTTCGAGCTAAAAGCATTCGAGCAAATGTATGGCACCGTGATGAACACACTTTGAGCGTATAGAACTGCTCCGAATGGGTGCGGTGGATTATGGGCTTTGAAAAATGTGGAGGGGCAGTCATGTGATCCATCTAGGGCTGTGCAATGAATCACAATCCCTAATTCGGTCAATCTCAATAATCTCCAGGGTACTTTACGATTGCCAGGATTCATCTCAAAGACTGAGCTAATCATACAGGCTCCTGTCGTCCACCTGAAATCAAATGACATCAAGTTCTGGACCGTCGTGAACGCATCCTAACAACACTAAGAAAGCCTTTACAGAAGTGAAGTCGTACGAAGTAAACAGCAGTGGTTTGCCACAACCGGAAACGCGAGTTGTGCCGTATATATTATATATGTTCAGTTTCAGGGAGCGGGATCCCGAGGAAAAAAAAAAGTACAATCATTGGGACACACCGTCACATCCAGTTGGCGGCACAAAGAGGCACAGAAAGGAGTAAAGACTTTTCCTATTGAGAGAACACCAACACACAGCATGCCGATACCTGTCTTATTGCAACGAGGGTCGATCCTAAATGATGGGACGTACGGCTGTTACGCTGAACATCACTTTTGGAGGGGAAAATAATGCACAATGACTTTGGATGTGGTGGCACTCGCACCTTACTCTGCCGTGGTACTGGCTCTGTCTTGCAATGGTAAAGAAGTGGTCTTTCGGGCCATAAGATCGTTCGTGAGGTGGAAATAAGAGTTTGAGAAGCAGTGAACTCATGTAAAGCTGTAGTTAACAATGAACAGGCATATTTGTAAAGCATGTTTCAAGATTAGGTAACATAAGTAAATATAAGCTCACGTGTCAGCTCACGAGTAATATATCATATGTTTTGATCTCATACATCTGAAGCACATATTACCTGAATGGCAGCTCAGGAACATAAAACCCTTCAGTCATCGCCGGCCTATACACGATACCATTTGAATCACAGGAACTGAGACGTGCATTAGGAATTATGAATGATTATGAAACAGTTATTGCTTTGTTAATGAAATGTGAGTGATTTCTTTAAATCAGAACATTTTTCATGTTTTCATTTAGTTCCTTGTCTTTTCATGGTAATGCCATAACAAACACAATTTAATAAGCGTAGTAGCCACAGCGGTTAGTGCTCTCGCTTCACAGCTAGAAGGTCCCGGGTTCGATTCCCACCTGGACGGAGCCTTTCTGTGTGAAGTTTGCATGTTCTCCCCGTGTCTGTGTAGGTTTCCTCCAGGTACTCTGGTTTCCCCTACCACTAAAACATGCACAATAGGTAAGGATGAATGAGAGTGTGTTTGAGAGTGCGCATGGGGGACGATGGATGGAAATAAGCCCCTGGCTACAATCGGGTGTGGCGTGTTTACATGCGTGAGACCCATGTATGTTCATTAACATGCACAGTCCCGACCAAATAAACCAATAAAAAAAAATGTTGCAAATGAATCATAATTTATCCCTTTCAAAAATGTGATTAATCTGATATTTGGACAGTATCCACAACAGGGCCTCCTATCAGACCATTTGTTGTTGGCCCCTCTGTCTTCGTCCTGAGATCACAAATTGCATGAACTTCTACACCAGCCATTCCCAAAGTCCGGGTCATCGCGGCCCATTATTTACTCTATTCAATAGAATGTGATGATTTTACAGCTAAAGTCACATAAAAAGCAACATCTAGCAATTACAGTAGGCTAAATACTGGCTTATAGTTGTACATGGTTTCAAATAAATGTATTTTTCCTTCAAAATGTATATATTTTTAACGTACTTGTTTTGTAGATCAGCCTCAGAGGCACAACAGGGGACCCGGACACCACTTTGGGAAGCACTGTTATAGCCTAAATCTAAATATCTGTCAGCTAAAAGCTCCCAGTAGAATGTTACGCTGCATTGGAGCTGAGGGTTATGTTTATGAACTACCAAACCAGTGGATCGCCTTCGTTAAACTCATACGGTTGTTGTGTCCCTCGGCAGGACACTCCTACACCTCAGACAAAACACGCAATGACTTATGGTGTTTGCCGTAAACCCCAGCCAACACATCCTGCATCAATTCCAAAACTTCTCCTGATTCAAAATGCATCTGATAAACCGCGGCAAACATCAATCCCCAAAAACACCAAGGGCAAATCAAAGAAGGGCAGACTACGATAATGTTAACCCCCCCACCCAATTTTTCCAAAACGGCATGGCACATCTTAGCTATTAGCGACGCAGAGACTGTTATGACCTGATTTAAAATGCAGACTTGATTGGAACACGGCGCCACTGTTAATAATGCATGCATAAACAGCTAAAGCTAATCTAGTGTTGTCCAAAAGGAGCGGGGAACGATAGTCAGTGGTGAAAGCTTAATGAAAACATGACATGCCAAATTAAAATGCTTTCTTTTTGAAAAGTTGGACAAGGTTGTAGTAGCAATTGGACGTGAGCTTTTCCTTTTTGTCGATATTTTAGCTACTCAATGCTTACAGAGGAATAGGTCATCAACAGAATGCTGGAAATATACTGTTACTTTATATGCTAGGAGGCTACAGCTCAAACAATTCTCCTTCTTTAAATAATAGAAAAAGCATCCCGCTGTTTCTGCTGTTTCTAGACAACACGAGAAAACGTAAAAGCAATGAGGGGCTTTGTGGCGTCTTCTGAACACTGGGGGGAAGACGTGGGACAGGTGAGATTGACAAGTGCCCAAATGAATCCTAGTGGACGGAGCGGGAAAGGCGTCTAGTGGGCCGAGGAGGGGGATGATAATGTATTCGACGTATTCAACAGGATTTGAATCCCAGCAGGGGAGGCACAGTGGGACTTAAATAAATGCCAGCTTGTGAGTGTGCGGCGCGAGCGACAGCGCAGGAGGCTGACAGGGGCAGACTGCGCCGAGAAATCCTCTGCAGCTCACAGCTCCGGGAAGTTTTTATTCACCAAGCTCCCCTCTCCCCACATGTCACAGGAGCGAGGGAGTATAAGGGAGGGGAGGAGACGCAAAACGGGGGACTCCGAGCAGTCCGAACAGGGATGTGTCTTACGGTTCGTTTGAGGCGTGCATGATTTTGTTCCCGTCATATTGGGCAGTCGTCTTAAAAATGACAGTGTGCTAATGTGGTTCATAAACAGCGATTTAGACAATAACTTTGTGGCTTCAAAAACATGAAGAAACCTTTGGGGCGAATATACTGCCAAAAGCTTACACATAATCCGCCACATTCCGCAAATATTAAGGCTTTTAAACCACTTTCACTGAGCGCATTTTCTCCACTTCAGCTTTACCCGAATCTAAAAGCTTCTTGACTGGCCAGAGTAATGCCTCATTTGAAAGCTAAGACCCACAAAACTCATCTATGCTTCTTCCTAGTTCATGTTGTCAAGATTTAGACGCGTTTTTTCCCCACATTTTTATCACGTTTTCATTGTTTTGTCGCATTTTTGACACGTTTTGTCAAGTTTTCATCGTTTTTTTTGGTAGCGTTTTGGCCGCATTTCGTTTTTTTTGGTGCATCTGTGATGAAGCCACAAAAATGTGACCAAAACCTAAAAAAAAAGAAAGAAAAAAAAAGCAACAAAAACGCGTCGAATTTGCAACAAAACGCAAAAAAAGAAGAACGAGGAAAGAGCTCGGATCAGTTTTGTTGGTCTTAGCTTTCAAATGGGGTGTCACACTATAGGCTACACACTCTCCGGTCAAGAAGCTTGTAGATTTTGGGTAATGCGGAACTGGAGAAAATGTGCTCGGTGAAGGTGGGGGTTAAGAGGGTAAAAAAGGCACAACGTATCAAACAGTTGCATCCTTTTTTCATTGTTTTCTTTTTACTTTGGAGCCTCCGTGGAAATGTAGAGCAAGAAACATTCCCATAGGTTCTTCCAATTCCCAACAAGGTGCTGTAACTGCAACATTGGATTGACTGTAAACCAAAGCCATAGACAGACCCAGGACTGATGGGAGTATTTTCCTTGTGACCGTAGATACAGTACTTACAAAAACACTCTGCTCACTAACACAAAGAACAATTAGCACCAAACACATTGAAATAAATAATAATGAACAACAGATTTTTTTTCTCTCCCTCTAGCACCTCCGCAGTTAGTATTCTGTGTTGCTTGCTTTGGCCGAGATCACAGCTCTGAGTCTGCTCCTGTAACTGTTGCGGTGAATAGAAGAAGAAAAAAAGCAAAGCGTGAATTTTCAGACCGTTTTTCCTCAGCGCAGAATCACTCTCGGTCCTTCACATCGAACAACTCAGAGGAAACAACTTTGCAGCGGTGTGGTTTTACAGCTCTTTGCGTTTTCTCTTTTCTCCTCTCATCGCTACATTCACGTGGGGGGGTCGGCCGGGGTTGCCCTCTAATCAAACCTCAGCGCGGAGCTGTTTAGTGCTCGCTCAGCCGCATCAGCAGACTGTGAGCAACACATACAGTCAATGGCAATGCATTACGAGAGCAGACAGCAGTGCTGGAATGAGCCAGACGTGGAGAGCCAAATGGGGAATGGCAGACATGGGCAGGTAGACGGGCTGCAAACACGCCGGCTTACATGGGGAGGGAAAAGGGCATTTGGTTGCTGTGTCCTTGGGCAAGACACTTTGGGGTTGGGGAGGGAACTAGAACTAGAATATTCTGTCATCAATTGAGTCAAAGTCATATTTTGGATGATGAAAACGGCGCTAAATCAAAAGTAGTCCATGAGCGTGAAATGAAAATGAAAAGAAGGAACTAAAATAAAGGAATCTGTACGTCAGTATTTCATTTCACCGCCAAAGGGGAACAGGTCTGTGCTTTGTCCATGTGGGAGAAGTTCCGTGAGGCAGAGAATATGATAATATACATTTAAAGTTCAATAAATGCATTTCCGATATTGTTGGTAGTACCGGTACATGAAATTTTGTTCAACTAACACTAGACTAATAACTGAATTGCAATCCTAGTCAAACTGCACACCGTATAGAGGCGCTTTAACCTTCTGCACCGTGTTTACATCCAGGCCTGCTTCTCGACAGTTCATTAGTGCTCTCTCCACCTCCACGCCAGGCTGCAGCCGGAGGTCGGAGCTGCCTGTAAAGTGGAGGTGAGAGCAGGCACCTGGCAGACGCCCAACGCTGACTCCAGCTGGACACTTTTTCATCCACTCTCACCGACCAGCGGCTAATCCAACAGTGGCACCGCGCCACGACCAGGCTGCAGCCGCAGAGCCGCCGCGCTGATGGGACAGATACACGGGCGGATTAGAGCCACAGAGACGACACCCAATGGGGCACGGCGGGGTTTGACGTCACACGCCACATGAGGGGCACGTTTCATTTTCATTTAATTTCAGATTAAAGCAGTACGAAGTCATTCTTGCCCCTAGAGGCCACAAGCGCAACTGCAGGTGTCGTAGCAAGTTGCGATTTTTTTAACTTATGAATTGTCCGTGAGAGTAAATACTACGCTGACAGAAAAGGCGAAGGGGGAGAGGAATATTGTACATCCAATTACACAAAGGAAATATTTTTTTTCACTCAAACTTGGCTGTAAATGCTGTTTAAGTGGCGCTAGCCCGCAGTTAGCTTTGCCCGCTAGCCTGTTAGCTTCTTCTTCGTGATTCCCTTAGTGTGGTGGCTCCGGTCCGGTGGCAGCAAAGTTGCAAGTGTGGTTTTCTGGCCAGAGACACCAGGAGGAGATGAAAGACCCTCCAATCATCCCATTACCACTTGTATTACCCCCAGAGGAACTACGAAAAGGATTTATTAAGGTAAACAAGTTACTAAGTATTCCTTTAAACCCAGGGTCACCAACCCTTTTTCAGCTGAGGGCTACTTTAAGTTGTTTGAGAGCAACCAGTTAAAAAAGCTACCTAAAGACTTAAACGTACACCGTTTACTTATAGGATATTGACCCCATATTATATCAAAATAGCTTTGTTTTAAAGTTGAAGTGAGACACAAGATCGAAATAACTGTATTTTTAAGAATCAGATTCAAGACAATTAAGTGTTTTACACCTTAGAAAAAGTCTCAAGGGCTACTGGGCATGCCTCAATGGGCACCTGGGTGCCCGCGGGCACCACGTTGGTGACCCCTGCTTTAAACCATGTTTGTTTTATTGTCCTATTGTTCCCTTTATTGGGAACTCCATGGTCTTTATTTCCCAATACCCACAGTTCTGTGCACACTGTACTTGAGTATATGAATACAAAGTGTTTACATCAAGTTCCAGAAAAATTTGGACTAAACCAGGCTTTCAGAACTAAAGAGCTAAAACAGGGTGTGATAAAAACTACTCCTAAGGCTAGGCTCCCGACTCCTGTCCAAATACCAGAAGAATCAACACGCCGCAAATGCTGTTTATAAAAGTCTGCCCTAGAATATATCTGACGTGAGGTTTCAAATGGAGGTCAAGACCAAAGATTTGACAGAAAATGGTCTCATTTATCAGCACTTTTTTTTCCACCTCTCGAGGTAAAAAGCAGGTTACATCAAGGAACCACTCACATATTCCCACACTGACACAGTATGTGCTGATGGGAGCAGGAGGCAAATCTTCAACCTACTAAGATACTGCCGTCTGTGGAACATAAAAGATGTTCAAATGCGCAGCCACAAAGTTGGTCAAAGTGACTGGTTTTAAGTAGAAGTGTTGCCCGTGGCTACAGTAGGCAAACCTAATAATCCTCCCTCATAGAGCACAGAGCACAAGTTGATATACTGGCCTGTGACACACCTTTTTACTGTTTGTTCCGAGTCCCAAATTGTGTCTGAGGTTTTTTGCTCTCACAGACTCTGAAAGGCTGTAGAATAATACGGCTTCTGGACTGACCTACATGCCCCGTAACAACCACTGCCATAAGAATCATTTCATAAGCAACCTGTTGTCACAAACTGCCAGGAAGAGTAAGATGTACTTGTGCGTTTGTGCTGAGAAAGGCTGAAAACCGTGAGCTGATGGTAACAAGGGGTACAGTGTCAGCGAACACACCTCAAATGTGCGATGCAAACTGACTCCGCGTGTCAACGATTCACACCGACAACCCGCATGTGCCAGCGGCTACGGAATCACAGGAAGACACCCTCGGCAAATTAGAGAAAGGATTGCAAAAGACGAGCCCCCACCCGACACCATCATCCTCCACATCATCTCACCTTTAATATATTTTTAATGGCACCTTCTGTCAGGGCTGGGGCCTAGCGAGTCAATTGTTTTAAAATAAAGATCGTTCACTGAGAATATGAACAGGTTTCCAGTCGCTTGAAAATCAACTCAGAAATGCAAAACAGCGATATTAACCCAATACGCCAAACGGCACTAACTAGAAATGATTATATATATATTTTTTTTTATCTATGAGCATATTGTGTTATGAACTGCATAAAAAGTAACCTGAACATGCACTTTTGGAATTCATTCTAGTAGTTTTTTTTACACTTATAAAACAATTATTGCCCCGAAAAATAGATCCACATTTACTTGGAATAAGATGATTGTTGATGTTTGTTCTTAATTTAAGTGAAAACAACATGTCCCAAGGACAGATTTCTTGAAATTAGTTACTCAAATCAAGGATTTCAAGAAAAAATTGTACTTATTCCTGGATTACTTTTTGCACTGTGAAATGAAATGAAATGAATGTCAAATGCTATTGTTTTTGACAAGACAGGAGAGTTCTTCCACCTACTCCCTTTGGGAATATTGTTTTGCTGTCACTAATTTAATTGATCTATCTGTGACTCTTGCAGCCCAAATAAAAATAAAGAAACAAACAATGTGTTGGGCACAGCCAACATTATTCATCATGTATTGATTTCAGGAAAAGTCAAAGATGAGATGCAAAACTTTGGCAGAAAATGAACAAACTATTCAGATAATGTGATGGCCCTTCAAAGCATCATTTTAAGATCTTTACCATTGCAAGATATGACCAGTCTCACACCAAGAGCTGTTCTATGACACATGGGCCTCACAACAGAAAGTTCCATAACATGTAATAAGATAAACATTCAACATATATATGATATAAAATGTCATATTGCCATATTGGTTCTTCACATGTCTCATCCGGAGACCACTACAGTTAAACAACTTCAGACTAAACCTGCGTTTACAAACACGCTTTATCTCACCTGCTGATGGTTTTCACAGTGTCGGCGCTAGGTTGCCATGGCAATGCAAATAATGATGTGCACAATGGAATATAAGCGTTACAAAAGCTGACAGCCAACACAGAGGAGTAAGAGATCCCATATGAAGTCATTAAAAATAGATTTGAATCACACTTTTGACATTCTCCAGTTGGAGTTATTGCCATCTTCTGGACGTACGACGTGCACACACACCACAAACCAAATGCCTGGTAAACGCTCCACAAATCAGCGCTTAGTCACCTCACAGCCTTTCCACTGTTCACCAGCTGCTCCCATTAGAGAATAAATCATTGAAAAAATGAAATAGTCATGAAGGAGATTAATTTATATGTACTGTGGTTCTCAGGCGCTAACAAGTGATTCACAGTACCATTGTGAATGTAATAACCACACCGCTTCCGGAAGTCAATTTGACGTACATTTGCTAGTTTACAGACCAGGAAGCCGACATAAGAACTAGTGTGATTATATCTGTGGAAGTTTGTTCATAGCAATGTAATAAATGTACACTGCCCGACCAAAATAAAAGTGTTCCACTGATTTGAACTAACTGCTCTGATCTGGGGCTGCAGGTCTAGGTCAAGGTCCAGCAACTCTCTGTGCCCAAAGAATGAGATCAGCTGACTATCTTGGCATGTGCTGGACAAGGCTTTGCGCAGTGGTCACACTCTCCCATTATCAATACAAGAGCTTGGTGAAAATGAATGCAACACTGGATGTAATCAAAGCTAAAGGCGGTCTAATAGAATAATATTAGAGGAATATTAGAGCGTGTGACCCTTTTTTGGAGGCAACTTTTTTTTTGGTCAAGCAGTGTATAATCATCAAGCAGTTCATTTCTGAAAAAAGAAAAAGAAAAAATGCATTAAAAGTATATTTACATGACCTTAAAGTGATAGTCTGGAAGTCTAAATGTTTTATAATTGTTATAAAATATGCAAAATCGACCATGTGGCATTTTGATGTAAAGTAAATAATAATAATAATATATATATTACTTGTAAAGTCCCTCCTTTCTGGATCTCATCAACTAATCAGAGTCTAGAATCCTCCCGCGCTGACCAATGAGATGAGCTTTTCCTGTTCCTGCTCTCCTTATTTTGCAAACTAAGAAAGGCTTTCTGGTTAAAAAGGGGAGGAATTTGATTGTTTACTCTCTAATTTCACTCTATCTCTCCTCACTTTGCAAACTTACAGACTATCACTTTAAGGGCCCTATAAATGTACCACCACAGATGATCAGAACAGACAGTTTCCCATTTTCTTTTAAGGGAAAGGTTGAATCGATGATCTCCATCGTTGCTCCAGAGGAACTAACCCCAGTAGAGTTATTTTTGCTTGCCTAAATAAAACAAACCACTTACTTCTCCTTCAAACACAGACCACAGTCTGGCAAACCCTGAACACAATTACAATTTAATCGATAAAATAAAAAAGGCTAAAGTTCAAACACTGAAGTATCCAAAATGAACGAGCCTCTCGACTGATATTAAACCCCAGAGTCTATTATTAATAAAAAAGATCTAAAAAAGGAAAAGCCTTCATTACATTCTGAATTCTGTGGAGATGAGAGTCCCCGTGCCCCAGTATTTGGCTTCAATAATTAATGCCAAACCAACTAATTACATTTGAGATAATACATCTACACAGTATTCATAAATGATCTGAATCGCCTTGAAATAGTATTACATTACAAATACATTATATAACAAAAATAACAGACGGCACATTCATGTCGAACAATGCGCTCACAAAAGAGCAGCTTCAAAATCCGCTAGATATGGTATTGTCTGTTACGCATGGCTTTATAGAATACTGTGGGATACACTGTTATGTACAGCAGTCGCTCGATGCCCCCGTTGGCGGCGCTGTTAAAAGCACTCTCCACTGAGGGAAGCTATTGTGACTCAACACAATTAAGGGCTTTGATTGGTTCAGGGCCCTTTTTTCCTGATGTGCTCCCAACCTTGGGATTGAAATGGCTGACACTTCCTACAGATATCCACGGACGCACACACACACACAAACGCTCGTAGACACAGATCGACGGATATAAAAGACAAGGTGTGCAATCAGAGGCGCACGGGGGACATGAAAGAGACGACAAAAACAGTCACAGCCGCGAATCAAAGCCCACAGCACAGACACACAGACACACAGACACACGCCGCGTTTGGTTTTCAATGGAGCTCACCGGGCTGCGCTCACACCTGATGTCGCAGAGTTGGACATCGAATTTGTTTAGGTTTCGCGAGTGGAGGCGAGGTAAACTTTGGGGTATTATCTCTTTTGGAGGCCGCACATCAAAACGCTGGATCAGCCAATGTGAAAAATAAATACTGTGTGGACCCCTGGTACAAAAAAAACGACGTTGGAAAAAAGCTTTCAAAATAAAAATGACTAAATTAAGTGTCAGCCTTAAAGGAATAGGCCACCGTTTTTACATACCGAGATATGTTCTTACCTAACCTTAGTCGAGTTAATATATACCCGTCTGGTCTTTGTCCGTGCGCTCTGTCACGCAAACAGAGCACATACGCAGCCTCTCACACATGTCACATAGCTCCAAAAAAGCTCACGATAGAAGCTACCAAGCTCTTCCACGTGTTCCCTATTTAAATAAAGTTACGTGAAGTGTTTTCATGCGAAGTATATTTACACAGAAATGTAGCATGTCGATTTTATAAGCAGATAAAAAGGGGTACTATATTGTGAGGCGTAATGATACGAGGAGCACAACGTCCGCGCAGTAACTCCTAAAGACTCCCCCCGCTCACTTCCGTCAATAACCTTTAGGAGTTAGGAGCTGCGTATGTGCTCCGTTTGCCTGACAGAGCGCACGGACAAAGACCAGACGGGGATATATTAACTCGGCTAAAGTGAGCTAAGAACATATCTTAGTATGTAAAAACGGTGGCCTATTCCTTTAACTATATAACTATATTTTTATATATAAATTTGGAAATCGAGGGGAGAAAAGTGTGACGTTTTGTTTGCAGTGTGAACACAGCTATGAGACAAACAAGACGGACAGGACAAAGAGACCAGACTCCACGGAAACAGAGAGGACAGCAGCTTATGTACATATAGATACAGCATTATAACAGTTTACTCTACATTAGGAAAAAAAATAAATAAATACAGCTGACACAGTGGCGAAAAGACGACATTTTAGTTTAAGATTTAAGGCTTAAACAGGACAAGTTCAACGATACGATTTACATAAGTGCCAATATTAAAGAGCACTATGGCTTTGTTTTCACTTGAGCCATGGGCAACCCAATCCAAATCCGCACCTACTTGTTGGGATGCAAACACGGCCGCCACAGAAAGGCCACTAGAGGGAGCTGTGACACGGGGCTCCCCTCTGAGCGTTAGGCTTCGCGGTGGTTTGGTTTTATTTTAGAGCCTCTTCCTCTTGAAGTAGTCGGCGTACTGCCCGCCCAGGCCCTGGGAGTGCTGCCCGATGTAGGCGCCTTCTGACGGGGCCACCTCGGGCACGGCCAGCTGGGGGTACTCCCGCTTGTGTCCCCGAGCCTGGTTCTGAGGACGCACAGGAGAATGAGGTTCAGTTGGAGTTCTAAAGGAGGAGGATGGAAATTCGAAGCAAAACAAAATGATAAACAAAATAATAATTCAGTTATTGAGCTCAAGGAAACAAGAGCTTCAACCGAACAAAAAGCCTTTTCTCTTTAGGGAAACCGAACCGTGGTCAAGAGAGCTGAACTGGATTAATGAACTGTGCATGTTTCAGGTTGCTGTGGCTTAGATCAGTCTTATTAGGAAAAGATGTCATGTGGTCTACACAAAATATTTTAGATAATAATTCATATTTTAGAATACGGTAAAAGATGTGGCATTGATCGTGGTCCCACTTGTGGATCCACAGTCTGTGTGTGCTCAGGGCTGCAGTGAGAGGAGAAGGACGGAGCAGCTTCTATAAACAAACTCATGCAAATCGTTTTTGAGCAGAGGTTTAGCCTGGGCGTCTGTGCAGTGTCACCGCTGTCTCTCTCTCGCTCTCTCTCTCAGCAGAAAAAAGGTCCTCAGATGGAAAATGCACTGAATAGACGAATACTGCTCAATGATCAATGACAAACCACTAGAGTGGTGTTTCTCAAGTGAAACTCGGGGCACAGTGGAGTGGTTATGAATGATTACTGCAGAAACTAATTAAAATGGAAAAGATAAAATGTTCTTAGAAATGTTTCTAAAATATGATAAAATATTCTCAGTTCATTAAAGCACTCACTCTGCAGCTGAGGCAGTGAGGTATGGCATCTCTTCATTCTGAAGATACTATCACAGGAAAGATAATATAAGACCTTCTCAGCATAGTGAATTTTCAGAGCTGCAGCTGCATGTGTAGTAATCAAGTCTGAGGCAACTTAAAGTCTTTATCATAAAGTATGCAGCTCAATTGGTGCATGCCATGATTGGACCAGAGAGAGACCAGAGAGGCCAACTCAAGTCTAGCCTGAAGAGCATACGGTCTTTGTGTCTTTGGGTAAAACACGGCAACCATATTATCCACTCCAATACAGCGTGAAGGGCATTTGGTGTGAAAAAGGAGACCGCGAACAAATCCTAGTTGCCAATCAGACACACCAAGTAAACTCGTGTTTACAGTGGGAGGAAAAAGTGAGTACACCGTGTGGAATTTCTCACATTTCTGCCTAAATTTGTCATAAAATGTGGTCTGACCTTCATTAAAGCCACAGGAATGATTAAACAGTGTTTGCTTGAACTAGTACTACCAAAACATTTACATCTGATCATATTTTTAAACATTCACAGGGCAGGGAGGAATAGTAAGTACACCGCCTGAATCTCACTGAACTGCAGCAGTTTTGTAAAGAGGAATGGTCCAAGATTCATCCTGATCGTTGTGAGCGTCTTACCTGCAACTGCAGAAAAGCAGTTATTGCTGCAAAAGAAGGATCAGCCAGATATTTAATACGGGCGTTTACTCACTTATTCACATGCAGTTGTGAATGTCTCAGGTTTTTCTACAAAATATTTTGATAAAGTTGTGAATTTATTTTTCTGTTGATGATATCACGTTGTCCAGGCCCTGAGGCAACAAAACAGCCCCACATCATGATTCTCCTGCACCAGACTTCACAGTGAGGAGAGGCTTTTGATGTTGGTGCTATTCCATTTTTCCTCCACACATGACGTTGGGTGTTCCTGTCAAAATATTCAACTTTGGTTTGTGAAAGAGCACTCGGATGCTCCACAGCACTACTGGAAAAATATTCAGTGGACTGAGGAACCTGAAGTCGAATAGTTTGGAGGGGGGGACTGTGATTGTTTGTTTACATGTTATGTCCAATAAAAATATGATAAAATGTAAATGTTTAGGTGGTATTAGTTCAAGCAGACACTGTTTAATCATTCTTGTGATTTTATTAAAGATCAGACCACATTTTATGACAAATTTAAAGGGGCTGGATGCAAGTTGGTCATTTTATACTCACTACTGCCGCCTCAGGCTCATGCACCTTCTATATTAAGCTTGTGCATGACGGCAATTCGGACCCGAAGTGACACCTTTTAAAGTGACAGTGCAGGATTTTAGAGGCAGTTGTGGTGAACAGGTCTGAGCTCATTCTACACATTAGGACATGGCTGGAACATGTAGGGGGTGGAAAATACATAATTTAACATTTTTAAACTCCCTATAGTCCCTTTAAGCAGAAAAGAAATTCCACACAGTGTACTCACTTTTTCCTACCACTGTATATCAAGGCTAACCTGAGCTACATGACCACTAGCAGATAGAGGCATAAAATATGAATGGACATGTAACCCGCATTTAGTAGAGCCTTTTATTTTTGCGGGTCCACTTCCTGCGCCACCCCAAACTTCCAACTTCCTACAAGTTACGGGTCACGCGGGTTCACTTCCTCTCCGTCTCCACTGTGGCTGTGGCATGATATTTCGGCGTCCCCAAACAAATGAACGACACGCTCCAAGCTTAGCGATTCAAGTTCTGAATCCTAGGTAAGTCTTTTGCCATCCGCTTCTCAACCTATATTATGTCTCGTTTTGCCGTGTGATTGCTCACGGAAGCGTTACTTTGACTATAGTTGCTGCCGTTCCTCAACCAGAGCCCCTGTCTGGTTCCGCTGTGTTTAGACGTCGGGCCGCGCCTGGAGACTCCGCGCTAAACATTCTAAAACTCAAAGGTAAATTGTTTGTTTGTTCTATCGTGAAAGCCGAATTGTAGGCATTGCTTTAAACTATTAGCTTCTTCGCTAATCTAAAGAATTATTGCCGTTTTGAGCGTTTTTTGTCACTTTCGTGACTACCGCTGAAATGGTTACATGTTTGGTGGCCATTGAAGCCCATTGATTTTAAAGGTCCTATATCATGCAAAATCGACTTTTTGTTGCTTTTAGCCATGTTGTTATGCTATTTCCTTATCAAAAAACCCCCCAGAGTGGTTTGTGGCTTCATTCACGCAGCTCTCAGTAATCCTCCTGAATCCTGCTCTCTGAGCAGCTGCTCCTCCCTCTCCTGGTGAACGACTGAGTGTTCAGTTGTGTCGTAACAGCGGAACGGAAGTGCTCGACGTCTGTAATGTAATGTCTTAATTCTATGCTTACGGCCTGATTTTAATTTGTAAAACAGCGTTTTCATTATTTCTGTCGTAAGAGAGAAACAAAGAGTAAAAAAAAAATATATATATATATATAAAAAGGATGTGCCCGAAGTGCTTCCAGGTCAGCTGTGGCCAAAACAAACACCCCTGAGCGTCTGAACAGATCAGTCATGTTTGCGCTGCAGCTGTGAAGACGGAGCTCGTTACCTACTCTAGACACACATGTTCTTCATTCTTAACTAACGATAATGTCACGGAGAAAAAGAAGCGCGCTTGGCTACGAGGACGAGGAGTTTATTCAGCCTTTTTCAAGAAGAGGCCACTCAGCGGTTTTTTTCTCCTGGATTCAGCGACTATCACCAAAATATTGTTTTTCTGTGACTGTCTCTGATGGATGTTTGGGGAACCTTCGCCAGAATCAAAGTGGATTAACTTTTATAACCAACGCAAGTCCCATAATGTAAACAGCGATGGACCAGAGCGGTGAGTCAATCCAAACGCGGGTTAGCTTGTGTGTTAGCATATTAGCTTGTGTGTTAGCCATTTATGAAGCTGTGTTGCAGATGTCAACTCCGCATAACTGCATCGTGAAGTGACTTCACTTATTGTTGTTTATTTATATTACGGTAAAGTTGTATGCGCGGAGAGAGGGGGCGGAGTTAACTGAATCGAAGCGTTGTGTCTTCCGGGTTCGAAAAATACCTCCAGAAAACACTTATATTTATCACAAAAATGAGTGCTCCATAGTGGTAGAGGTACAATATATCATATAAATGCCTATACTTAACTTTGGAATGGCTAAAATAGCATGATATAGCTCCTTTAACGTAGCTACGTAGATCCTTTCCTGAATATTGCGCAATACCAATTCGAATACCAAACTCTGCATTTGTGTTTGGATTATTCGACCACTGAATTTAAAGGTGCACTTTGTTTATTTTTTTTCTCAATGTGATTTGAGTTGTTTTGATTCTGAACACAACTTTCAGATACAATTCACAGTGTGGGGTAACATCATTACACATGAGTGTAATATGCATTTGCATTCAGCATGTATGTTTATGCATATTTATTTATTTATTTATTGATATTGATTTACTTTATTTCGTTGGTTACTTTAGTAACTAGGTTACTTAACCTGTGTTTTTGGCCTTGTAGGTCAGGTTTTTTGTATGGAACCAACAAAGTCCAATCCTACCCCATGAACTCTTGAACTCTCGATCGTCCCAACTCGAGGACTCCTAACGAGATGGCGAGCTACGAACCCTCGGACCTATATGTGGTAGGATAAGCAAAACACACATCCATCCGATACGTTTGAACTCTGCCCTAACTGGATTACCGCTCAACTCGAACTCTATTCCGGTTGTGGGACATATCGGGACGGGTTTTTTTTTCCCCCTTTCCCCTTTTATTTGGGTTGTTTTTCCCCTCCCATTCGTTGGCGGCGCGTTGCTCCGCCCTCGAACTGTCCAAACTGTTTTGTGTTCCTGTACTCCTGTTGTTACTTCATGTGCTTGAAGAATACACTAAAACTGAATTCCATGGCTCTGGTATAATCATTCACAACCCAGGCTCCGTGACGAACCATCTTCTGTGCATTCTAGCTTTCGCAGTCAACCGCCTAGCCTTTACATGTTACATCTATGGCGAGCTAGCCAGGAGCCTGATATTGTGAATGTCTGTACGTGTGTCATCTGTGTAATTACCGGGTTATGACATAGGAACAATCGCAATTGAGTGGGAACATGGATTTCTTTAAGAAAACTGGTATCAATATAGCTAATTCTGTCATTGTTGATGGTGTGTCAAATGCTGACGGAGATGACGAGATTATTGATCACTTACGTAGCTACGGTGAAATTAAACAGTCGTTTACCGTTACCGAACGTGAGAGTCAATTTTACAAAAACCTGACCGTTGAGTTTATTAATGCAGCAGCTTTGGCACCGCTAAAACCAAAACTGCCGTATACATTTTCAGGCCCAACTGCCGATTTTGATATTAAGTTACTCTCGAGTGAGGGCGGCGCCACAGCCACAGTGGAGGCCACCCCTCTCCCTGATTACCTACAAGAGCTAAAACGTATCTCCCGACAGAGTGGCCAGCCATTCGACAACGTTTTAAAAGGAATGTTTGACCAAATAAGTGCACATTTGGGAATAGCGGCCACTGGTGGGGGACAGGAGGAGACTGATGGTGAAGAAGAGGTGGAGGAAGGAGTGGAAGAGGACACGGAGGTACCTGGAACTGCTGTGGAGTCAAATCAACCTCTGTCATTCACTTTTCCCGGACCACGTGGAGGTCGTCCCTCGTTTGTGCAGCAAGGACCTCGACCCCGCTCAACCCCGGCTAGGGATGTTGGACCCAGAATCTCCCTCTCTGGCCATGACCTGAATCCTCCTGAGATCCAACGGGTGGTAGTCGAGCACATTGTGCGCAGAGACGATGTTAACTTGCAGCCCATGTCTTCACTCCGACTACGCACCTTCTCAGGAAAACTTCCAAAACCACAGCATGAAGCGGATTACGAGTCCTGGAGGTCTCAAATTGAACTTTTGAATGCAGATCCAAGTCTTGCACCTCTACATATTACGAGACGCATACTGGAAAACCTACTCCCTCCAGCTGCAGACCTGGTGAAAGGTTTAGGACCCAACGCCCTGCCTGCTACGTTTCTGCATGTGCTTGACTCCGCTTATGCCACTGTTGAAGATGGGGAAGAACTATTTGCCAAATATTTGAACACTCTTCAAGACCAAGGAGAACAACCATCTTCATACCTGCAGAGACTCCAGCTCACCCTCGGAACCGTGATTAAGCGTGGTGGTATCCCAGCCGCTGAATTCGACAGATACCTGCTGAAGCAATTTTGTAGAGGGTGCTGGGACAACGGCGTGATAAACAAGTTGCAACTGGAGCAGAAAAGAGACCGACCACCTCCGTTCTCAGAGCTGTTGTTTATGCTCAGAACTGAAGAAGACAGGCAGTTGGCGAAAGAGACACTAATGAAGAAACACATTCCATCAGTGAAGCACCGTGCAAACTTGCAAACTCATAGCACTAGTGCATGGACATGTGACCATTCCTCGAGTGCTATTGAGGAACTGAAAACACAGATGCTTCAACTTCAAAGCCAGATGTCCGCCTTGTTGGCTCAGAACTCTGCTAAATCAGGCACCCAGCCGAACAAGAAGAACTCTAAACCTGGTCACGGTCAAAGGCCAAAGCCTTGGTTTTGTTTCCAGTGCGGAGAGGATGGTCACATAGTCCCCAACTGTCCCAATCAGGCAAATCCCAGTCTGGTGGAAGAAAAACGCCGCCAGCTTAAATGCAAGCAGCAATCCTGGGAAAAGGGGAAGCCATCAAACTAGAAGCAGCTTCTGCCAAGGGACAAGCGGGAGCTGCAACCAATGACTGTCCCCACGTTAACCATTCATCACCCCATTGCCCATTGCCTAAGGGGTTGGTGGGCACAAGAAGTACTGGTGAGATCAAGATTGGAGGGACCAACTTTCATTGCCTTTTTGACACGGGGTCCCAAGTCACCACAGTTTCACATTCCTTCTACAATACTTACCTCTCAGACCATGAAATAAAGCCATTGAATAATCTGTTGGAGGTAGAGGGTGCCAATGGACAATGTGTGCCTTACATCGGGTATGTGGAACTCTGTCTGACCTTCCCACCTGAGTTCATGGGAGAAGAAATGGACATCGACACCCTAGCTTTGGTCGTACCGGACCTGCGAACGACACAGCCCCCTGTTCTGATTGGCACCAACACTCTAGATGTCCTCTATGACCAGCACTGTTTATCACGCTCCGAGTTTCATCCTGTGCCTTTTGGATACAAGGCGGTGCACAAGATTCTGGAAATAAGACGCAAGCTAACAACCGACGACTATCATGGTGTTTTGAAGCTGCTGTCCACCATCCCACAGACCATTCCTGCCCGAAAGACTGTCGTGCTGGACGCGCATGCTGTTTGTCCGTTCCTGCGAGGTGAGAAAGAAGTGCTAATCCAACATCCGACCTCTTTCTCGTTGCCCGGTGGTTTGATGGTGAAATCTAGTCTTGTCGACCTACCTCCAGTCCAGCCTATCCATCTACCAGTGGTAATCACCAACGAATCTGACCACGACGTTGTGATTCCTGCCAGAGCAGCCATCGCGGAGTTAAGTGCCATCCAGACCATCTTGCATAAAGAGCAAAGCGTTCATCAACCTTCCCACTGTACAGAACCAATTCCGACCAAGCTGAACTACAACTTCGGAGAGTCATCGCTTTCAGCTGAATGGAAGCAACGTGTAATAGCCATGCTCGACAGTATACCTGAGGTATTCGCAAAGCATGAACTCGATTTTGGCTGTACGGACAAAGTCAAGCATGACATCAAGCTTTCCGATCCAACTGCTTTCAAGCAACGACCAAGACCGATACACCCTCAAGATGTGGATGCTGTTCGAAATCACATACATGAACTGTTACAATCTGGGGTTATACGTGAATCTAACTCACCCTTTGCTTCCCCGATAGTTGTGGTGCGAAAGAAAAATGGTTCTGTACGACTCTGTATCGATTATCGCAGGTTGAATGCACAGACGATCCGGGATGCGTACGCACTGCCGAAGCTGGAAGACACATTCTCAGCACTCGCTGGCTCCACATGGTTCTCTACGCTGGACTTGAAATCTGGGTACTACCAGATAGAGATGGAGGAAAGCGACAAGAGCAAGACGGCGTTCGTATGTCCACTTGGATTTTATGAATTCAACCGTATGCCTCAAGGGGTGACTAATGCCCCAAGCACCTTTCAACGTCTCATGGAGCGGTGCATGGGAGACTTGAATTTGAAAGAAGCGCTGGTGTTCATTGATGATCTGCTTGTGTTTGCACCAACACTGGAAGAGCATGAGCGACGTTTGATGAAAGTGCTCCAACGCCTGAAGGAGTTTGGACTGAAGTTATCCGTCGAAAAATGTGTTTTCTTCCAGACGTCGGTTCGCTACCTTGGGCATGTTGTTTCAACCGATGGTGTGAAGACCGACCCCGACAAGATTGCAACTTTAACGACCTGGCCTGTCCCGCAAAACCTCAAAGAACTCAGATCATTCCTTGGTTTTGCAGGGTACTACCGGCGGTTTGTGCAGGGGTATTCTTCCATTGTCAGACCCCTCAATGAGCTAACTTCCGGATATCCGCCCAGCCAGAAAAAGTCCAAACAAATGGGGAAGTTGCAACATTACCTGAACCCAAAAGAACTATTTGCTGACCGATGGACCCCTGCTTGCCAGCAAGCCTTCGAGGAGATAATCCAGAAGCTCACGGCTGCACCAGTCCTCGCCTTTGCTGATCCGAGGAAACCCTACATCTTGCACACGGATGCAAGCTGTACTGGCCTTGGTGCAGTATTGTATCAAGAGGATGATGGACGAAACCGGGTGGTGGCATATGCTAGCAGAGGCCTGTCACGCGGTGAAAGCAGATACTCCGCACATAAACTTGAGTTTTTGGCACTCAAATGGGCGGTCACGGAGAAATTCACCGACTACTTGTACGGATCGGAGTTCACTGTAGTGACTGATAGTAATCCTTTAACATATTTGCTGACTTCTGCAAAATTGGATGCTACCAGCTACCGATGGCTCTCCGCCCTGTCAACCTTTGCATTCAAGATTGTATATCGAGCTGGGAAGTTGAATGCTGATGCTGACGGACTCTCTCGGCGACCTCATGCTGAACTATTAGAGGATGCCCTATCCCAGAAGGAGAGAGAGAGAATTCTGAAGTTCACAGAACAACACCTAGAGGACCCATTCTGTGTGTCTATCGACCAGCATTCCGTCCAAGCCATATGTGACAGACACCTGGTGTACAGCTCACCTGACCCAGACCAAGTTGTTGCTCTTGTGCAAACGCTCTCCACCACCACTGACAGCCTGCCAGACAGTTTTGTAAATGATCTGCAGTTCTCTTCCCTCGTTGTGCCATCCCTCTCTGATGTTGAGATTGCTGCCAAGCAACGAGCTGATCCGGTCCTTCAGCACATTGTGGCTCAGTTGGAGAGAGGAGAGACTCCGCCGCCATCTCTGAGGGAACAGCTCCCCGATCTGCCATTACTCCTGCGAGAGCTTCCACGTCTGGAGCTCCATAATAATGTTCTCGTCAGGAGGAGGACTATCGGCGGGGAGCCCAGTTACCAACTCGTCCTTCCGGAGGAATGTCGGCCTGATGTCTTCTTCCAGCTTCACGATCAAATGGGTCACTTGGGCACAGAGAGAACACTGGACCTTATCAGATCCCGTTTCTTCTGGCCACGCATGTCTGTCTACATCTGTGACCGGATTAAAAGATGTGAACGATGCATTCGACGGAAAGCACAACCAGAAAAAGCTGCACCCCTTGTCAACATCAGAACATCCAGGCCTCTAGAACTTGTTTGCATGGATTTTTTATCTATTGAACCAGATCGGAGTAACACAAAAGATGTCCTCGTCATAACGGACCATTTCACAAAGTACGCTGTAGCGGTGCCCACCCCGAATCAACGAGCCAAGACGGTTGCGAAAGCCCTATGGGACAACTACCTGGTCCATTACGGAATCCCGGAGCGACTCCATAGTGATCAAGGGCGCGATTTCGAATCTCACACTATCAAAGAGCTCTGTCAAATGGCCGGAATCCACAAAATCAGGACCACACCTTACCATCCTCGTGGCAATCCTGTGGAACGATTCAATCGGACTCTACTGAACATGTTGGGCACTCTACCAGATCAGGATAAAGCACACTGGAAAGATTTCGTCAAGCCGCTTGTACATGCTTACAACTGTACTCGTAATGACGTCACAGGATACTCCCCATATGAACTTATGTTCGGTCGACAACCCCGCCTTCCCGTTGATTTGGCTTTTAGGCTGCCTGTGTCTGAAAAACCGTCTACGTCGCACTCGCAGTATATTGAAAAGCTCAAGTCACATCTGGAAGACAGCTATAGGATTGCCGTCGAGAACTCTGAAAAGGTTATGGGGAGGAACAAGCTCCGATTCGACAAGCACGTCACGGCTTCAGAACTCTTTGTTGGAGACAGAGTTCTGGTCAGAAATGTCAACCTCCGAGGCAAGCACAAACTCGCGGATCGATGGGAGCCAGATGTGTATATCGTCCAGAAGAGAGCCGGCACTCTTCCAGTATACACAGTCAAACCCGAAAGCAAAGATCGCCCCATCAGAACTCTCCACCGAGATTTGTTGCTGCCTTGTGGCTACTTGTCGCCAGCTTCCAAGCCTGAACCAGCAAAGACCACCTCAGTTGAGTTATCGCCTCCAGTGATCCCTGAAAGCTTTGATTCTCCAGACCCTGAGGATGATCTGCAAGAACTGTTCATACCTTACTTGCCTGACACCTCTAGCTCCTCTCCCACCTGCATTACCACTGTGGTGGATTTCCCTGTTCCAGTGCTTGCAGTTCCTCCCGTCGTCCTGTCTGTGATTCCGCCTGGCCAGCGTTCACAGCCTGCCTCTGAAGAAACTGCTGGAGTGGAACGGGTAGTGGAGTCTGGACCTGAACCTACGATTGACTCTGACCCAGAACTACATGAGCAGTGTGTGGATGCGGAACTTTCGAATGACTCTAGCTTTGATGCTGCTGATGGCCCTGAGCTGCCCTCAGAGGAAAGCACCTCCTCTGATCCAGAACCTGTATCTGCTCAGGAGCCGGTCAACCTTTCAAGTGCTTCCGACTCATCCCCTGTACCTGAACTGTCTAGCCCAGGCTCTGAACCCCAAGCACAACGTTCTGTTCGAGTTCGTCGGCCGCCTAGTCGCCTGCGGTATTCGACGCTTGGGAATCCGCTTCTGCATAGCATTCAGTCCCTGTTCCATGGGCTCAGCACTGCGTTTGCCTCTGCTCTCCAACTAGATGGGGCCCCTCCGACCTCTGCTCCCTGTGATGTCGCTGTGTGCTGTCAGCCTCCTGCATGTCCGAGGCCGTACATGAGTATAGGGGGGGAACCTGTAACCCGCATTTAGTAGAGCCTTTTATTTTTGCGGGTCCACTTCCTGCGCCACCCCAAACTTCCAACTTCCTACAAGTTACGGGTCACGCGGGTTCACTTCCTCTCCGTCTCCACTGTGGCTGTGGCATGATATTTCGGCGTCCCCAAACAAATGAACGACACGCTCCAAGCTTAGCGATTCAAGTTCTGAATCCTAGGTAAGTCTTTTGCCATCCGCTTCTCAACCTATATTATGTCTCGTTTTGCCGTGTGATTGCTCACGGAAGCGTTACTTTGACTATAGTTGCTGCCGTTCCTCAACCAGAGCCCCTGTCTGGTTCCGCTGTGTTTAGACGTCGGGCCGCGCCTGGAGACTCCGCGCTAAACATTCTAAAACTCAAAGGTAAATTGTTTGTTTGTTCTATCGTGAAAGCCGAATTGTAGGCATTGCTTTAAACTATTAGCTTCTTCGCTAATCTAAAGAATTATTGCCGTTTTGAGCGTTTTTTGTCACTTTCGTGACTACCGCTGAAATGGTTACATGTTTGGTGGCCATTGAAGCCCATTGATTTTAACGTAGCTACGTAGATCCTTTCCTGAATATTGCGCAATACCAATTCGAATACCAAACTCTGCATTTGTGTTTGGATTATTCGACCACTGAATTTAAAGGTGCACTTTGTTTATTTTTTTTCTCAATGTGATTTGAGTTGTTTTGATTCTGAACACAACTTTCAGATACAATTCACAGTGTGGGGTAACATCATTACACATGAGTGTAATATGCATTTGCATTCAGCATGTATGTTTATGCATATTTATTTATTTATTTATTGATATTGATTTACTTTATTTCGTTGGTTACTTTAGTAACTAGGTTACTTAACCTGTGTTTTTGGCCTTGTAGGTCAGGTTTTTTGTATGGAACCAACAAAGTCCAATCCTACCCCATGAACTCTTGAACTCTCGATCGTCCCAACTCGAGGACTCCTAACGAGATGGCGAGCTACGAACCCTCGGACCTATATGTGGTAGGATAAGCAAAACACACATCCATCCGATACGTTTGAACTCTGCCCTAACTGGATTACCGCTCAACTCGAACTCTATTCCGGTTGTGGGACATATCGGGACGGGTTTTTTTTTCCCCCTTTCCCCTTTTATTTGGGTTGTTTTTCCCCTCCCATTCGTTGGCGGCGCGTTGCTCCGCCCTCGAACTGTCCAAACTGTTTTGTGTTCCTGTACTCCTGTTGTTACTTCATGTGCTTGAAGAATACACTAAAACTGAATTCCATGGCTCTGGTATAATCATTCACAACCCAGGCTCCGTGACGAACCATCTTCTGTGCATTCTAGCTTTCGCAGTCAACCGCCTAGCCTTTACATGTTACAGACACATCAGTGGTCTCCAACCTTTTTTACCCCACTTTTACGAAACATATATATCAGAGAGCTTTTGAAAACTTTTGCTACGATCAAAAACTCCTGGGAGAGATGTGTTTACGGGAGTAAACAGATATTTTGCACAAGCCCACGCTGTTTGGATCAGCACTTTGCAAACAAACTACCCTCAGCTTCTCCCAAGGTTAAAAAAAGAAGCTGTTGCGCAGCGGTCTCTCTGTGTGGTGCCTGATGAACTCACGTAGTAGTAGGAGCTCCAGTCGGGCGCGGCAGTGTGAGCGTGGGCCACGGGACCGGGGGGAGCAGCCACAGGGTGGGGTGGCCCCAGGAACCCAGGCACCAGGGGGAGGGCGCTGTAGGCCGGAAGCACGGCAGCAGCAGGGAGGACGCCCGGGGGAGGAGCGGCCCCGTTACTGACCGGATGGAGCGACACCCCGAGAGGTTTGCAGACATCCACCTCCTGGAACACACAAGAATTTAGGATTCACTTTAGACAGCCATGTTGGGACAGACTATACACTTTACCTCCACCTCCACCTCATTATTGTCATTACTATCTATGAAGATTGTAGGTATTTGGCAGTAATTCCAACACATCTTTCTCACTATCTTCTGCAATATTACAAAACAAAATATCCAGATACCATAAGCCCCTCCCACCATCTTTTGCTCCCCTTTGCAGCGCGGCTGTTTCAATAAAATAAAAAAAGATTTTTAAAAATACACCGGTCAGCCTGTGTGACTGTAGATGAGGATTAAGTTTAGCAAGACTTTAAAAGGCATTGCCTGGATACGTAGTTAGAAACTGAGGAGGAGCCGCCACCACAGATTAGCCACTGGTAAAGATACAAAGATTACTGAAAGATGCGCAAGTGGCTCGGAACACAACTCCAGGCACGTTTTTGATGAGAGAACATTGTAACATGGTAAAACAGCTCTAAAAAGTTAATTTTGCACCCCACTTTTGAAGAAAATTAATTCAGTTTGCTCTTGGTTAATTATTAGACTCAAGGTGGTGTTTTGTGTTCAAAAAGCAAATCATCCAGTGCACAAAGAGCAAACACATCCATGAATGAAACTTGACATGGAAAATGCTGGAGAACTACTAGGATCCCCCGACTTAGAATAATGTATAATACATTGTGTTTTGGTACAGAAGAGCGCTATAAAAACATATACATATATTGACTCTTAATATGTGTGAATGGAGGTCATACAGTAATGCCATAATTATTAAACCATATTTGAAATGTTTCGCTCCTTTTTTTAACAGTTCACATGCCACATTTTGTGGGTCATGGCCTGAAAAGTTTGAAAACTGTGAATATGTGTGTCCCTGGTATAAACACTTGGTTCACTACTCAACCGCGACAAACCACCAATTCGAAATGAGCAAATCTCTCTCTACACGTATTTCTCAAGGCAAGCCCACTACAATCTCTTCTAGTCCTCAAACATGGGCTGGTCCAGATACAGTATTAGTATATTAGTAGTACGAGGCCAGGTCTGTGGCGCGTGGAGATGAGTTCCATCAGCTGCTGGGCGAGGAGTGACATGCCCGCTCTAAACACAGTATCAGTGTCTTACGGAGAGGTCAGGTCCTTCAAGTACATACCGACACTCTGCTCATATTCTTTACACTGCAGCAAAATAAATAAATACACGAAGCGGTTTCACTTTATTAGCGTCGAATTCCTCATCGTTAGACTGACATTAACTGTGGTTCGCTCGTCTAATTTGATATGTATGGATGCCAAACGATCAGGCGTAAGGCGCTACTTGAGACCTCATAACCTTTCAGCCTCTGCGGTATGTGAGAAGTCGCCTGCACAAGCAACTTAGCCTGACCCTTCTTTTTTTTTAATGCGCTCATAATGTCACAAGTTGTTTTAGCAGGGCCAAAGCAGTCTTGTCGGATGAGCCGTGTGTACCTTGGTGGCATAGGCCTGGGTGGCAGTAGCAGGCTGCGAGTAGTACTGAGTCACCGCCTGCATGTAGGAATTATAGTCCGCATAAGTGGACACCGGAGTCGCCTGGGATAAATAAAGCACAGGTTATTTCGAGGACCTTTTTTTTTTCACATTGAAGTCGCAAAAAAGCTGAAAAGAAAAAAAGTGCTACCTGCGTGTGGTCCTTGGCGTACTCTGCGGCCGTGACCTCCGGCGGGGCAGTGGTGTAGGTGTGGGCCTGCGCTGCCTGGTAGTGCTGGTACCACTGCTGCATGGCTTCCTGCAAGTCACAGAAAAGCTTGTTAGGGGAAATCGATTGTGATAAACTGTGGAGCTTTTGTGGGTTCGTTTGAAGTTATACTATAGTAGGGCTGCATGTTATGAGGGAGAAAATGCGACAAGTTCCATTAAAGGAGAACTAAGTAAGTTGTTTACCTTAAAGCCACACCGTGTAGAATTTTACCCAATAAATGCAATTGAAATACAAGCATTTATTTTATGACAGATATTTTCATCATTGAAAAATACCTCAAAAATATACAAACAAACATTTATGAGGCTCACCCCTGCCAAGATATGACTGTAAACTTTACTGGGATGGGTACGTCTCCAGCTCGTCTCCATGGAGATGTGACGAGAGGCGGTAGATTTTGAGATTTAAACAGGTTAGTTTCTCATCCAAGTCCATTCTTTTATTACACACTGCAGCAACAGCATTTTCTGTGTCACTAGGAGCATGTTTTGTTTTGCCGCAACAGTGTAGTCCAAAATGTTACGCAGTGTACCTTTAATAAATCCTTGCTGTAGTCGCTCTGGGTGTAATACAAGTGTTAATGGGATCATTGGAGGGTCTTCCATCTCTCCCTGGTGTCACTGTCCAGTAAACCACTCTTGCAACTTTCCCCGCACCAAGCCGGAGACGCAATACACACTAATGGAATCATGAGGAAGAAGCTAACAGGCTAACGGGCAAAGCTATCTGTGGGCTAGCGACACTTTAGCAGTGTTTAAAGCCAAGTTTGAGTGAAAAAAAATTATCTCCAATGTGTAATTGGGTTGTGGCACAATGTACAACATCCCTCTCTCCCCTGATCTTTTCTGTCAGCGTAGTATTTACTCTCACAGACGATTAATGAGTACAAAAAACGCAACATGCTATAACACCTGCAGTGGCGCTTATGGCCTCTAGGGTAATGAGTCACTTAGTTCTGCTTTAAAGGAATAGTAAGTAACTCTTGCCCCGGGTTTCTTTCAATCACTATTTTTTTTTTTTTTTGCAGACGCAGAAAGAGACATTGACCAAGCGATACGTGAAAGCATGGGCGGACTGTGGTAGAGTCTGTGGTAGTGCTCCTGCTGCTGTGGAGATAGGACAGGCTTACAGGGGGGGACATAGTTCAGTCGCTTGATCAGTCGCTTGCAAAAATCTAGAGGGATGTGACTGGCTGGACAAAAACAAACAGCTTACATACTGTGTTGGGGTAAAGAAAAAAAAAAAAATCTTCGTCTTCCTAACTGAAAATGTTTACCAAGTTTCTTTTTACCTACTGGATCAGAGAGGCACTCTGAGATGGGGTCCTGGAGGTGGTGTCCCCTACTGTGTGGCATAACCCTGTAAGCCGCCTACAAGACACTTACAACCCCATCACTTTTCTCACAGACAGGAACTACGGGAAGCATCTGAAACTGCAGGTAAACAAACTATGCTGTTGTTGAAAATAAAGCAGCAAATCGGATTAGAAAGTTTAGGGACAGGGAAAATCTATATTAAACCCTCACCACTTTGCCATATCCCTTAAAGTTGCCTCTCACTTCTTTCCAAAAGCCTTTGTTCTTGCTGACGGCTCTCCTTCCCTCGTCCTTCTTGTTTCTCGACAAATTAAACCGGCTGTTTTATTGCCTATCTAATCATGACTCGTTTGTTTTGCAGCATTAGATTGCAATTAACATTTAAAATTGGGTTTGGATCCCGCTGCAAATATCAGATATGCCACTTTACTGCCGGGGGAAGCCAGAGTGACACGGATGAAAGAGGAAACGCCAGGGAAAGGAGGAGGCAAAAAAAAAACAGTAAAGACGAGGGGTGTGAGGGAGACAAACTGGCTGGAGGAAGACGGCATGGGTGTTCTTGAGTGGAGCGTTTGGGAGAGGAGGAGACAGACGGGAGATGCGCTAGTCCCTGCCAAATCCTGCGTGCTCATGTCTGTCCAAATATCGGCGCTCCACTCGGCTTCCTGCCTCCCGGAGTTACAGCTCACTCTGTCAGTGCTTCCTCCTCTCATTAGGAATCCATCTATCTGCCCGTCAAAACTCTCCACCGCCGCCCCTGTGACAACTTTTAACACTATTAGGAGAGGGGAAGGTGAAAAAAAAAAAAAAAAAAAAATCTCTTCCGTAATAAGCTTTTGACTTCATTAACAAGAGGGGGGAAAAATAGCATCATTGTTGACTTGGTTTAGTCTTTTTTCTTTTCTTTTTTTAAATGAAAGTCAGAGAGTGTGTCTAGTACCTGCGTGTATGCCTGGCTGTACTGGCTGTAGTCTGCGGCGGCATCGGTGCTGTACGGGGCTGTGGTGGTGACGGCGCTGTGGGAAAAGGAGCTGGGCGTCTGGGAGACCACAGGAGCCACGGGGCCAGTGTACACAGCCGAGCCGGGCGGCCCTCCCGCCGCCTTAGCTCCCATGGAACCTGGGGAAAGAGCACATATACGGAGACTTTGAAGATTTTAAGACTTGGAATCAGGAAACAGCCACGTTAACAGGACCGATGTGCAATTGTGGATTTTGAGACATTGGTATTTTACATTATTTAAATTACTAATGTTTGAGCATAGAAACTAGAAAAAACCTATTCGATGGGTATAAATTAGGGCACGTTAATGAAAATTGGGACAGATACTGAGAATTTCCAGAAAGCCGATGTCAAAAATGACACCTTATATTCATGCATATACTGTGTATTTGCACCTAATTTTGTGACAAGAAATCAGTGTAACAGCTTTGGGTTTGGGTTTCCACCTTTCTAAAAGCTCACGGCTCTTACTGTTTCTTTTGTCTGCCCTGAACTATATAAGTCGAGACCATTTACCATTTACCATTTACCATTTAAACCTAACCCAAACCTTCAAGTGCATATGACTTATAAAAAAAATCTTATTTAGATGAATGACATCTGTTGGAAGTAAATAATTATGACTTTATTTCAGTGAAGCAGCAATTTTAATGAAGAAATGTTGGGCAGAAAAGTTATTTTTAATAGATTTTAAAGCTACATAGAAGTGACATAGATGAAGGTAAAATTCCATAGCAGTTTGACTCATTTCCCATTGATGTGACATGGTTGACACGGCAACAGTTTAAAATTGCTGTCCTTTATCTACGTTACTTCCTGTCAGTGTCTAATAAGGAAGTGAAAAGCTATTTTTTTTAATTTATCAGTGATGACGTCAAAAAGACCAATATGGAAGCAGGGGTATTACAAGATACAAGCCGACATTTTTGTCAATAGATTACTAACAAATTCAAGGCGCTGTGATAAACATAGTTTGAGTGCAGAATGGCTCAGGAACATCCCACAAACGATTTATGGACTTCAAAAATGCAAAATGCAACACTCTCCTACAATGTCACTCTGTATGTTTTAACCAATCAAATAGCAGCAGATTGGTTGACTGGCACTGTTTTTTTTCAGCCCTGTTGGCGTCCAACGGCCTTTCCAGCTCTATTATGAAGGCCTGACGAACACACCAGAAGCACATGGCTACTTAATATGTATACACATAAGGACTTCAGCGCAAAAGAACAAATGTATTTTAGATTAGAGGTCATTTTAGTTGCTACATTCATTTTTTTCTTCTTCAAACTGAAATGCAATAATATCTTGAATATACTGTACAAACTAAATAGTGTATGTTATTACCTTGCAAGACAACACTTGGCATCACACTGGCCAAGTTCAGGTAAGGATTGGAGGGTAGTCGGACCTCTTTAGGCGGATCTCCCAATAAGGAACTCTGTCCATTGTTAACCTAAAAAAAACAAACAAGATATCTTCCAGTCACATTTTGTCTGCAGCAACAAAAGCAACATTTCACCATAGCAACATAAGGTTAGTAATGCTGCTATAATGAAGTAGCGGTGGATGTAACCTGAGAGGACTGCTGTGTGCCACCTTAATTACACCGAGACTCTATTAAAAAGGCTGGGGACTGGAGTGTGCTCCCAAAAGAAGGCTGGCAAAGTGATTATGTCTCTACACTAACTTATTATGATGGTATTCGAAAAGGCGTGCAGTGTTTAAACCCGACACAAGTCAGACGGCGGAGCACTCGGGGCAGACAGACAAGGCAAGGTGAAGAATGTCATCTTCCGCGGGGGAGACAAGGAAATGGTAAACAACTGCGCACAGAAGGACTGTCTGTCTGTCTGTCACTGTCTAGGTACGTTGAAAGTGGTCGTGTCCTGCGTAAATGTGGCATGAGGGCACTTCCCAAAGATGGTAATATCAGTGCATGGAAAAGACACATTAGCAGCAAGGACTGGATGACTGAGCTGTCACCGTTAGCTAAATACATGCTAGCAAATCAGATATAAAGCCGGTCTCGCAGGCCAATTGTTTTGAAGCAAATAATCGAATCAAACTAATAGGTTTTATGTTGCTGTAGCGTATGTAACTTGGGCAGAGCCGGTTTTTCCCATAGGCAAACTATGCAAGTTGCATAGGGCCCCTGCAGCCACAAGGGCCCCACATCTCAGTCAAACTACGGAGTTGTTTCCTTGATTAATTGTCTCATTATTACGGGCCTATTTGTCTCAAAGATGAGTTGAATCCACACGGTTCTCATGCACGCAGTTACTTACAGTAACTCTGGTTCTCTGAATATGCACAGGCTAAAACAAATTGGGCGACTCACAGGCTAATCCTCAGTGGTCAGACAGAAATAACCGTTAGGTGCAGGTTTCAGTTTGTTTGCCATTTACCATTTTAAAAAGTTGGGAAATAGACTAGTAGTCGTCCTAAATCCCAGTCTCACAGTGGCTTAGTGGTTGGTGGTTCTCACACAGAGGGACGGGGCCTGAATTAAGGTCATTATTTTCCACTTCTGCCCTGCTCTACTGCACAGTGGAACTGTTTTTGTCCGTAAATGGAATCGATCTTCGTTGAATAACCATGGGATGCGTACTGTAGGGCCCCCGAGTGTATTTTTGCTTAGGGCCTCAGAAGGGCCAGCACCGGCGCGTTGAGTTGCCTTGTGTACGAAATGCGCGGTATAAATAAAGTTGCCTTGCATTGCCTTGCTCTGAACTTTGGGATAAAAGCAGGACCTGGAGACTATTTTATTATATGCAATGAACATGAACATGAAGGCAACTGTTTTCAACATACAACAAATACACACACAGTTTCCTTTGTGTGACAATGCAGGTGTGGCTCAGTTTGTTGTCTTTCATCTGGAAACTTGTTTTGGCACTATGAGAAAATATCTTATCCCCGGTGAACGAAGAAACACATACAGTTAACGCACACCCTGCTGTTCTGATCATTCTATGCGCTCCTTTGGGGGTCAGCTGAAGGGTCACCGAAGAGCTGTCTGTCATGTCTGTCAGCTCACCATGGTCCCGGGGGGCGCCGGCTGTCGGTCAGTGCAGCCCGACAAGGAAGAGGAGGATGCGGAGGAACAGGGGGTGGTGGTGGGGGGCGCCGTGGGGGTGGAGGAGAGGGAGAGGCAGCTGTTCTGCTCCCCTGTGGAGGCCCTCGTCTGGAGGTAAGACATGACTCCTACTGGGCTATTGTGGCTGGACACCGGGACAGCCTCTTGGCCCAGTTCTGCAGATGAGGAAAGGGGAGAGGAATCAAAGAATTACACAGGCAAAGGGAAAAGCCAAGAGACATTACGGTCAAAGGGGTATGAAGCAACCATTTACCTTTACAAACTCTGAGAATTGGGTTCAAAATGCCTACCAGGAGTTAAGGATATATTTAATGGACAAAAGTCAACTGGTTTTGTAACATGTTTTCGATGAGACTAGAACACATGATTAAAAGCTTCAAAAAGTAAAACAATAAAATAAAAATGGGCTTTTACAAGTAGTGTAAACATCAAACGCTTTCAACTTGAGTCCAATTTAAAACCAAAACAGTTTCTATTTTATTCCCCTCAAGTCCAAACCTGTACTGTATTTTCCGGACTATGAGTCGCTCCGGAGTATAAGTCGCACCAGGCGCCGTTGACAAGCCTCTCCCGGCAGCACGTTGTTCAAGCACCCATTTGCAAACTCTTTCCTCTGTTTTCTTCATTGCAGTGAGAAGAATCTCCTCTTTTCGCCAGTCCCTCACAAGTTTCTCGCTCACGCCAAACTTTCTTTCTGCTGCTCGATTACCATTTACAGCTGCATATTTCACTACTTGCAGCTTGTAATCTGCAGAACGTGATTTTCTGTTTGGTGGCTTTGTGTTCGCAGTAGCAGATACTGGTACACCAGCCTAGAGCGCCCTCTAGCGGCTGTCAGGGCTTTTGATATACAAGTCGCACCCCCAGTAAAAACATGAAAAAAGTGTGACTTATAGTCCAGAAAATACTGTTGATTAAACAGCACCAAGCCAATAATGAGACTGACCGTAGAGTCAGGCTTGGTTTTAGTCGGTGTGGGCCGACTGTCTCTGTACAACATTGTAATATCACATAATGACTCTTCCCCTCATACATCATCAGTTATCATACAGCCGGCGCTTTTCTCCAATCTCACAATATTTCACTCACTCCGGGGTTTAATAAACACGCATTTGTACACACCGACGTACACGGTGTGACGTTCAAAAGACGAGAGAATGTGTGAGGCCAAGAAGCCATAGCAGAAGTGAGCGTGCACATTGATAAACAGCACTTACGTGAAATCCAATATTGCAGTGATAAATGGCTCCGCAGCACAATAAAGAGAATCAGTTCTAACAAGCCTTAAGCGAAAGTCCCGGTAGATACTTTACAAAAGCAATGCGTTAGAGACACACAAATGAACATAAATGTGTGCGCCAAAGAGCACGAGTTTATATCGTTTATAATATAGCCTCTCATTTCCATTTTAAACACAGCTAATGCGGCTGGACATTTGAATTGTAAATGTGCAGCAACCGCTTCTGTTTGCAAAGCGAGAGTCTGGCTTCAAGAGCTCTGAAGGCCAACAACCCATGAGTATACTTAGAATTAATATTACAGTAAAACAGCATTAAGTGATGCTAATATTGGTGTAATATCATTCCATTACCACTGCAGTTAGATTAAATCAACCAACGTGAAGGGTCTTTAAAAGGGATTGAATCTTTGGGATCAGTTTAAGCCATTCAAATCCCGGCTCGTTTTTATATGCTGCAGTTTCACCTTTTTAAATATGCCAGCTCACATTTTCAGCGCTGAGGCACATCTGTTTCCAAATCATCCAAGTTTACGACTGGGCAGGATTTTACCCATAAATATAAATGTGTGCAACAATTACAGAAAACAGGTTACAAAAAAAAGCTTTTTCCACAAATGAAATTCACGTTTAAGAGACAATCAGATCAGGTTCAGTAAATGATCGTCACGTCACCGAGTAATTTCATCCATTGTGAAAGACACCCTATGGTGCTGTGTTGAAGAAGTGGGTTTGATGTAACATGTAACAAAACTGCCAGCGTGTTGTAGTCACATTTCGAGCAAAGAAAGCTGATGTTTAAAGAAGTCTTTGTTAAGATGGAGAGAGAGAGACCTTCTTCCTATCTCTACAGCCTTGGTCCCATGTGACTGGGAGCAAATAGCATTTTACACTAGGGACTAACATGTGAGACATCTGCTGTTATTATATCCTTGATAGTGTGTTCGACAAGTACCTTTCGGCAAAGACCTGTGCCTGCCTGATGTCCACGAGGTAAAAAGCATCTTAGTGTTTTTAAGGTTCATGCACATTTCATGAGGATCTCAAATGCAACTGAACTGGTAGGTCATGATGCTAAATCCTGGCTGTGTTAGTGCCGTGTAACTGTTGCTGCGTCTGCTTCAAAACCAGTCCACTTGTGAGAGAGATGGACAATTCTCTTCACTTTCAGATTTATCATTACACATTAGATATTGACAAATGGTTCAAAGACACTCCACAATGTTTTTTTCAGATTTTTGTGTCTCATTTTGTAACATGGTTCAATGTTCTAAGGTAAACACTCTGACTTACTGATTGCTCCCGAAACGCCTCACAATGTATTGTACTTGGTGCTTTTGAACGTGACTTCAGTTAGCAACGCAGCAGAGGCACGGGAGATGATGTGCTTCTGGACACATTTACACCTCAAAATAAAACCTTTTCAGAACGAGACGACTCAATGGTTATCTGCGCCTTAAATATCTGCAACACGTTTCTTTTTCTGACTTCTGCATGTGTCTGTGCTCATATGGTGCGGGGCAGGTGACGGGGGTGTGCTTCTGTAAGAGAAATGAGCACGCAGATTCAAAGGTGGCGTGAGAAATACAATAGGGTCGGGTCGGCCATTCTTTTTGCTTATTTGGGAATTAACTACAAATCCTGATCTTGTTTGGTAGCGTTCTGAATACACATTGCACAACCATTTTGACTTAATTAAACTTATTTACCTTTTTTTAGTTCTAGTTCTAAGTTCTAAGTAACTCTTGCCCCTAGAGGCCATAAGCGCAATTGCAGGTGTCGTAGCAAGTTGTGATTTTTAACTTATATATTGCCCATAACAGTAAATACTACGCTGATAGAAAAGGCGATGGGAGAGAGGGATATTGCACATCCAATTACACAATGGAGATAATTATTTTCACTCATACTAAATATTATATAACACCACTTTAAACAATATATAAATACTGTTTAACGTGTTAGTTGCACAGGTCCGGTGGCAGTCAAGTTGCAATAGTGGTTTTCTGGCCAGAGACCCCAGGGTTAGATGAAAGACCCCCCAATCATCCCATTAACAATTGTATTACCCCCAGAGGGACTACGAAAATATTTATTAAAGTAAACAAGTTACTTAGTACTGCTTTAAGTTGGTAAGATGTAATGCAAAGGTTTCTGAAAAAAACGCAAATTAAGCCAGTTAAGACAAAAGGTTGTCCAAAAGAAAAGGAACCATGTCATTTTGGTTTGTCCCTGATGAACGCTGCCTTTCTTTTCTTTTGGAAACCTCGCTGCAGCTCTTCCATAGCCTGTTTGTGTTCATCGCACGTGTGAAAGCTTCTTGAAACAACATTGCACTTCGCATGCTTAAGAAACCTCTGCGGCTCACCTGAGGGAGAGTCTCCCAGCAGGCCCTTCCCCAGAGACAGCAGCCCGGGAGGCCGCAGCGACAGGGCTTTCTGCACCAGCAGCTTGGAGGGGTCCCCGAGAAGACTGGAGACCTGAGAGGAGACGCACAACGAGAGGAGGGGGGTTACAACAGAAGACAGCTAAAGGGATTACTTTGTGGAAAGAGTAACTACAGTGCTATAATGAATTACTAATGGGCATCATGTTGTGAAAATGTGCAACGGTTCAGAGATTGTAATGCAATGCTCTTTTTATTAATAGTTTTTAAAAAGGACAAAAATTTATTCTTAGCCTTTTGCTTTTTTGTGGAGAGAGGGGTGGGATTTATTTATTTACTTTTCTCTTCAAATTTTGATGTAATCGTTAAGAAGTTTCCCCCATTAGTCCCGTGACCTACTGCACTACTTGCATCGCATAAAGGACTTGTTTGCTACTTAAAGACAACACTCTCTGGTGACTTTTCCTTTTGACATTTATAATAAATAAAAACAGCAGAGACATTTCAGAGGGAGATATGCAAATGGAGAAGGAGCGAGGGATTCTCACCTCAAGGTCTTCTCTTACTCAGAAATAAGTAATTAGTTTGCATGTTTTTCTGGTTGTTTGGCTTCATTAGGCGGTAAATGCAGGCGATGAAAATGTTGGGGCATGGGTAGGGGAACCTTAAGGCTAACCTATGCAAATGAAGGAGTGCACTATAGAGACATGCAGGTGCCTACAGAGCTCACGCGCTTGTCTTTGATGTGAAGTAACTGCTGTTGAGCCAGCTGCATGTGCAAGAGGTTCTGAAGGACCAGGCCGTTACCGATCATGGCACTCTGGGAAACAAAGACGGCCAGAGTCAGTTTTGTAAACATTGAAAAGATACTTTGGAATTGTTGATAGTGAACCTGGTGGGCTTTTCCCAGAGTGAGCAGCGCTGCGGTGAGCGGAGGCCTGAGGAATGGCAGGCTGCTGTGCTGAGCAAACTTTCCTGAAAAACAAAATCAGAGACCATTTTGTGCTGGGTTGCAGATGATATCACATTGTACACTGCCTTCTTTACTGAGAAGAAGGCAGGAACACCACAGAGATGATCATATATAGATACATGATATAGTACATTTTATTAGGGAAAAACAGTGACTAGCCCAACCCAGTTTAAATAGAGACTAGGGATGTCCCGATCTGTAGCCGATACAGGCGTTTTGAGAATATCGGATTGGAACGGAACGGTAAACCTGCAGGCCGGCGCCACTGGAGCACCCACAATGCTATCGCTAACCTGCCGCTTAAAACATGAGAAAAGTTCCTTGTTACCTTTGCAGTGCTGACATTAGCTTTCACATTCAACAGCATGACGGTGCTCTGGTACTTTTGTCTGCATAATATGTGCATAATAATAAGCCATGTGGTCCAACTAGTGTTTATGTCTTTTACAGGCCCTAAACATCATGCTATAGACCTAAATGGCCTTTAGAGGCAGATAGAGCTGAAACTATAATATCTACTACTTAAATGTTGTTTTGTGAATGGGCTTAAAATGCTGATTTGATATGAAATGCACATTTTAGCCTTAATATTACTCAACATTCCAATGTAACATTTACAGCTAAATCCAAATCCTTGCATATGTATAGAAAGACCTGTAAACATATAGCCTAAAATACATAATCAATATATATAATAGATAATGGTATGTATTATGTAACATTTTAATAACACAAAAAGATTGTATCAGATCAGTATTGGCCAACATGAAGTGTCAAAATATTGGATCAGGACATCCCTACAGAGGCCAGATCATTGTGATTATTTTTCCTGATCTATACGTGAGAGTATATACAGAGTTGTTCTACCAAACCATTAATCATACATTTTTGCACTAGGAGGCACACGGACAGGCGGCCCAATGAACTTTGCACCAAATCTGTCTTTGCTGGCCGAGTTAATAATCAATAAAATGCCCAGAGCTGGAGAATGTCTCCAAGAAGCCATTCTTTAGAACTGCCACAGAAAGACAAACAAAGTAGTGTGGTTCCATTCTGATCTGATAGTTAATATTCTGGGCTGTATGTACTGCCTTTGAACGAGAGCAGCCCCAGCCGCATACACAACTGCACCCCCCATTGCTCGCGTGCGTGCAAGTGAGCTCTATGATAATGAATGTAGCCAACCATCACCGCTAATAGTAGCTGGCTTCCAGAATAGGTAAGAGAAAGTTTAACATTTAATCAAGCTCCTAATTTTAGACTTTAAGTTGTGCGTGCGCTTCTTTAAGAGCTCTCCTTTCAGCCTCCATCGTCTCCGCTTCCTCTTCTCATTTGTTCTGCTAATGTCACCGGCTTTCATTTTAATACCTGATTAGCCATTCATCAAATAATGACGAGGTGATTGCAGCAAAGGCTGGATCAGCGAGGGACCTGGAGACAGAACTAGAGATTGGAGTGGTAGGGGCTACACTGTACACTGCAGACCTACTAAATAAGAGTTTGTGTCTTATGAGAATACTTTGTGTTTTGTTACGTCAAGCAGCATTGAGTGTACCTTCAGTCACAAGTAAACCCATTCGGAAATGTCTTCCTATGGTAGCACCAAATCAATCATGCATACAAGCGCCTCTGTTAAACTAAGTCTGCACAATAGAGGGCTGTGCAATTAATCGGAATTCAATTACGATGTCGATTATTATACTAAACGATTACAAAATTAGCATAATCGGGAAAAAAAGTTTTTTTATTTTTTTATTTTTTTTATTTCCCCCCCCTTTTTCATTTTTTTCTGGCAAAGCAGACTTGCATTATTTCATGGGGCTGGGATTCTTTTCCCTTCACATTTCTCATGCCGTGGCTCATGCTTTTGCCTGACATAAAAACAAACGGCGCTGTGTGATGATGTCATCAGGCCACGCTGCTCAGTTTGCTTGCGCAGGTGTGAGGGCTGGCCAGCAGGGGGCAGGTGTGAAACAGAGACCTCTCCTTAATCGAGGCGTACGTTCAGAAAACAGACAATATTCAGCATCGTTTTTTATTTTTATAACTAAATATATCAATAAAATCAAGACTTTTTTTCAAAGGCAACAAATAATCGTTTGAATAATCGTGATTTCAATTATGACAAGAATAATCGTGATTATTATTTTTTCAATAATCGAGCAGCCCTAGCACAATATTTTCTCTGCTAATTGTAAACTTCCGAAACTTCACCAGATGGGATTTTTTTTTACATCCTCCATATAGATGAGTTGTGAAAAGTCATCTAGGTTTGGCGACATAATAATTCACGCTCATAAAGCATCATTTCTGAACAATCAAACTTAGATCCTGGAATAACAATGAAGCATCCACCTGTCACACTGAACTTCCCCCCCCATCTGTATTTACTCACTGCGTCTAAACGACACATTACCTCCTCTCAAATGTGTAATGAGGAATAAATAGTTTGACACAAGTTTTATCTTTATTTTCAGTCTCAAAATAAATCAACTGAATCCGGTGCAGCGCAACTAAACGATTGCTCACATCCAAAATATGTGCTTGGCCAATGTTGAGTGGAGTTGCGCATTTGTGATTCCTCTGTCCTGCAAATATTTCGACAATTCTGGTAAATTGACTCTGATGTTTGATTGATGCTGGTCCCAAGTTCTGGTCTGCTTCCCATGTTTGTGCCTACGCGCCTCAACATTGACCTGGCACGTGTTTTTCGGGAGTGAGGAGCCGTTCCAAACACTATGCACAGTCTTTACCTCCTCTTTTGCCAGTGTGGTACGGCCTCATAAGGATTTGCAGGGCAGCCGGGTTGGTCATGCTGGTCAACAGCTGGGCGAGGTTGGGCTCTGGCAGCAGTCCTTTTCTGTTGCTCAAAATCTAGAAAACAAAAGCAACCACAGACAATATACTATTATGAATAATCAAAACATACCATGGAGTTTGCTTTAGATCTCACCAACGAAGGCATTACACCAGTTTACATCATGGACACGTCTACAGTGTCAGCAGAGAAGAAGGTTGGGGGGAAAGAGGAGGCGCAGCGGAGGGGAAGGGGACAGAGCCAGGGGCCAAACAAATAGGAAGGCAAGCAGGAAAATGGATGTGCAAAAGTGGATGTGAAATTAGATTGAATAAATAATGTTACACCCGTTCGCCAGTGCAGTGCAGTCTCAGAGGAGGAACCGGGAAAGAGCATTCGTCTCAGATACAATTTCAGCTCTAAAGAACACCAGAGGAACCCGGTCTCTGCTTTGATGTTTTGCAGTAGGACTACTGGGTGACAAAATGAAGATGAAATGATCAAATGATATCGACAGCAGAATTACAAAACATCATTGTTTGACAGTCGCAGGGCACCAATATTTTTTGAAAAAAAAACATTCACTGGCTTTTCAGGCACAAGGCAGAACATCTGGGCAAGGATTTGGCCATCTTAAATTTTAAGAAGACGAAACCAGGCTGGTTCAATTCAATGTTTTAAAGACATGAAAAAAGGAATGGGAGAATGGGCTTTGTTTTTGCAGTTGCTGGAGAAAGATGCCCCCCAAAATAGTCTGATCTACATGTCAAAATATCTGTTGAATTTGTAAATGTTTGGAATTATTAAGGTAATTTTTTTCCTCTTTTTGCCTATAAAATGTCAAATGTTTGTTAACATAAAACCACTAGACCCAATAATGCTGTTAAATTAACTTTTCATTAGATTTGAGTGTATGTGTTTAAAGCAGTACTAAGTAACTTATTTACCTTAATAAATCCGTTTCGTAGTCCCTGTGGGGGTAATACAAGTGTTTATGGGATGATTGGAGGGTCTTTCATCTCCCCCTGGTGTCTCTGGCCAAAAAACCATGTTTGCAACTTGACTGCCCCCGGTGCGGAGAAAGCAATACACACTAGTGTAATCACGAAGAAGAAGCTAACATGCTAACGGGCAAAGCTAACTGCGGGCTAACGTCACTTTAAACAGTATTAACAGCCAAGTTTGAGTGAAAAAAAAATATTTCTATTGTATAATTGGATGCACAGTAACCCTCTCTCCCTTCACCTTTCCTGTCTACTCTCCAAGACAATTAATAAATTAAAAAATCGTAACTTGCTACTACACCTGCAGTTGCGCTTATGGCATCTAGGGGGAAGAGTTACTTAGTACTGCTTTAAGACCTTCTTATAGTCCCAAAGAACAGGTTTTTGGGTCCTGAGATAAAATGTAACAAACTTGTAATGGGCTGAAGTTAAAAAAAATATTCCTGTCTTGGTTTGACGACACTTTTACACTGCAGGTATCATTGGGAACCATTTTGGAAAAATACCATCATAAACGTTATGACCTGCCGTACAATGTGACCAAAAGAACCTTATATTTCTTGTGTTTCTTTGGTGTGTGGTGCATCGTAAATACTGCATATGACACATTATACACAATTTTCACACATGAATTATTTAAAATTGTACTAAAAAGTGACCTAGTCTTCCTTAGTTTGACATTTTCTGTGGATTTCTTTATTTCGCTTCCTTATTAATTGGACATGGGCAGGAAGTGACTTAGGTGGAGGCATAGAAATCATAGACATGTTATAAGCCTGAGCCTGTTTCTAAAAATGCGTACACTTCTGTTAGCCGCTCAATGGTGTTGTATTATGCCTTCTATACCCATACAAATGAATGGTGAAGCCAGGCCCTATATAAAAGAATGGCGTTTCATGGTATTTATACATTTTCTGTGGTCACTTAAGATCTTATAAGACGATGTTAAGTGGCCATTGGATGTGTATCTGAGCTCACAAAAAATGGAAACCTAAAGGAATATAATGGTTTAGCATTTAACTTTCACACGCTAAATCTTATCTTACGTAAAATCTCTTAAGGTCTGTAAATGATTTATGATTTCTATCTAGGCTTTGGCTTCACCTAAATGTGGTACATGGTTTTACAACAGCTGAAAAAACCTGGATTTAAAAAAAATAATAGGCTATGTTTGATAGCTAAAGTTAACGGCAAAAGGAGGCTAACGGAATAGCCGGCTCCTCAGGGGGAGTGGATGTATCCTTCTGTGGTTCTCCCCGAGGTTTCTCTTTACCTAGAGAGACTTATCCATGCATTTGTCTCCAGCAGGCTAGACTACTGTAACGGCCTACTCACTGGCCTCTCTAAACGAGTTATCAGACAGCTACAGTACATCCAGAACGCTGCTGCTCGAGTCCTGACAAGAACCAGGAAATACGACCATATTAGTCCAGTGCTCCGGTCTCTGCACTGGCTTCCTGTCACTCAGAGAATAGACTTTAAAACAGCTCTGCTTGTCTACAAGTCTTTTCATGGTTTAGCTCCAAAGTCCATCTCTGACATGTTACAGCCGTATGAACCATCTCGGGCCCTGAGAACTTCAGGGAGGGGCCTCCTGGTGGTTCCCAGAGTCAATAATAAACACGGTGAGGCTGCGTTTCAGTTTCATGCAGCGAAAATCTGGAACAGTCTTCACGAGGATGTGAGACAGGCCTCAACTCTGACAATGTTCAAATCCAGGCTGAAAACAGTTCTTTTTACCGATGCATATGACTGAAAGTATTTTATCTGCACTCTCGCCTTTTACTGTAATTGATTAATTTTTTGTTGATGTTTTTATTGATTCTATTTGTTTTCTTGTATTTATGCAAATGTGAAGCACTTTGAATTGCCTTGTGTATGAATTGTGCTCTACAAATAAACTTGCCTTGCCTTGCCTTGCTCCCGCTGAGTTTTTGAGTTTTTCCTCACCGTGCCGGAGACTCTAAGGACCCACCTGCTGCCGACGCTTATTTGGACATTATGTCTGCCTGGATACTTCATTTACCTGAACTTTACATTGTCTTATTTACTGTTTTGTTTTATTGTCTTAATGTCCTGTATAATCCTGTTGTGATATTGGGCTATACTAAACCATTGACTGATTGATTGATTCTCCTTAGGTGTAGAACTAAACAGAGAAATCAGAGTCAGAATTCCCTTCTACAGTATTCCAATGTCATTAACCGAAATCGAATAAAACTTTTTTTTCTCCTCCCACCGTTTCTTCATTAATTTGCTGCTTGACTGAAGTAAAACTATGATTAATATTTACCACAGACATTATCCGTCAAACTAGTCATAATTACAAAAGGATTTGTCACATGCACTATTCCTTCACTTTCACGCACAATGACTGAGGGATCTCCATGGCAACGCTTGTCATGTTGAAGGTGAAAAGCTCCAAACATGTTGTGGTTTGACTTCAGGGCACGAGTTGGAGAACACAGGGACACAGCACAGGTTTTCAAGGTAACACTTTTGTCTTCTAATCATTGATCTGACTGATTATAGCGGCATCTAAACAGGCTTACATGGTACAGGAAATGCCCTGGAACACCACTCGTCGTAATTAGCTAAACTAGTTAACAACTTGCAAACCCACAGACTATCAGAGTGGTCCGAGTTTAGACGTGAGCTGAATAAAAGCACGTCAGCCTTATCTGAATGATAAAACATCAACTTCATTATTTTTTTTAATTTTTATTTGTCGTCAATGAGCTTTTGCCACGTAAAGTGAATATGACACATTAGGCACCATTTTTTCTCAAACATAGTTAACATGATTTAGCAAAAATTATTAGTTTGACATTTTTAGTGATGTTTATAGTTTCATGTGAACTTGGAGGCTTGTTTTCCCGAGATGTCCTCAGTTGGTTTGTGTTCATGTGCTTTTTATGTCGGAAAGAGGGGATTTTGATGTCATCAAATAAAAACTGTTTTTATCACTGATTAGCGCGTAACCAAGGTAACCATTTGAATTTGGCTTTAGCGTCTCAAAAGCTTTAAAAAAAAACTTTAGTTTGTTAATTTTCTAAAATATTACGTACATTTTCTTTGTGCTAGCATTAATGTTGGACATGAAAACAATTGTGTACAAAAAAATTACATTTTAATTTTTTCTGCCCAACATTTCTTCATTAAATTGCAGCTTCACTAAAATAAAATGGTAATACTTAAAACAGATGTTATCCATCTAAATAACTCATAACTCAAATCATTTCAAACGCATTAAACCTGTCATATGCACTTTAGCTTACAGTAGTGGCATTGGTTGGGAAACACTGACTTTGATGATTTAATCATGGTACTTCTACTTAGTAGACGTAGGACACTGCCTGCCTCTGAGAAGTTGTAGTTGTGTCACTAAATAGACATTTCCCCCAAAGTAAATGAAACGTTTGATTGAGTTTCTCTCTTGCTCTGTGTTCTACAGCGATGTCCAGCACTGAGCCATGGGTTGGGTCTTGGAGGCCCCACAGACCGAGGGGTCCGATCAATGCCATGTATGGAAGCCCTGGGCCAAAGTATGCACTGTCCGGACTTACAGGGGACAAGAAGCACTGCTTGACTAAAGTAAAAGCACCTAGTTACAGCTTTGGGACACGCCATGCGCAGCCTCCTTCAAATCGGTCCCCTGGACCGCAGTACATGGTGCCTTCCAATGTCACACGAGTCGGCCGTGTCGGGACACCTGCCTTCTCCCTGTATGGACGGCACAAGGATCCTAGTGTTTTCCAGGTCCCGGCACCAGGGCAGTACTCCCTTGAGAATGCCACCAAGTCTATATTCCACTGTGCTCCTGCGTTTTCCCTGTCAGGGCGACAAAAGGAACTTACAACTGACCGAGTACCAGGCCCTGCTGCCTACCGACTGCCTGAGATCCTGGGAGCCAAAACCTCGGTCTTCTCATCCGCCCCCACGTACTCCCTGTGTGGACGCAGCAAGACCGGCGGCTTCGCTGAAGACCTCAAGAAGACGCCAGGTCCTGCTGCCTACAGACCTGTGGACACGAGCTTCATCAAAAAGAGGCCTCCTCAGTACAGTATAACGGGCCGCAATTTTGCCCCCGCAGCGGGCACCAAGACACCGGGGCCCGGGACCTACCGCCCAGAGATGGTGACCATCACGAAATCCAATGCTCCCAGATACTCCTTTGGCCTGCGTCATTCTGAGTTCACTGCACCACATATCCCAGATGATCCAGATGACTGAGGCACATAAATAAAGAAGTAAAGGCATCAAAACTGCACCCTCTGTTGTTGCTTTTAAGTCTTGTTTAATAACGCACTTTTACTCACTGGCGTTTAACCTGGCCAGAGAATTTTGTGGCCCTTTGACTGTCGTTTATTCCATTGTTTTAAATTGTAGTCATTCATATTTTTTTTTACCATTTTCATTGGTTTTATAAAACACATAGAAAATAATAAAACAAATCCACAGACAAACCCTTGAAGTCAAATGCTTTTTGGGGAGTTAAGCGCTATACTTAGCAGGGACACATAGGGGGTGCATGTCTTGGCACAGCCTCAGAGACACCCCATGTTCCTGTGAAAATGTATCATATAATTTTAGACACAGCCTTTGATGTGTTTTAGCTTTGACTCATTGCTATTTTAGTGATTAACCCGGCCACTGTTGGGTAATGTCAAATGAATGGTAGAATCCAGCACTTTCCAAGGCACTCGAGGAAACCCTTCAACACGTAGCGAACAGATGCCTCCAAACTGCTAAACGCTCTCTTGAAGGCACACGCACTCACATAAAAACGTATCTCTCATTACGCTGAACAAATTTGATTCCGTAATGAAGTGGTTTGAAAACTTTGTGGCGTCTTTCCTTGTCCCTCTGCGAGGTTCTCCAGCGCGGCGACAAGGCAGAGCGGTGCTTCACAAATGGCCCAAAGATATGGCTATATAAAACGCATTAGCAGCATGGTGATATGTCCTGCCACTCCCGCCGCGAGCTACAGCTAGCGCGACTCGGACTCGCTTCCTCCCTGTCACTTCCCGGAGACGGAGCGTTTTTGATGAGGAGAGAGAAGGAGAGAGAGTCAGACGCCAGCCTTGACAGCTGTACGCTACAGCGAGTGTGCACAGTGACTGCTGCTATAGTTGTGTTTTATTTTTAGTGCTGGGTAATGCAGAGGAAGCTGATTGATTCATTGCAACTTATATTTTCAGAAAGGATATTGTGTAACTGAGTCATGATAGTATCCTTTTTGGTGAGAGATATATTAACTAGAGCTTTTTTGCTTCCGATGCCAATACTGGCGGTTTGAGTATCTGCCGATATCCGATATTAAAGGAATAGGCCACCGTTTTTACACACTGAGATATGTTCTTACCTTAGCTTTGACGAGTTCTTTAGGACCTGTCTGATCTTCACCCGTGCCTTCAGTCACGTAAACACAGCGCAGACGGCGTTAGCATTTAGCCTCTCCCTCTCTCCTCTATAGCTCCAAAACAGGTCAAGATAGAAGCTACCAAGCTCCTCCACGTTTTCCCTATTTAAATATGGTTACGTGAAGTGTTACACTACAAAGTATAATTACACAAAATTAAACAATGTGGATTTTCTAAGCGGATAAAAGGAGGGACTATATTGTAAGGCGTAATAATACCAGGAGTAGTTTGAAATCCACGCAGTAATCTTCACTTTACTGTGCGGATGCCAAACTACTCCTGGTAATTTTAATATCTTGAATGTTTATATCTCGCCATCAATACGATAACGATATATCTTTCAGCCCTACCGCATACCCATAGTCACTGGGCTTTAGTTGGTCAAAGTTATATTTTTAAAATGTTGAGCGTCAAAACAGGCATCATTTCAGCATCGGATATTTGTAGCCAATACCTGATATCGTAATTTTTCCAGTACCAGCTCAAATATCCGATACCAGTATTATCGGATCGGTGCATCCCTAATATTAACACACTAATGTGTAGTCTGTTTATGTTTCATTTTTGCAAATTGCTGCTTTTACAAAGGCCTATGTCGACAACTTAAATCTACTGTACTATTTGAAAATAATCTACTACTCCAGCTGCAGCACCAAAATAGAAACACAAAAACATGATGTAAAACCACCTCCATTGATGTTGTCTACAATGTCACTATGACTGCAAGATATTCAACAAGAGCAATACAACAGCAATGAAACAACAACCACCTGTATCTCCATCAGACTTTCTACAGCCACATCCAGAAGCTCCAGCTGGACGTGCTTCCTCCCTGTCACTTTCCATTACCAAAGTGTTTTTTGACGGCGATAGAACGACTTCGACAGTGCTCCTGACAGCCATGGTCTGCGAGTAGGTGTCCTCAGCACGTATGCGTCTTCTCCCACATGTGTCCCCGGGCCCCAGTGTCGGAAACAAGGCCGGACGTAGCTGACAGGGGAAAGAGTCGATGGAGAGCTCTATCGCCCCAGAAAATGTCAGCGTGCATCAGTCTGTTTGGCCACTGGCACCAAATCGAGACTACACCCCCACACTGCAACGCACACACATGCCAGGGAGGTAAGCTGCGAAGAGGGAAGGCGCGAAGTATCGGAGAGAGAGTGGAGGAGGGAGAGGAGCCGAGGGAGCCATCTGGTCCTTAGTGTTCACGCTCACATTAGATGATAACTGTAAAATGGAGAAAAGTGGCGCGCAGAAGTGCTGGGTACCAGGTGGAGGTCCTGATCTGGCTCTGGTTTATATACAACCTGCTCAAATGCGTCTGCTTCGTGTTCTTTGCATCAACAACTAGGGCTGGGCAATTCATAATTTTTTTTATCTTATCGCAATTTTAAGAAAAGTCGATCTAAATAGTGGTGCGTTTTAAAGACAGGGTTATTGGCCAATCCTTTCATAGAAAAAAACACTTGTTTACAGGGAGTTCGTCTGTAACAACTGCCAGTGGATCGCTTTAACTAAACTGGGTAATACAACAAACTTATTTATTCATTTCAAGAACCATCATCCCTCTGAACACAAACAAAGCTTGCAAAAACTCTCGACATATGCGGAGAGAGGGAAAAGAATCCGGACGCTGCAGTGCCTCTCAGATCAAACCCAGGGATTCACTTTACTAGTATTTCTTTATGTACATATTAGGCTGTTAGCACGTGAAAACTTCGTGAAGATGGCTCTGTTTGCTGCTCTTTTTTGGGGCTCCTATGCGAGGGCAAACAAAAAGATTAAACAAAAATCGAGATCAATATGGGGAAAATAATGGTGATTTTGTTTATTTTTCCAAAACCGCAAGATCTCCTTCAATGGTCCGTCCTATCATCATTAAAGTGTCTGTTTAGTATTGCTAAGCTAAGTGCCTGTGTTGGTTTCCTCTAGGAGCTCTGGCTTCCTTCAGTTTCCTCCAGTTTCCTCTAGTTTCCTAGTTAATCCTGTCCAAAATCCTGGCTCAGGATATGGAGATGGCTCCCCGGGCGCTGCACTTGCGGTCGCCCACTGCTCCTGACCGGTTGCCCTGTGGTACTGCTTGGATAGATTGAACACAGAGAACAAATCCCCTACAGGGTCAATAAAGATATAAATACACAAACAATACAGGCTGCGTGTAAAGTGTCTCTACTGAAAACATTTCCAACTCAGTGGTTGAGCTACAAGTGAACATGGTTTTCTCAAAGATAATGCGTTAGAAGCAAGAAAATGGACGATTACTATTTTTTTTTTAGATATTCAAATCCGAAGTGACCAGAATCAAGTACTGTGAAGATGGGGTTGCCCTCAGCTTCCACTGTTGATGTGCCTTTGTGCAAAACATTTAACCCCCCGTGCCTACAGTGCTTGTGTGCATTGGTGCATGAATGCGGCCGTGAATGGGGGAGTAATTCCTTGAGGGAAGGCCATAAATCAAAACGCGCACTTTATCGGGGGATTCCTCGTGGTAGTAACCTTGTGAGTAACTTTAACTTCTTTTTAAGCTTTCTGCGCAGCTCCAATGTTGCAGCCTCCGCCGGAGTCGATTCTCTCTCTTCTTCTACTATTCTCGTTGCCGGCTGTGTTTATGCTAATGCAAGGCTGTTCAGTATTTGAAGATAACAAGCAAAGAATACAAATGGGCCGCCATAACTGAAGTGAAACGTGTTCCTCATGCTCTGTCTGGTCTGGGTCATCCAGAGAACTGCTTTGTCCGAAATCTCCCCCACAGCATCAGAGAACGCTGACCGTCTCGTTGTAGCTGCAGGTCATAGAAAACAGGCATTTGGGCTTTCTATTCTTCTGACTTGTCCGAGTAATCCCACTGTACTTTGTGGAATTACTTGTTCTGAGATTAAGTTGTGCTTTACAGAAATGATAATAGTCTTAAATTCAAAGAGTCACTGTATTTAATTCATGACAGGCTGCAGCTAATTCAGGATATTTGGGGGGATTTATTTATTTACAAAATCCTCTGAAAAAGGAGATTGTTTTATTTTCAAGGTATTACAATATAAAACTCACACTTTAGAAGTACTGTTATTTGAAAAAATAATATTATTCACGTGGAAGTGTGTGGGAAAACTGCTCCAAGATGTGCAGTCCCTTCAAAAAGTTACTGAAGCCCAAGCACTTTAATGACTTGAATTTACGGGATAATGACAGGACCTTTTACTTGCAGAACCCGAGCGAGTGGGACCGTTGAGCTCCAACCACCCACAAACTTAAACGAAGACTTAACAGAAGAAACTGAATGAAAGAAAGACATCCTTGTACAGAAATAGATCCTGTTGTCTACCCACTTGTCTGTCTGCATCCTAAAAGCTTACACGCACACCCCGTGCTCCCCTATAGACTGTCAAGCGCTGTCACTTTCCTCAATGGGCCTCAAATTTATTTCCAATGTGGCCGTACGCTCGCATGTCCTCTACGTACATGCCTATGTGTACGACTGTCATAGCGCGTTGTGGGCTTAGGTTTATTTCAAGCAGCGGGGCGACTGTGGAGGAGCCCAATCAGCAGCATACAACTATAATTATCACGTCAGCGCTACAGAAGTGAGTGGGAGGGATACCGCGGCTACAAAGACTGCTCCTGCCACGGGCTGTTCATGCATGTGCGCCGTGTCAAAGCGCGCTCACTGCTGCTCATAACTGGGCGTGGAGGAGCCAGTCACCCATGGGTGCGCAATTAGAAGGGGCCAGCGCACGTCGGCCGCAGGGTAGTGTCTGATAAGGTGAGGAGGGCTCGCTGTGGTTGTGGCTGAGAGGCAGAGCGAAACTAGCCTGGGTTCTAAATAAATACCACATAATATAGTGTAGTACAGTTGGATAGTATACTATTTAGTATATCGTACAGTAGTATAGTATATAGTACACAAGGAGATATATTTTTGTGTGTCTCGATAAAACTGTACAATACCAATAACTATAAAGCACAAAATCAATAAAGTATATATTTTGTATCTTCGATATATTTGTGTATTTGTGGTATTTGTTGTTATGACTGTCCAAACTGCTGACCTTAACTCAATCTTGGAATAATAACAACTAAAATGGGATTTAGGGTATGAAAAAATGGAGAATAAAAAGCACACTTTTTACCCGTTCTTGGAACAATGCCTGTATAACATACAGTTATTCACATTTATAAACACTAAATAAAATACAATCCATCAATCTCATTAGATACAATCCATTGAACATAGTTATGTGTGTTCGTGTTCTGTGTTGCAGCCCCTTGTGTTTATTTGTGATCGCCGTGTTGTTAATTAGTGTCTTTTTTGAAGGCGAGACTTGAGAGCGCTTCAAGATGGATTCTCATGTGTTTGTAAACTCACAAATACAGCGAGAATTCAGCTTGCTGGCAAGGTAAAGGCATCTGGTCCTGAGGAAAAGGAGCTAACAGTATACTGTCAAACATGCTAACACGGTGGCGTAGCAGTGAGCGCTCGTGCCTCACAGCTCAAAGGTCCCGGGTTCGATTCCCACCTGGACGGGGCCTTTCTGTGTGGAGTTTGCATGTTCTCCCCGTGTCTGCGTAGGTTAGTGGTAGGTTATAAAAACATGTGCAATAGGTTAATCCTCCAGCCAGGTGTTTCTGACCACCAGCCTGGCTCCACATCATGGAGATGGGTCCCCGAGTGCCAGCCCATGGTGGCAGCTCACTGCTCCTACAGGTCAGTCCATGCGACACTGCAGATGCAAATGCAGAGAACTAATTTCTCTACAGAGATTAATACAGTATAACTTAACTTAACCTGCGCAGAATGGCCTAGTTAAGAAGTATGATGAAGGGTAAGACATAGGGCCCGATCTTACACTGTTGCAACAACAAAACGAAGTTGGTGTCTTGTGTAAAAACAACAGTTGGTCGCCTGAGGGGAAAAAAGGGACTGAGGCGTGGTGTAATTGTCGCAGGAAAAAGTAAAAAGTGTTTCTCCCACTGTGAGTTAAATACTGTCCATGTCCCGAGAGAGAGAGAATATATGGTCCTGCTCTAGTATTAGAGTGTGGCAAACTCCACGCTGCAGAAGTGCTGTACAAAACATCGCCATGGGTGTCTGTCCAGCCCCTGTCAGGCCCACTTACTGCGCCAGGTATGAAGCTGAAGCTTTCACAGTGAGACCCCCGTCAGCGCTGAAGTCTAGTCTACAGCCTGCGTTTAGAAACACGAGATCGGGCCCAGAAGCTTCATGATATGACACAGTGACATGGATGGGACAAGCCATCCAAGGAAGAGAAAGACGTCGAACAATGTGTGCATAAAACAGACCACTCAAGGTATGATCCTGATGGAAAGAGAATTTATAATGATCATAAGCTTAGACAAGTCCAGTGTTTTCATATATACACGCTTTAATGTGCACATCAAACTGTGCTGAGAAAATGTAAAAATAAAACCACAGGTACCTATAATAACTCCAGTTGTCCATCTTACTGCCAGTGCAAACTTTCCAGACCCATCCAATTCAAGGGTAAAACTGACAGGTGCCACAGGAAGCTAGAGTCCTCACTGCCCAGCCATTTTAATGATCCTGCTACAGCCGAAAGGATGTGAGGAGATGTTCAAGGCCAATGTGAGTTCATTCTGATCATTTAGTATCAGTTAAATGTCACTCATGTAATAATGCAGTTGTCTTAGAAATCTGTTGGACTAAATAAGTAAATAGCAGGTGCAAGATCTACTATACTCAAAACGGTCAAAAAAGAGAGCATTTACATTTGCCTTGCCTTATTTTCCATTCATGAGTGTGATCAGGTTCAGACCAGTGCAATGTTATACAGTGACACTTACTAGCTATACTTATTTGCTGCCCTTTTGTCATTGGTCATGACACCGGCCTTGCTTCCAGTATCTGCGTACACTGGCGTGCGGTTGCATCAGCAGAACAAGTTCTCATTTGGTACTCACCATTCCTTGCGCAGCGATCAGGGCGGCCAGAGTGCTCCTGCCTGACGTCCCGGGGGAACAGAGGGACAGCCGAACCACTTGTCCCGCCACCACTGTCCGGTCCATCTCTGTCAGAACAGCCTCGGCCTGCTCCGCACTCTCATACTCCACCACTCCAAACCCCCGCACCGGGCTGCCCTCGTCCTGAGCCAGCTGAAACAAGGACAGGCATAATGGCAAACGGTCAGTAAGTGGACCCTTTTCAGCACAAACGCTTGGCATTCACTGAAGATCCTTACGAACTGCATAACGAATTGGATCTCGTGAAAAGAGCTGGATCTTTATGTAATACAACACAAATGGCAAAACCGCACGCAACATGAGTGAAGGTCCATTACAAACTGTAAACTGTTTCTGTTCATTGTGGGCGACACAAACTTTTATTCACACGCACAGATTTCAAAGGGTGAACATCAGCCGAGCTTCAAGTTTAGATGATCTATCAGACTCTATTTTAACTTTTCTAATAAGTTATAAAAGATACCTTGAACGTCAAATACAATGATCAATTCAATAAGCAGACTCTATGTAATGATAGATGGTCAAGCGCTTCTCCATCAAGGGACCTGATCTGAAACTAGGTCATGGAGGACAAAGCCCCTGCTCTGAGACTAGCTATTTCATTTCCTAAATGTACCTCACTCAAGGCACACAGACAATGGCATAGTCCCCTGTAGCCTTGTATAAGAAGCCTGACCAATATACATCAGGCCGATATTTGGGTATTTAGTAATATCGGCTATCTCCTGTTTTATATATTTTATATTGTGGACTTTTGCGTATAATTTCGGAACCATAAGAGATAGAGCCAAGAAGGTGCATTGAGTTGCCTTGTGTACGAAATGCGCGGTATAAATAAAGTTGCCTTGCCTTGCCTTTTTGTTTTGGAATCTACACATTATTATGCAAATTGGATTTTTGTGTCAAAAAGGTAAAAAAAATAATAATAATAATGAAACTCATGGATGGTGTCGTGTCTTGGGGCTCTATGAATCACTGACATTAATCTCAGAGACCTGGGATGATTAGTTTTCAGGTTAAGCCCAGTTAAGGGAAAAACTACTGAAAAAGGATGTTCCACTTTATTATGCAGATCATCATTTTCAAGCAATATGGGAAAGAAAAAGGGACTTTCTGCTGATGAAAAGCGTGAAATAGTTGAATGCCTTGGTCTAGGTATGAAAACCTTCAATATTTCATGAAAGATTAAGCATAATCATCGTACAGATAAGAGATTTGTGGATGATTCAGAGCACACTCCAGTTTGTGCAGATAAAGGCACAATATGGACGGTTTCTGCCAGACAAACACATCAGATTAAGAGAACAGATGCTACAAAGCAGCATACAGGTATTTGAAGCTGCTGGTGCCTCTGGAGTCTCCCGAACATCAAGGTGTAGGACCCTCCAGAGGCTGCAGTTGTGCAAAAACCTTCTATCCGGGCCTCCCCTAAACTGTTAATTGAATGCTGATGAACAGAAACGGCTGCAGTGGCTCAGAAATACATGAGGACTCATTTTCAAACAGTCTTGTTCACTGATGAGGCCGTGTAACCCTGGATGGTCAAATCAATGGAGTAGTGGATGGTTGGTGAATGACAGCAATGTCCCAACAAGGCTGCGACGTCAGCAAGGAGGTGGCGGAGTCATGTTTTGGACCAAAATCATGGTGAGAGAGCTGGTCGGCCCCTTTAGGCCCTTTTAGGCTCCCTGAAGGTGTGAAAATGACCTTTGAAAAATATGTGGAGTTTCTGACTGACCACTGTCTTCTATGCTACAAAAAGAAGTGCTGTGTTTCCCTAACAAAATCCTCTTCATACATGACAACGCACCATGTCCTGCTGTAAAGAAAACCTCTGCATCACTGGCTGCTATGGGCATAAAAGGAGAGAAACTCATGATGTGGACCCCCCCCCTCCCCTGACCTCAACCCTATTGAGAACCTTTGGAGCCTCAACAAAAAAAACCTCTATGAGGGTGGGAGGCAGTTTTCATCCAAACGGCAGCTCTGGGAGATTATTCTAACATCCTGCAAAGACATCCAAGCAGAAACTGTCCAAAAACTCACAAGTTTAATGGATTTAAGAATTTTGAAGCTGCTTCACACAAGGGCTCCTATGGTAAAATATAACTTGACCTGTTAAGATTTTTTTGATTGAAATAGCTTTTGATTTCAGTAAATATGACCTCCTAATGCTACAAATACAACAAATGACCATTTTCAGTTAATTACAAGCTTTAAAATGTATTGAAACGATGAGTTGCATAATAACTTGGAACAGTGGATTTTGAGGTTTTTACTATATTTATTTTTGAAAAAAATACTGTTATCACTAGGAAATTTTTTCCACCAAATTTAAATGATCCTCTACCAGTTAAAGACTTGAAAATTATGCTGACACTCATTTGAATTGACAATTTAGAAAATCTTGTAGTGTACTGATCTTTGTCTTTCAAACAAGCTCCCTCTGAAGTACCTACTAAACATGAATGTCCTGAATAAATCAGCCCATACAGCCCCCCCTGCTGTCACAAATCAACTCTGACACATTTAGAAGCTTCATACACAGGATTATAGACGAGACATTTTTACAAATTTGGCCAAAAATATAACTATACGCTATTTGGGGTTTAAAAAAATGTACATAAAATTATATTACTTAAAATATCGGCCTATACGTATATGGGCTATCGGCCATACCAACCCCCTTCAAATCGTTATCGTTATCGGATCCCTAAAATCCATATTCAGAATATTTAAAACTATATAATGCCATGAATGGACTATTTTGGAAAGAATAATCGCTAAGAAGCTAAACTCCCACTCCCCGACCTGCCCTCTTCCTGGACACGCCGCTGTTACCGTAAATTGGTAGTTACATTAATTGCCAATTGTAGCAAACGTGTAAGTCAAAAGTTGAGGCTCTTTAGTATGCAAATCTCCCTCGTAATATTAATCACCTCATACAAGATGCATGCTCTCTAATAGGTGCGGCGGCGGGCAAAACGCCTGGAAACAGCACTGTATTTAGTGAGCGTGTTAATAAATGATCAAAGCCAGCCGTTCCGTTTTTCTGCCAACCTCAATTCCGTGTTGAAATGACAAGTTGCAAGAATCTGAAGTTGTGTCCTGAATGTTTCCCGCCCCCCCTCCCTTCCAAAGCGCATATCAAATTCATCGGATAAATCCACAAAATTACGGGAAAAGACACCTTGTGCTGCCAGGTTTGTGATGGCAAATTACCCCCACGTGGAAGTTAGTGGATGGATTAGACAAAGTGAGTGACAACTTCCGTCCTCTAATACAGAACGGGAATGTTTGGGTGGATTCCGCTTTCTTGAATGATCCGGGAGCTCGCTGACTGGAAAACGGCATTGGCTAAAGAAGACGGACTTTCAGCTGGAAGCTTCAGTCATCTCCGGCGCACGAGAGGCAGCTAAATAATGCAGCGAGGCTAAAAGCTCAACGCTAATGGACGTTAGTGGATAATGACAACATCTGAGAGGCTAATGGCTAGCGGCTAATGCTGGGGACGGACTGAAAGCACGGCAAATGATGATCTAAGGGCGCTTCATGTATATCAGCTTCCCCCTTTTTTTCCCCCCTCCCTCACGTTAATATGTAAACAGCGAAGAGGAGTTAAATGTACTGTATCCCACTTACCCTGTTTTTAAACCGCTCCTAACTTTTGTGGCACATGCCTAGTATCTTGATTTATCACGGGGGATCATTTATTAAACATGTTAAAGAGGGGGTATTATGCTTTTTTCAATCACATAGCACCAGTCTAGATCACACTACAATGATGACCAAACCTTCTGTTGGTCTGTAAATGCAGTAAATTAGAATAACTGCCTTGTATAAAATGTCTCTCTCAAAATGGCTGTAGTGAATGTCTTGAAATAGGCCTCTGTCTCTTTAAGAACCTCTGAGCCTTTCCGACACGCCCCCTCCACACGCTGTCTGTGGCATCAGTGGGGAGGGGGTTCTGCTGAGGAGCAGTGGTTGGTTACTCGGCTGGTGACGAAAGCTCGGAGGCGTCTCCAGGAGGTGGGGGCGTTCCTAGGAGGACTCAGGCAAACCTATCCCTAAAATGGCCGCCATCAGAGTTTTTACAGATGACTCAAAAATACGTGAATGTGCCAAGGCAACACTTCAGGCATGTTTTTAATGAGGGAATGACATATAACATGATGTAAAGCTTGAAAAAGTCGATTTTGCATAATACCCCCCCTTTAACATTGTTTTCCCCCACAGTGCATGATAATATACATTACAACATAAAAGGTGTAGCCTTCTGTTGATAGCGAAACACATTGGTTCCAAAATGGCCCCAAAAGTGGGTCATTTCAGGGCAGTTCCTGCGTATCTTATCTCAATGTGCAGGAAGTGTTATGGTTTTCGAGCACCGTGCGTCAGAGTTTTGTATTTGATTCTGTTAAACGCAGCAGCTGTGACCTAACACACTGTGGGATTCCAGGCTACAGGGCTGTCATAGTGTACATTATATTGGGTAGTTACAAACGGTGAAATAACCACGACGATGTAAATAGATGTTGCAGATGTCAAGGTATCGTTATTGGACATTGCCTTAAACTTGACTTCACTTGCGTTACTGTTTTAGTTCATATGGGCCGTTCTAACTAAAAGGGGTGATGTTTTTGCACGATAAGGAATGAACAGAAATATCCCTGGCGAGAAATTTCATCCTGAAAGCTTTCGTTGTTGTGGTTTCCTAAGGTGTATTTATTTTGCATTCAAAAGGAATGGAAGGTGTGTATGAAGTGTGTTTCTGGGAAGGTGTTTGCTAACGTTTAAATATTCATAGATTTCCTATGAAAAGGCTGCAGAATCTCTCCTGCTACCTTTGCCTACAAATGAGTGACAGTTACCCATCATTTCATCTAAAACTTAACAGCCTGTATTTGTTTCTATTCATTACTTTTTATGATGTATTGATACCCAGGTGTTTGCCCTATGCCTCACTTACATTTGGCTTTTCCAAGTCACCTCCTTCCATCACTCCAATGACCAATCTTTGCATCATTTCCAGCTCTAGGCACTGCTCCCTTTTGCCTTTTGTGCGTATGCTCAAAAGGTCTATAAAAGCCATTACATTTCATTTGCCCGGCGTTATAATGAGTAAAGTGACACCGGAAGCAGCTTCTCAGCAGAGTTGGACTAAGTGCAGAAGTCTCCTCCGTCTGTATGCTAATCCCATCCATTCATGTTGCTAATAAGCCGCTCACAGTCCGCCGTAACTGCTTGTTTCTACCAATAATTGGGCCTTGTGCTGCGCTCGCCGGCTGCGAGAGGGGCTCCCTGGACCAATTCGAAGGCAGGGGGAAAATCTTCAGGGAGACAATAAACCCCTCAGGAGAGGAGAGAGGGTGTGTGTGTGTGAGGGTCAGAGGGAACGCGTAATGTTAGGGGTAATAGATGTCATGATATTTATAGAGTTGAAGAGGGCAGAATGTGGCGAGGCCTGAAAGCACAAGGGAAAGATCAACAATTGCTTGTAGCAGGTATATCCCACCAGATCATGTCCTCAGACAAGAAGAAAAAAGTACTTTAGGGCTGGGGAACGTGAGTAAATGTCAACATATGATGGGGTATTTCAGTCTTTAAAGGCCAGTGTTTGGTTTTGGCTCCCATATCAGATTTTTCCCATATCAGTGTGTTTGGTAAACAGCAAACACACTGAGTGACCAAAAACAATCCAACAACTGAATCACTGGGTTCAATCGTCATGGACAGACTCCTGCTAGGTTTCTAGGCATGCATTTATGTAAACATGACACTTTTGATAAACCGATGATGAAATAAGAGTGCGAAATGAGATGGGAAACTACT